>NC_059181.1:89820656-90158371 GCF_019923935.1 Bubalus bubalis
TAAAAAAATTTGAGACAGGATAGGAGAACTGGAATGTGCCTGCTGGTGCTGCTGCTAAATCACTTCAGTCGTGTCCAACTCTGTGTGACCCCATAGATGGCAGCCCACCAGGCTCCCCCGTCCCTGGGATTCTCCAGGCAAGAACACTGGAGTGGGTTGCCATTTCCTTCTCAAATGCATGAAAGTGAAAAGTGAAAGTGAAGTCGCTCAGTCGTGTCCGACTCTTAGCGACCCCATGGACTGCAGCCTACCAGGCTCCTCCATCCATGGGATTTTCCGGGCAAGAGTACTGGAGTGGGGTGCCATTGCCTTCGCTTATGGTTCAGAAAAAAATTGAATAATGAGACTTCTTTTGAAAGCACAGTGCATACATAATCTTTTGAGCTAGAAATTGGACAGTTGTTATAAAACAAAGAATTGTGTGGAGCTTACAATGGTATTTTCACAGTCTTGGTATAGGATCTCTCCCAAAAGCAGACCCAAGGACAAAAATTAGTTTATTAGAGTTTCTCAGTGGCACAGTGGTAAAGAATGTGCTTGCCAATGCAGGAGATGATGGTTTGATCCCTGGGTTGGGACAATCCCTAGAAGTAGGAAATGGGAACCCACTCCAGTATTCTTGCCTAGGAAATCCAATGGACAGTGGAACCTGGCAGGGTGCAGTCCATGGGGTTGCAAAGAATCAAACATGACTGAGCAGACAGTTTATTTGGGAGGTGATCTCAGCAAGTACTGAAAGGCAATGGCAAGGTCAGAGTAGAAGGGAGAAAAATCAGAGTGTATTAATGAGCAGTTTGCCACTTAAACCTACTGGAACATTCCAAGAGGTGAGAAAGCTGGACTATTTATTCACCAACTCCTATCATTGAATGGGAATCACTCATGGTGCATTAACAACTTGAAACTTCCAATCAGCCTCCTATGCTATTCAAGCTACTTTTGCAGATAGAGAAGCACCTCTGGCAAAGACACATAGGAATACTTCTATGCAGATGACTCTTGGGAGGGCCAAGAGGATATGAGTATGGGGCCAAGAGGATATGAGTATGGTACCAAGAGAGTCTGCTACAGCAGAAGATGGGCCCATCTCAGATTTGAATAATTGTTTATTAGATAATGGACTCTGGCTCAATGGTAAATAATCCACCTGCCAATGCAGGAGTTCTGAGTTCGGTCCCTGGCTTGGGAAGATCCCCTGGAGGGGGAAATGGGAACTCACTCTTGGGATTCCGAAGTATTCTTGCTTGGGAAATCCCATGGACAGAGGAACCTGTCAAGTTTTGGTCTGCAGGGTCTCCAAAGAGTCAGATATGACTTAGTAACTAAAACAACAACAACAACATATTAGATAAGAGACATTCGATTTCAAATAAATGGGTAAGTTGGGGAAAACACTGAAAGCTACAATTTATTTGTATTATTGAACCCTTGATATGATGTATTCTACATTAATATTCTCCTTTAATTTATTAAAATATTTACTGATAACCTATCGTGTCAAGCTCTATGATAAATGCTGAGAATATAACAGTTAATGTCTAAGTGACTGCCCTCATAGCTTACATTCTAGTGGTCAAGGAGTGGGTAAACACAACCAAGCTAATAAATGTAACTGATTTATTAAGTTTCAACTCATTGAAGTATAAACATGGAATGGTACAATTTTTCCCTAATAATTGCTACTTCAAGTGCTGTACTGTCCTTCCTTTTGCCGGTAGGAGTCAGGGAAAGTAGTAAACATTTCAGTCTGATGCTATCATTCATCAGATATTTTCTGAGTTTCATTCTGATTTTAAAGTCTTTCTCTTAGTCCAGGATCCTGTCTGATTCAAATATTGCATCATCGTTTTTTTTTCCCAAAGAGATGAGACATGTGGCTCTCATGGTTAGGAATTTGGCATGTGTGTGGTAGGTTTTCATGCATTTACCCCTTTCCACCTCTTTTCTCTGTACTTTTTCCTTTGGTGTTTCATTGGAGAGATGTGACTAGAGAAAAGAGAGGGGAAAAATGCTTCGATTGCTTGTGTCTTTCTCCTTGGTTGGTCATAACAGCTCTTCTAGCTGTCTATGTGTGTGGCATAAATAGGTAGTAGTTACTACAGGCTAATGAGATTCTCCTCCAAGCATCTCCTCTGGACGTTGGAAATCCCTGATAAGATTTGATTTCCCTCAGAGTTGCAGCTGGTGGCATCATACTTTCCTCTCAGTTGTACTCATTTGCCCCATGTTGCAAAGCCTATGACAAGAATCATCTATATACTCAATCTTATGTAGATCTTTGGTAATATGTCAAATCCAACTAGGAAAGATTGAGGGCAGGAGAAGGGTGTGACAGAGAATGAGATGGTTGGATGGCATCATTGAATCAATGGGCATGAGTTTGAGCAGACTCCAGGAGATAGTGAAGGACAGGGACAGAAATTTGGTGTGTGTTCAGGATGGGAAGGGATTAGTTTTGGCCTCCTGGTCATCTGGAAATCATCAACATACCATCTTGCCCCAGGGCTCTTTATTCCTGCCTCAGTGGTACAAGGGAAGTCCAGCATATCAACTGGACTTTCTTTGTTATCAAAGAAAGCCTTATCAAGTAAAGTCTTACTTTGTTATCAAAAGACCTCCTCTCCCTTCTGAGGACTCCATTTATTGATGGAGTTGGGGGGCAGTATGATAAGGAACTAGCTGCCCTGAATAGCTGAACTGGTGGCCTCAGACAACAAACTGGAATTTCCCTGAATTTAAGGTATCAGATGGATCTTTTTTGGTCAATTCTAGGAAAATAAGATACTACCCAGCTCTTGATATCATCCTTTTACTCTTTAATTCTGGATCAGATTCTGCACTTTTAGGTACAAACCAATTATTGAGAAAAAAATCTTTACATGGAATTCTGGCTCTTTAAATATTTTCCAGTGCCTGTTCTTGTCTTTCCACTCAAATTTGCTTACATTCATTATTTCAGGGATCACTTTGGTTTCACATTCATGGTTTCTTTTGCTGTTTTTCTATCTTGGATTTATAATGAGCCCAGTGTACCTCTTTGATGCTTATATTCTGATTTTTAAAGGATTCTAGATGAATCCTCATACAGGAACCAATTTACTGAAGTCTTAACCCAATGGGATAAATACTTAAAAACATTTTTTTCCTCAAATGCATACTGATCACACTTCAGTCAATCCTATTCCCTTTTGTGGGGTCTTTAACAATATCTCAGTTCAATTCCGTACTTTTCTCAGTTATTTTTCATTTTGGAACAGTTTTATTCCAATTATTTAAAATTCAGGGCTGTTGATTCTATTTTATTATTATTTGTAAAATGATTTATTAATTTTTGGCTGTCTTCATTGCTGCTCGGGTGTTTCTCTACTTGTGTGGGGGGGATATTCCTTGTGGTGCAAGAGTTTCTCATTGTGTGTGGGTTTCAGGTAGTTGCGGCATGCAGGCTCAGTTGTTGCGGCTCCCGGGCTCTAGAGCACATGGGCCTAGTTGCTCTGAGGCATGTGGGATCTTCCTGGAACAGAAGGGAACCCTTTTCTCTTGCACTGGCAGGCTGACTCCCTACCACTGAGCCACCAGAGAAGCCCCAGTCCTGTAGATTTTAAAACATCAGTGTCAAAGTTGAGCAAAAACTATTCCTATCATGTAACTAAACACAGTACTTGTAAGTGCTAATCAGTCTTATGAATAAAACAAGCAAGGAGGTAAGCTTGTGAATGACAGAGTGAGACTTTAAGATTGGGTAGTCAGGAAAGGCCTTTTTGTGGGACTGAGACTTATACGATGTTAAAGAATGTAAGTGAAGAGTGGGGAGGGGTATCTCAGCAGGAAGGACCTCACAATGCAAAGGTCACGAGGTAGAAATGACTAAGGTTTGTTCCAGTGACAGATATAACGATGTCCATTGTGGCTGGAGCATAGCCAATGAGGAGGAATAAGATCAAAGAGGCGGCAGCACCCTTCCTGCAGGCCCATGAAACTCGAATGAAAGGAGTTCAGATTTTACTCTAAATCCAGTGGGAAATCATTGAAAAGTTCTAAAGCGGGAAACTTCGACATGATGCAATTGTGAACTTTTGTATTTTCTTCCATTTGCATAAAAATAAAGCCAGAAATCACCAAAATGTCATTGTTTCTGTAATGTGCCTTTAAGATATGTGAAATTATAGCTGTTGCTTTGTTGAGGCCAAGATCTGTGATTCAAACTTCATATCCTTTTTTGACTTTTCAGCTGCCAAGGAAAGTGAACGATGAAGCCACCATTTCTTTTGGCCCTTGTAGTCAGTTCTGTAGTCAGCACAAATTTGAAGATGGTGTCAAAGAGAAATTCTGGTAAGTGGTTGGCAACTTCTCATGATTTGGTCAAAAATACATGCTTTTTTGTGAGCATCTAGAGAGCATCTGCGTCTTTTAACTATGAATATCTTTAAACAGAATCACTTGTAATCCAGCTATGTTGGAAAGTAGCCAAAGCAAAAATGAGATTTTAGCCTAGCACTGAGAAAATGTTGGGAAACCAGTGGAATTTTGTTCAACTTCAATGGCAGTATATTCTCAGTGGACAATGATTGGTTCAGGGCCTTTTTAGGTTTGGTTACATTTGCTAGTGAATATACACCTGGGAGTGAACATTTGCAAATGAGAAGACAGGAAACCTTTCAAAATATATATTCTTTGTCTCCTAATTGCGTCTGCCACGTTACAGTGTAAATGAAAGCTTTTGACAAATATCAGTGAGCTTTAGTTCTTCACATCTTCACATTTGCACCAAATCCCTAACAGGCAGAGGTTTAAAGCTTCTAAGTTTGGACATATTAGCTAATTGCCTGAAGAGGAATTTCTTGAGAAGAAATATCTTTCCTAGAATATGGTGGTCTGGCAGGCAGCCATGATTGTACTGAGAGATTAGCTGTAGCCAGTAGATATCCCAATCAAAGTTTAATCATTGTTTAATAACACTTGGATATATGTCTTTCAGCTTTGATTATACATTTTAGCTATAATTACAAACCATGCATGAGATTTTAAGAATTGATTTTCTGTCTGTAGTCATTCCAGTAAGACAGTGAGGACTGTATTATTATGTGGAAACAAAAGACTACAACGGGGTTTTCTGCTGGCTTCTAATTCAGTTATATCCTAGAATTAAATGTATAGTTTTTACTTTCTCATTAAGTGTAAAACCCAGGCAATAAGTACATGCCTATTTTTCAAAGCAATAAATACTCACAGGAGCTTGGAATTTGGTTAATAGTTGTTTTCTAAGGTGAGAATACTTAATAATTCAAATTGCTAAAGAATAGTATTGTTCTTCAGTTGATAGTGTATTAAGAAGTCTTCACAAAAGTGGTTCACAGGTAATACAATAGAGTAACACTACTGAAGTCCAAAGGATTCTGAAATGGTAAAGATAGAATATATTGGCTTTTCCTTTCCTATTAAATACTTAATATATGTCTTTAACATGTATTTCTGTATTGGGACTCTCTTTCAGCTGTATTTGTGTTTAACATTTTACCTATAGTATCTTCAACTTGGCATATTTTATGTAATGCTCTTTCCTTGCCTTACTTTGAAGTCACATTTTCACTTTCAATCTTGGCTCAGATTGATTATTGCTAAAATAAAATACTTGGAGATATTCCTTACTAGCAATGTAGCCTTTTGAACTGGATCCCATTTTCCTCGCTTGGTTATATCATAATGTCTGTAGCAGAGTCTGAAAGCAAAAAAAAAAATTAATTGAGAGTTTAAAAAGCCATCTATATTATGATAACTTAATTCGAGTAAAATTCTATCTGAAAAACAAAAATAAGTGGCTACCTGTGTATGCTGTCTTGTTTTCTTGATTTGCTTGTTGCTTATGAAGAAGGGTGCTGTTAAAATATATATATATGTACACACACACACACGTAGATATAGTTATCATTGATGTGCAGATGTCCTTAAAGATCAACTTTTTAATGCTTTGCCCCCTTATTCTTTACTCATCAGCTGTGAGACTGGCTTTGTGTTCTTAGCTTTGTCTTCTTAGTATGGGCAAGTGGTGTCATACCTTCAGTGAGCTTTATTGAAGAAACATCCCAAAAGATAGTCCCCTTAGAGTGAATGTGTTTGATTTCAGTCTCCCCTGGCCCATCTGTTTACCTTCAACTAGCTCCTAGGATATATAGTAATTATAATATTGGTATAAAACTTTTTGTACAGATCTGAGCAGTGGACATGGCTTGAATACAGTTGGTCTTTTTTCCTACAGCTTCTTGCTTCTATTTACAGGAAGAAAGGGAAGACTAATAGGTTGATGTTGGGTTGTGCATGTCTGTGTTCTTTTTTATTTCAAAATTTGGAAACAAGAAATAAGCATGAAATGGGTAAAAGACATCCTAAGTTGATGAACGGGGCTTCCCAGGTGGCTCATTGGTGAAGTGGTAAAGAACTGTCAATACAGGAGATGTGAGAGACAGAGGTTTGATCCTTGGGGTGTGAAAATTCTCTGGAGAAGCAAGTGGCAACCCACTCCAGTATTCTTGTCTGGGAAATCCCATAGACAAAGGAACCTGGCACGCTACAGTCCATGGGCTTGCAAGAGAGCTGGGCATGACTTAGTGGCTAAAAAATAGCAATAATAAAGTTGATGAAAATGGAGGTCCTTTGGAGCAGTTCTTTTCATGCTTTCCCTATATTTATCCACTTTCATCATAACCCCTGTCCTAGCCCCAATACTGCTGTTAATATTGCTTTATGTAGAAAATAGAATTATTTGCATTCTCATTATGGTGGTCCTATTTGAGTTGGCCTTATCATTTGATGAACATTAAAAGTTGCTCTGGCAAATATGTAGTACAAAATTTTGTTTCATAGAGTCTGTGAGGTCCTTTGGCCTTTGCCAGTTAAAGAAATCTGGATGAAACTTGCATAGTTGTTAGTAGAATAACCAGCAGAACTTTTATTTTATCCCCTTATTTCTTTTCTTAAAGTCAAAAAATGAAAAATGATTGTGCCCTTTACTCTTTAACATTTATAACTGTTTAGTGCCAGATGCGGCATCAGTTATACTGATTTCTGTGCAGTTCATTATAAACAGGGATCCCTTTCACTAAAATCCTATAAATACTTATGCCAAGTACCTCCATATGCATAAAACAGACTACCAAGGAGTGGAAGTTTCTTTTTCTGTACTTGTTAATCAGGCAAAATAATAAAAGATTCAATTAAAAAAAATCTAGTCTGGGCACATTGAAACAAACCTCCTGTTTTTTGGTATTAGGCAACTTTTAGAAGCCACAGCAAAGGTTATGCTTTTAGGTAATGCCCATTCACACTAGCTAAACCCAGTCATCAACCCTTGCTTGGGAAACAGTAAAGATGACTCTGAGATTGCATCTAGAGCTTGGTTACATTAGAACATACTAAAATGCACAGCATCTAATTTCAAGGATTATAAAGTGTGGGCTTGTCATCTTCCTCACAGAATACTCACGAGGTCCTGCAGCACTGGCCTTCTCTAAATTTAGTACTAAATAGATAAGGTCATTTAGAAAGTCTACTCTAATGGAGAAATATGTTTACTTAAAGTTGTCTTTATGGCAGGGAATTGGCTAATATCACGACAAAGGCTAATGGCAGAAATATCTAGTAGAGGACTTTTAATTGTGTGAAATTAATTTTTAATAGGATGCATGGGGAAATAACTCTTTCTCAAGAAGAGATCACTCGGGGGCTTCTATTTAACTATTTTGCCTAACCTGAACTATTATGCTCCTAGGGTATACATGTACTTTATTTGGAGGGGTGGGGGGACAGGACAGGCATTAACTTGTCCACTTTGCTTTTTTCTTGCTTTTGCTGCTACTGCTGCTTATGCAATGTTGGAATTCAGCTCTCCTAGCCTGGATTGCTTCATTAGAAGGAAAAGAAATAGGGTTACCAATTTGATGAGAGGGTTTGTTTAATTCTGAACCCAAATTTGGTCATCTTGCAGTCAGTACATCTGGAGGATGACCATAATAAAGCTATTTTTCAGTGATTTAGTGTTTTAAGGAAACTGAAGAGGTACCAAGGTATCTTAAACAGCTACATAAATGTAGTCCCTTGTGGTAATGAGGAGGTGAAGGCCTCCTGGCACAAGGTGGGTAATTTTAGATGCATTTTGGATTGACTTGATGAGGGTTCCTTTTTTGCCATGTCAAGTATTTTTTATTTTTATTTTTTATAGAGTATTGGAATTTGTAGGCACTATGTTGTAGAGATACTGAATTCTGTTATGTTCCTCTAAAGGGTATTGGTGGATTAACTCAGATGACCATTATATCTACTATTGTGGGCAAGAATCCCTAAGAATAAATGGAGTAGCCATCATAATCAACAAAAGAGTCTGAAATGCAGTACTTGGATGCAGTCTCAAAAAAGACAGAATGATCTCTGTTCGTTTCCAAGGCAAACCATTCAATATCATGGTAATCCAAGTCTATGCCCCAACCAGTAATGCTGAAGAAGCTGAAGTTGAATGGGTCTGTGAAGACCTACAAGACCTTCTAGAACTAACACCCAAAAAAGATGTCCTTTTCATTATAGGGGACTGGAATGCAAAAGTAGGAAGTCAAGAAACACCTGGAGTAACAGGCAAATTTGGCCTTGGAGTTCAGAATGAAGCAGGGCAAAGGCTAATAGAGTTCTGCCAAGAGAATGCACTGGTCATAGCAAACACCTTCTTCCAACAACACAAGAGAAAACTCTACGCATGGACATCACCAGATGGTCATCACCAAAATCAGATTGACTATATTCTTTGCAGCCAAAGATGGAGAAGCTCTATACAGTGAGCGAAAATAAGACCGGGAGCTGACTATGACTCATGTCATGAACTCCTTATTGCCAAATTGAGACTTAAATTGAAGAAAGTAGGGAAAACCACTAGACCATTCAGGTATGACCTAAATCAAAATTCCTTATGATTATACATTGGAAGTGAGAAATAGATTTAAGGGACTAGATCTTATAGAGAGAGTACCTGATGAACTGTGGATGGAGGTTCATGACATTGTACAGGAAACAGGGATCAAGACCATCCCCAAGAAAAAGAAATGCCAAAAAGCAAAATGGCAGTCTGAGGAGGCCTTACAAATAGCTGTGAAAAGAAGAGAAGCCAAAAGCAAAGGAGAAAAGGAAAGATATACCCATTTGAATACAGAGTTTCAAAGAATAGAAAGGAGAGATAAGAAAGCTTTCCTCAGTGATCAGTGCAAAGAAATAGAGGAAAACAATAGAATGGGAAGGACTAGAGATCTCTTCAAGAAAATTAGAGATACCAAGGGAACATTTCATGCAAAGATGGGCTCAATAAAGGACAGAAATGGTATGGACCTAACAGAAGCAGAAGATATTAAGAAGAGGTGGCAAGAATACACAGAAGAACTGTACAAAAAAGAGCTTCATGACCAAGATAATCACGATGGTGTGATCACTCACTTAGAGTCAGACATCCTGGAATGTGAAGTCAAGCGGGCCTTAGAAAGCATCACAAGAATAAAGCTAGTGGAGGTGATGGAATTCCAGTGGAGCTATTTCAAATCCTAACAGATGATGCTGTGAAAGTGCTGCACTCAATATGCCAGCAAATTTGGAAAACTCAGCAGTGGCCACAGGACTGGAAAAGATTAGTTTTCATTCTACTCTCAAAGAAAGGCAATGTCAAAGAACGTTCAAACTACTTCATAATTGCACTCATCTCATACACTAGCAAAGTAATGCTCAAAATTCTCCAAGCCAGGGTTCAACAGTACGTGAATCGTGAACTTCCAGATGTTCAAGCTGGTTTTAGAAAAGTCAGAGGAACCAGAGATCAAATTGCTAACATCCACTGAATCATCAAAAAAGCAAGAGTGTTCCAGAAAAACATCTATTTCTGCTTTACTGACTATGCCAAAGCCTTTGACTGTGTGGATCACAATCAACTGTGGAAAATTCTTAAAGAGATTGGAATACCAGAGCACCTAACCTGCCTCTTGAGAAATCTGTATGCAGGTCAAGAAGCAACAATTACAACCGGACATGGAACAACAGATTGGTTCAAAATTTGGAAAGGAGTACGTCAAGGCTGTATATTGTCACCCTGTTTATTTAACTTCTATTCAGAGTACATCATGAGAGATGCTGGGCTGGAGGAAGCACAAGCTGGAATCAAGATTTTCGGGAGAAATATTAGTAACCTCAGATATGCAGATGACACCACCCTCATGGCAGAAAGCAAAGAAGAAAGAAAGAGCCTCTTGATGAAAGTGAAAGAGGAGAGTGAAAAAGTTGGTTTAAAGCTCAACATTCAGAAAACTAAGGTCATGGCATCGGGTCCCATCACTTCATGGCAAATAGATGGGGAAACAGTGGGAACAGTGGCTGACTTGATTTTTGGGGGGGCTCCAAAATCACTGCAGATGGTGACTGCAGCCATGAAATTAAAAGACGCTTACTCCTTGGAAGGAAAGTTATGACCAACCTGGACAGCATATAAAAAGCTGAGACATTAGTTTGCCGTCAAAGGTCTGTCTAGTCAAAACTATGGATTTTCCAGTAATCATGTGTGGTTGTGAGAGTTGGGCTATAAAGAAAGCTGAGGGTCGAAGAATTGATGCTTTTGAACTGTGGTGTTGGAGAAGACTCTTGAGAGTCCCTTGGACTGCAAGGAGATCCAACCAGTCCATCCTAAAGGAAATCAGTCCTGAATATTCATTGGAAGGAGTGATGTTGAAGCTGAAACTCCAATACTTTGGCCACCTGATGTGAAGAACGGACTCATTTGAAAATACCCTGATGCTGGTAAAGATTGAAGGCGTGTAGAGAAGGGGATGACAGAGGATGAGATGGTTGGATGGTATCACCGACTCAATGGCCATGAGTTTGAGTAAACTCAGGGAGGAGGTGATGGACAGGGAGGCCTGGTGTGCTGCGATTCATGGGGTCACAAAGAGTTGGAAACAACTGAGTGGCACGTACTGAATTGAACTGAAAGGGTATTTGTGTTTGTTCTAACAGCAGTTCAAGTAGTAATCTTGAATTTTTGCTGCTTAGTTGAATGCTTTATTAGAATAGATGAATAGAAAAGCCAAAACATGTCCTGAACATCTATAACTTGGTGGGACTCAATCTGTAATCTTTTTTTGCCCTGTCAATCTTATCATGACTTGACTCAAGGCTTTGTTAGGGAGGGTGTAGTATAGACCCTATCTATGGCATAGTTCTTTCTCCTAAAGCAGGATCTTTCTGGAATCTTAGTTGAATGCTCAGATATCAATAAGGTATTCCCCAGAAGTGTTTGTCCTCTAATATCACTGTTTTATTATTAACCTTGTAGTAGTGACACTGTGATGAAAAGACTAGCGGTCATACCCTGTGCATGTTCAGCTCAATGTTCAGCCAGGGGCTCAAAGAGAACCCCCATACAGATTCCATAAGCTTTCCTCAGTGAACTCTCTCCTTTTATGGAAGGTACCAACTGTTTTACCTTTCCGATCTCTACAGCTTCAGCAGAACTTCTGAGCTGTTAGGACTTCAACTCACTATGCTATCGTTGGGGAATTGTCTCCAGGTGGAGAGCTGGTTTAATTGTGGACCTTACCACATGAGTTTTTCTTTTCTTTGAGATCATAATCTTGCATGGTCTGAAAGCGGTTGTTTCACATATTTTGTCCACTTTTATCATAACTTTCTGTGGATAGAACTAGTCTAGTTCCAGTTTATATCATCATGGCTTGAAGTGGAAGTTTCCCTGTTACTTTTTTATACCCCATCATTCTTTTAGTACTTCCTTGCTTTTTGTCATTAAGATATGCCAGGGTTACCTTCATATTTTATCTGCCCTAGCTCTGGAATGAGCCATTTTCCTGACTTCTTCCAGTGAATATGGTATTCAGAAATATTTAATTGTGATCTAATTCTGATACTTCTGATTCAAATATATGATAGGGTTCTTCTACACTTTTATCCATTCCATATTTTTTATTTCCTTTTCCCACAGTGGGAATCCTCATCCTCATCAACTTTGATGTACTTACTTATTTTAACTTTAGTTCATTCAAAATGATTTCAAAACTACTACACCAAAAGTACTACCAACATTAAACCTATACTAAATTAAGTATATTTTACAAATATTTTTATCCTTAGAATTCATCATACTAAGTCTGTATAGCCAGTGTTATGTTAAAAAAAAAACTTGAATTTTCTCTGTGATTATGTTAGTCAATATGTAAATAAGTTAATGTGTCTCTACCCAATTAGCTTTTTTATCTTTGATTAAATTTTTTAATACATAGAACATTTACATGACTGAAAATTCAGTTATAAAAAAGGAATTAAGTGAAAGAAATCTCATTCCTGTACCTGTTTCTTGCACTTGGTCACACACGCAACTATTTGCAATTAATTTCTTTAGTTTCTGATATTTCCTTCCTTTCTTTCATAAACCAATGTTTTTTTTTTTTTTAATTTCTCCTTACTTCATACTTAAAATGTAGCAGCTTAACTATTTGCTTGATTTTTTAACTTACTATATCTTGGAAATCAAGTACTGGAATTGTTTTGATAGTTTTCTTATTACAATAGTATATTATGCTTAATAAAAGTTCAAGGAATAGCAATATTTAAAAATGCTCTTATAGTTTTATTCCCAGAGGTAACTAATAATTATATTTCATATAGTTTCTTCCAGATAGTTTATTTGGGTATATATCATCTATTAATATTTTTCAGACTTAGACTCATTTTCCAACTTGATTTGTCATGTATTTTTGATATTTATACCTAGAATCTCTAATTTTTGGCAATGCATATTTAACTCACATTTAAATACTGTGCTGTTTTCCATTGTGTGGATTTATTATAAATTTAAATCGGTGCTCTATTTATGGAGGTTAAGTTTTTATCCCTAGGTTTTTGCTATTCCAAAACAATGGTGGAAGGATGATCCTACAACATAGATCTTAGTTCACTAGAAGAAAAAATGTTTTTGTAGGAGAGATCATCAGTAGTGGACATGTTGGATAGATTTTTTTTATTTAAAATTTTGAAAGATGCTGAAAATTGCCCATCAATGTCACTGTATCAAATTTATATTTCCACCAACAGTATATCAGAGTTCTCTTCTCATTACACATTTATTAACTGTGTGTGGTCAGTTAAAAAATTTTTTTGCTAATCTAAATTCAAATGAAAAACATTGTTTTTAAAATCATTATATTGATTGTTTTTTGTTTGTTTACTGAAATCACCATTGTTGGCTATGATGAATATATGTTTCTTGGGTTCAAAGACTATTATAAGTGTGTGTGTATGTGTGTGTGTTTATGAGAGAGAGAGAGTAAAATCAGCAGAACAGTTCATATGGAAAAATCTCTGGTCATTCCATTCAGTTAGGCAACAAAACATGGCAAAGGAAGAGGGAAATATGTGAGTTAAGACCTAAGATCATTGTTTTGGTTGGTGTACAGCATCAACAACATCTGATGTGATTGAAATATAAAAGTCCTTTATGAAACTGGTCCTCTTTAAATGAAAATGTGTGGATAATTAAGCTAATTAAAATACTTAATGAATTAAAAGCTGGAAAGCAATTCCATGTGGGGATGTTGTCCAGCTCTGTAGCATAATCCAAATATAGAAGTTACCAAGCTTGGTATCATGTTGAATTTATTACTGTCCATAAGGGGGAAGAATGAAAAGAAAGTAAGAATAAATTGAGCATTCTATTAATTTTGATGTTGGGATTTAGCCCATCCACAAGAACAGCCAAGAACTTCAGTGAATGGGCTCCTTTCAACTCTTGTTTTGTAATGAAAGGATATTGTATTTGTCAGAGTGGAGAGAAGCTTTGAGTGCCTAAAATTTCTGCTAGGGTAGTTTCTATCATGCATGAATGCTCAATTGCCTCAGTTGTGTCTGACTCTTTACAACCGCATGGACTGTAGCCCACCAGGCTCCTCTGTCCATGGAATTCTCCAGGCAAGAATACTGGAGTGGGTTGCCATTTTCTCCTCCAGGGTATCTTTGCAACCCAGGGGTCGAACCCACAAGTTTCTATCATAACCCAACTCATATAGGCATGTCAGGCTAAAGTGCATTCCTTCTGGCTCTGTTGACTTCTACAGGTGTGATTTACCCCCAAATGAAGTATGTATTCTGCAAAAATACACCATTGATGCCTATTGTAGTTTAGTCTTTGGGGAAAGCTGGCATCCAGAGATTTCTTAAAATATGTTTGACACCTTCAGTCCATTACAGGAATACTGAATATGCAAGTTTAAACTTTCGTTCATATTCTGATCCTTGCCCTATTTTTGCTTTCATACATTTGTCTGAAACTATCATAGAGAAACACATTGTTTTTGATGATTGCATCAGAACTCTTCTACAAAAGAAATGCCTTGAAATTCAATGACCTTGCCCCAGGCTTTGGAGAGTCAGGCCCTGCTTCTTTGGATATAACTTAGGACAGTTATATTTTACGTGTGCACTCCCTAAATGACTACAGACAAGAAACACATGGTTTCAAGAGGCACCCACTAAATGCTTGAGATGGGTGATGTATATTTGGCATCACTGCTTTGGAGAGAAGTGAGACAGTAGTTGCTTGGAACTAAATTCTGCTAAGGAATGTTTTAGACATGTGGCATTTATTAATTTACCAAACCTACAGGCATACTGTGTAAAAGCTCCTGTGTTAGACAGGTGCCAGCACTTAGGTGATTAAAAATGGACAGGGTATGCTCTTTTCCCCCAATAAATTCAATAAATCATAGGGAAAGGGAGACACTAACATGCGATAAGTCCTACTATATGCCAGGCACTTTCTATACATTATCTCCTCATGAAGAGATACTGAGATAGGTCCTACATGAATTAGTAGGTCCTACATTGTCTCATTTTACAAGTTGGGAAATGAAGGCGTAGAACAGCTAAGTAATTTGATCACTTTTATATAGCTAGTAAGGGGCAGAGTCAGGATTTAAACCCAGGATCATCAGACTCCAGAATCTCTGCCATGCTGCACCTTTGTGTGTGTAACATTATCTTCATTTTACAGATGAGAAAATCAAAACTTAGGGAAGTTAAGTTTATCTTAGGTCCCCAACTACTAAATGATAAATCCAGGTTTAGAACCATGGACTTATTATAAAGTTCATATTCTTTGTACTGCACCACAGATATGTCTTTTTTACAGGTATAAAATACTAAGTGCAATAAAAGAGGTATCAATACAGTTCATATGAAGGAGATGTTATTCCTAGGTGATAGTCCTAGCAGAGAGATGCAAATGTATGGGTGCCTAAAATGAATGCTATTTTTGAGTACTAAGTAGCCCAGATTGTCTGGAGGGTAGTATAAGACTGAAGTCGTTAAAGAGACATATATGCACAGAAATGAGTAGCTAGACAGATGGTGTCTTGACTATATATCCAATTTTAAATTTATAGGAAATATATTGAGCATCTCGAAAGGAAATGTGAATTGAGGTGCCTTATGTTGGATGATGAAAGGCAAGGTTGGTGGGACCTTCTTAGACTTCTAGTCTTTCTGTTCACATGCTTTCCATTTGCAATAATAGGAAGGATCAGTCTGAGTTTTATTTTAAATTCTGAAAATATCTTCATTACATTACTGAGTAAACTATCACCTTCAATTATCAGAATGAAGTTTGTTTATATTATTCAATCTTTAGCCTCTGGGAATTAATGACTTAAAAAAAAGGAATCTGTTTCTGGTCTTATCATTACCAGCAGGTGGCACTGTAATACATTCCTTCTATAGCTCTGAAGAGTGTCATAAGAGTATATGGCTATCTTCAGAGTTTGACTGGAGAAGGAATAACTACGACTTCTCTAGTCCCTGTGCTCTGATTGGGATCATGTTTGCACACATGCACTAAACACCCTCCCCTTGCCACCTCCCCTTTGCCCCCTTTGATTCTCTAGTTTGTGAGAACTACTTAAGATTATTGCAGAACTTTCCATTTTCCCCAAAGAAGGTGATTTGAGGCATAGCTCTAGTTACTCCTTTTCAGTTAGGTGTTCAGTGGCTGCAGGCAGGGCATATGGGGCTGACAGATTTTACCTTTGGCACTCCCCCAGACACTCGGCTTTTAATAGCCTTGCTGCTTTCTTTGACATCTAGCCCTCACCAAGGCTGAGCAGTTTCCAAAAGATTAACAGTTTTCATGACCTATCTCCCCTTCTTCCCTTTAGTTAGAACTACCTCATTCTTAAACAGGCAATGCTAGTTCATCTTTATACCAACGTAGCCTGGTATATTAGGACACTACTGAACATTTGACGCTATTGGACATGCTGACCTTTTTGACACTCTCTTCTCCTTTTGCTCAAGTGACACTGCTTTATTCTGGGTTTGTTCATATCTTTCTTGCTGCTCTTTTCAGTATCAATCGTGGCCTTTCCTCTGACTATCCCTAAAAAGTTGTATTTTTGCCAGCATTTTGCCTGAATTTTCCTTTTAAATACCACTTTATACTTTCTCTGAGTTTCTACTCCCTTGTTATTAACTACCCTGTTAGTGCTTCTCAACACAGGATGCATACTGTAGTTACCTGGTGAGATTTTAAAACACATTCTTGCACAGGTCTCACCCCCAGAGATACTGATTTGTTTAGACTGAAGTCCAGGCATCAGTGCTATTTTGGTTTATTTTAACTTTAATTCTAATTTGCAGCCAGGGATGGGCTTCTCCAGTGGCTGATTGGTAAAGATTCTGTCTGTGATGTAGGAGACATGAGCTCAATTCCAGGGTCAGGAAGATCCCTCGGAGAAGGGCACGGCAGCCCACTCCAGTATTCTTACCGGGAAAATAAGGAGCCTGGCAGCCTACATCCCATGGGGTTGCAAAGAGTCAGACACAACTGAAACAACCGAGTATGAACGTAATAACCCCATACCTTTTGAGGCTTCTAGATTTAGCAGTCTAGTCTTTCTGTCTCTTCCTGGTTACATGCACTATTTTCCTGCAAGATATGTTTACTTGGCTGTCCCACAGGTACTTTGAACTCTAACTTGTTCAAAACTAAAATTTTAATTGCCTCCCTTTAAATTCCACCATTCCACTTGTGTACCCTATCTTGGTTAAAAGGACATTATCGTATTTTGGGGCCAGAATGTGTGGTGCACTCGCAAAGTCCTTCATAATTTTCAGAGTCAGTAATTGTCAAGGTCTACTATTTTTGTTTCTAATATATCTTCAAAATCCACCTCATTCCTTTTCATCCTACCTGCCACTGATCTAGTTCAGCCTTTCATTATTTCTCTCCTAAACACTGACTGTACTAGCTTCCTATCTTGTCTTTCTGTCTTCAGCTTCTAGTTTCTTCTGCACTCATCCATTTTTTGTAATACTTGTAGATGGTATTTTTACTAGTTTGTTTACTTTTAATTATAGGTATGATCATGTCTTTCTCCTATGAAATAAAACTCCTTTGGCTGCCCACTGCATACAAGATAAAATCTGTGTGCCTTGTGGCATATAATTCATGGTAGAAAAGATCTTTCTTAGTTTATTCTTTAATTCATTTATTCATTAAATAATTAAATAGGTCATATACCCCTCCATGCACAAGCCACCAAGGTTAGAAGAGTTGGTTAATATTTTTCAAGCTTTCTATAATCTTGTCTACTTACTCTATCAACTATTTGGAGAGAAGTTTTGAAACATCAATGATAATTATGAATTTGTCTGTTTTTTATTTTAAAAAAGCAGTTTTCCATTCTGAGAATTTTCTTTTATGCTTTTCTTCACTCGTAGATCACTTCCCATCTTCCGTGCCTTTTGATAATCCTACTCATCTTTGAAGACCCATTCCAAATGTCATTTTCTCTGTGAAGGTTTCCCTGGATAGCCTACACACACATACCTCTTCCAGGCAGAATTAATTGTCCCTTTTCTATTCTCCTGTAGCATTTTTTAAACCTCTGTACTAGAACTGGTCATACTCTTATTTAGTTATCTATATGCCTGTCTGTTCCACCACACCTGTAAACTTTCCAAAGTCAAGCATTGTTTATTTGAATTCTCTGTACCTAAAAGACTGCTTTGTACATAACAGTTGATTTACAAATTTTTATTAGGTGACTGAATAAATGCTTATTAATTGCTGACAACCTAGAACACTTCTGGAGTATGGCGATTGAAGCAGAAAGTTGAATAATACTTTTGAGTTACTAAGTATTCCACCTTCCTCAGTTTGGAATTGTGGCCAGAGCACAACTTGCCTACCCTCAGGCTCCTCCTCTTTTGATAGGGAGGATTTACTGTTGTTATCAGCACTCTCTGCTGCTCCGTCCTCACCCACAGAACCCACATTCACATAGAGTTTACTTTCTAACAAGCTTTCAATGTATAAACATCACTCACTTCAGCTCAGTCTCCTCAATTCTCAGTGACTTGACTTATTCCTAACTCATGTACTAAGGACAGAGAGCCTGGGAGAGCATGGAAAACTTGTAGCCTGGTAGAGGGAAGGCCAGTTGCTTCATTTTTATTTTTCCTAAGAGAACATACCATCCACATGGCCTGGAAGTACAAAGCGCCTCAAGAAAACACTGTGTAAATGAATAGCCAAAGTCACTTTCTGCAATCCTGACCATGTCTGTATATGTGTGTGTGCTTAGTTGCTCAATTGTGTCCGGCTCTGTGACCCCATAGACTGTAGCCCACTAGGCTCTTCTGTGCATTGAATTTTTCAGGCAAGAATACTGGATCAGGTTGCCATTTACTCCTCCAGGGGATCTTCCCAAGCCATAGAGAGAACCCTTGTCTGTTGTGCCTCCTGCGTTGGCAGGCAGATTCTTTACCTCTGAGCCACGTGGGTAGCCCAATCCTGGCCATGGGATCCTGAATTTAAACTTATGCCTTTACTGCAAGATATTAGATGAAACAATAGCAATGGCAAGAACTGGCAATGTGCAGGTTTTAAACACTTGTAGTGGAAACATTTTTGACAGTTTTTTTTTTCCCCCCTCCTTACCCAGCATATCCAGTGGAATGGCAATATAAAGGAACTAGACCCCCAGTTGTCAGGGGAGTAGAAGGGCCTGATTTTATCAGCATTCTGCTATATTGGTCAGGTCTAAGTTAGCCTTTTATAGAGCCTCTGCATCTCATCCTTCCTTTTTACTTTTGTTCAAAGCAAAGTTTTCCATATCTTTGAACTGTTCTCAGTCATTCTCTAATTTCTCCTTTGATATCAGACCCCAGACATCTTGTACTTCTTTTCATTTTATTCATTCCCTCGGCGTCATTTGCAGATTCTTTGTCACCTAACTGCCACTTGGCCAAAGGTGTTGCTACTAATTTCAGCTTGCTTTTTACTTAGAACTAACTCCATTTTCTTAAAGAGCTAGCCAGTTAGTGAGCAGATATCTAAAACCTGATTTTGAGTTTAAGAAATCTACCTTAGATCCTGATCAGGACTTGAATGTCATAAAAATGAAAACAGTCCAGCAAAGGGGCCTTTAGGACAGATTTTTTGACTATTCATCCATGTCCTTTTCCCTCTTCATTTTCTAGTTGTACCTTTAAATTCTGGAGTAAAGCCTCTGTTTGACAGTATAGTGTGGTTCATCAATTCATCATGCTGATTGGAAAAATGAACAGGAAGCACATCATTTATGGTGAATGTCATGACCAGGAAGTTAGAGCAAAAACATCTTCAGAGGCTTTTGACAGTTTGTTGCCAGAATGGCATTTGTTTTTACAGTTGTTTTTCAGTCAGAAGCGGGCCTTTCCATTTCTTCTTCGAGTTTCTGAACTCTGACCCCAGTGTTTTGAGGCCCAGGACTTTAGGCTTCACTCTTACACATGGAAGAACAGGGAAGAAAATGAACAGTTCTGTGTACTGGTTCTTCTTACCTTCCTCTTTCTAATGTAGTTTTATGATTTTTCTTCTGTATTCTTATCCCCAAATTTTTAAATGGAGCTTGTCATACACTCTGACCTCTCAAGTTTTATCAGAACAGACTTGAATCATCAGTTGCCCTGGCTGACCCCCTCACATTTGCTTGATTCCCTTTTTGTTGTTCTTTATTAAAAGCTTTCATGCCATTTTCACATTCTTGTTTATCTATATTGCTTTGAATGTCCATTTGGTAAGATGATCAGATCTTTTCCCCCCATAGAGAAACTGGAGGATGGATACTTTGCATCACTTTGCATAAAATTAACATGTTAACTTTATATAAACCCATAGGTTACAGATTAATTTACATAAACCTAGCATTCAGGAAGATAAAGACCTTGTCAAGGAAAAGCAAATAAATCAAGACAGCTAAAACTAAGTACATTCAAGCTATCAGAAAATGGGGTGGGCAAAGAAGAACTATGGGGAAGCCACTGCTTACAGTTTTCCTCACAGCATACTAATATAGAGGGAACCAGAGAGATGACCTAATCCAATCTCCCACCAGTGCAGGAATCCCTTGTAGAACACACCATACAATGATGGTCTAGTTGATAGTTATACTTTCAGGACCAAGTGCTTAGTAAAGCATCCTCTTTAATTTTAGAAAGCCTGCAATTGTTGGGAAGCTCAAATCTGCCCTTTTGTAAACTTCCACCAATGAATCCTAGCTCTGACTCCTAGTTTCACAGAATCAATCTCATCTAGTGGATCTTAATTTAAGTCCATGGACAGGGCTTAAATGAGCCCACAACCCCCTTGGAACCATATGGAGAATTGTGTATGAGTGAGCGATGTACGTACTGAAAGCTATCATAAAATTTTTAAATGGGAGCGTATCAGTTTGAGAATATGTATAACAAACAGGGCTGGCTTCATAAGAATATGACTTGTGCAGTTGCACAGGGCCTCTTGCTTAGATGGGACCTGTAGTTGGTTTAATGCTTTGCTGTTGACATATTGAAATTCTTAATTTTTTAACAAGTGATCTTGAATTTTCATTTTATACCAGGTTCCTAAAATCATGGGGCAACTACCCAATGATATGTTGTTCAGTTGCTAAGTCGTATTCTACTTTGTGCGATCCCACACACTGCAGCACACCAAGCTTCCCTGTCCTTCACTATCTCCCAGAGTTTGCTTAAACTTGTTTCCACTGAGGTGGTGATACCATCCAACCATCTCATCCTCTGTTGTCCCCTTCTCCTCCTGCCTTCAATCTTTCCCAGCATCAGGGTCTTTTCCAGTGAGTCAGCTCTTTGCATCAGGTGGCCAAATTATTGGAGCTTCGGCTTCAGCATCAGTCCTTCCAGTAAATATTCAGGGTTGATTTCCTTTAGGATTGACTAGTTTGGTCTCCTTGCAGTCCAAGATACTCTCAAGAATCTTCTCCAGTACCACAATTTGAAAGCATCAGTTCTTTGGCACTCAGTCTTCTTTATGGTCCAACTCTCACAGGTAGAATGACATGAAGCTTAAACAAATCACTAAAAATTCCTAGAAAATGAGACTTTGGGTAATTCTACTTTCAGGGACCTATATCATCCTTCTATTTATCTTCTGATGCTGCTTGTGTTTTGAAACAGTTTACCTTTTAAATTTGGAGTGAAATGAGGGCACCCTCTGTTTCCTCTTTAAGTTCTGTCCAGCTTCTTCTCCATACCAAGGAGTCTTAACCTGGAATTTATTGTCATCTTAGAATGTATCTAATTTATCAATATAATATTTCAAACCTTGAAACCATCTTAAGCTCCAAAGTGTATTGAGTCTAACTGGAGAAAATTAACAACTTTTGTTAACATTAGGAGAGTTCTTATCTTTTTCTCTTTGGATGTTTGGAATGAGAGCACAGTGAGTTCTGTCAGACCAACACTATATTTTTAAAATAGTTCAGATGTATCTAATTTAACTTTATTAAATTTTATCTTACCTTGGTTTGTACAAAAGCTTTGAAATTGATCTCTTTCTTTTTAATCAATCAATGCCTTTCCCCTCAAATAAAATATTAATTAAAGTTAATATTCTAACTCCTTATTGCCAAATTCAGACTTAAATTTGGCAGAAGAAAGGAGATAAAACCACTAGACCATTCAGGCATGACCCAAATCAAATCCCTTAGGATTATACAGTGGAAATGACAAATAGATTGAAGGGATTAGATCGGATAGAGAGCCTGAAGAACTATGGATGGAGGTTCGTGACATTGTACAGGAAACAGGGATCAAGAACATCCCCAAGAAAAAGAAATGCAAAAAGACAAAATGGTTGTCTGAGGAGGCCTTAGAAATAGAGGAGAAAGGAAGAGAAGGAAAAGAAAAGGAAAAAGGAAAGATATACACATTTGAATGCAGAGTTCCAAAGAATAGCAAGGAGAGATAAAAAGCCTTCCTCAGTGATCAATGCAAAGAAATAGTGCTGCTGCTGCTGCTTCTAATTCGCTACAGTCGTGTTCGACTCTGTGCGACTCCAGAGACAGCAGTCCACCAGGCTCCCCTGTCCCTGGGATTCTCCAGGCTAGAATACTGGAGTGGGTTGCCATTTCCTTCTCCAGTGTATGAAAGTGAAAAGTGAAAGTGAAGTCACTCAGTCGTGTCTCACTCCTAGCGACCCCATGGACTGCAGCCTACCAAGCTCCTCCGTCCATGGGATTTTCCAGGCAAGAGTACTGGAGTGGGATGCCATTGCCTTCTCCAATGCAAAGAAATAGAGGAAAACAATACAATGGAAAAGACTAGAGATCTCTTCAAGAAAATTAGAGATACCAAGGGAACATGTCATGCAAAGATGGGCACAGTAAAGGACAGAAATGGTATGGACCTAACAGGAGGAGAAGATATTAAGAAGAAGTGGCAAGAATACACAGAGGAACTATATAAAAAGATCTTCATGACCCAGATAACCACGATGGTGTGATCACTCACCTACAGCCAGACATTCTGGAATGCGAAGTCAAGTGGGCCTTAGGAAGCATCACTATGAATAAAGCTAGTTGAGGTGATGGAATTTCAGTTCAGTTATTTCAAATCCTAACAGATGATGCTGTGAAAGTGCTGCACTCAATATGCCAGCAAATTTGGAAAACTCAGCAGTGACCAAAGGACTGGAAAAGGCACTTTTCATTCCAATCCCAAAGAAAGGCAATGCCAAAGAATGTTCAAACTACCACACAATTGCATTCATCTCACACACTAGCAAAGTAATGCTCAAAATTCTCTAAGCCAGGCTTCAACAGTACATGAACCGTGAGCTTCCAGATGTTCAAGCTGGATTTAGAAAATGCAGAGGAACCAGAGATCAAATTGCCAACATCCGTTGGATCATCAAAAAAGCAAGAGAATTCCAGTAAAACATCTACTTCTGCTTTATTGACTATGCCAACGCCTTTGCCTGTGTGGGTCATAACAAACTTTGAAAAGTTCTTAAAGGGATGGGACTACCAGGCCACCTGACCTGCCTCCTGAGAAATCTGTATGTAGGTCAAGAAGCAACAGAACTGGACATGGAACAACAGACAGGTTCCAAATCAGGAAAGGAGTACATCAAGGCTGTATATTGTCACTGTGCTTATTTAACTTCTATGCAGAGTACATCATGAGAAATGCAGGGCTGGATGAAGCACAAGCTGGAATCAAGATTTCTGGGAGAAATATCAGTAACATCAGATATGCAGATGACACCACCCTTATGGCAGAAAACGAAGAAGAACTAAAGAGCTTCTTGATGAAAGTGAAAGGGGAGAGTGAAAAAGTTGGCTTAAAGCTCAACATTAAGAAGATATACAAATGGCTAACAAACACATGAAAAGATGCTCAACATCACTCATTATCAGAGAAATGCAAATCAAAACCACTATAAGGTACCATCTCACGCCAGTCAGAATGGCTGCTATCCAAAAGTCTACAAGCAATAAATGCTGGAGAGGGTGTGGAGAAAAGGGAACCCTCTTACACTGTTGGTGGGAATGCAAACTAGTACAGCCACTATGGAGAACAGTGTGGAGATTCCTTAAAAAGCTGGGAATAGAACTGCCTTATGATCCAGCAATCCCACTGCTGGGTATACACACTGAGGAAACCAGAAGGGAAAGAAACACATGTACCCCAATGTTCATCACAGCACTGTTTATAATAGCCAGGACATGGAAGCAACCTAGATGTCCAACAGCAGATGAATGGATAAGAAAGCAATGGATACTCCATATACACAATGGAGTATTACTCAGCCATTAAAAAGAATACATTTGAATCAGTTCTAATGAGGTGGATGAAACTGGAGCCTATTATACAGAGAGAAGTAAGCCAGAAAGAAAAACACCAATACAGTATACTAATGCATATATATGGAATTTAGAAAGATGGTAACAATAACCCTGTATATGAGACAGCAAAAGAGTCATTGATGTATAAAACAGTCTTTTGGACCCTGTGGGAGAAGGAGAGGGTGGGATTATTTGGGAGAATGGCATTTAAACATGTATAATATCATATATGAAACAAGTCGCCAGTCCAGGCTCGATGCACGATACTGGATGCTTGGGGCTGGTGCACTGGGACGACCCAGAGGGATGGCATGGAGAGGGAGGAGGGAGGAGGGTTCAGGATGGGGAACACATGTATACCTGTGGTGGATTCATTTTGATATATGGCAAAACCAATACAATATTGTAAAGTTAAAAAATAAAATAAAATAAAGAAAGAAAATAAAATAAAATAGCTGAACTAGAAAAAAAAAGAAAACTAAGATTATGGCATTGGGTCCCATCACCTCATGGCAAATAGATGGAGAAACAGTGGAAATAGTGGCAGACTTTATTTTGGGGGGGGGCTCCAAAATCACTGCAGATGGTGACTGCAGCCATGAAATTAAAAGACGCTTGCTCCTTGGAAGAAAAGTTTTGACCAACCTAGACAGCATATTAAAAAGCAGAGAAATTACTTTGCCATCAAAGTTCCATCTATTCAAAGCTATGGTTGTTCCTGTAATCATGTATGGTCCATGTGAGAGTTGGACCATAAAGAAAGCTGAGCACCAAAGAATTGATGCTTTTAAACTGTGGTGTTGGAAAACTCTTGAGAGTCCCTTGGACAGCAAGGAGATCCAAGCAGTCCATTCTAAAGGAAATCAGTCCTGAATATTTTTGGAAGGACTGGTGCTAAAACTCCAATATTTTGGCTACCTGATGCAAAGAGCTGACTATTGGAAAAGACTCTGATGCTGGGAAAGATTGAAGGTGGGAGGAGAAGTGGATGACAGAGGATAAGATGGTTGGATGGCATCACCAACTCAATGGACATGAGTTTGAGTAAGCTATGGGAGTTGGTGATGGACAGGGAGGCCTGGCGTCCTGCAGTCCATGGGGTTACAAAAAGGGGGCATGACGAACTGAACTGAACTGACTGAAAGTTAGTATTTTTTTTATATATTCTCATAGCAAATTTTAGCAAATTTTATGTTTAATTTATAACATCAATCTTAGAAATGCTTAAAGTTTTTATAGCATATTTTGTTTCAGCATGTTATTAAAATAAGTTTGATAACCCATTAGTAATTTTATTGGATAAATCCACCCAGTATCCCTGGAAAGGGAAATGGCAACCCACTCCAGTGTTCTTGCTTGGAGAATCCTATGGACAGAGGAGCCTGGTGGTTTGCAGTCCATGGGGTCGCAAAGAGTGAGACATGACTGAAGAGACTTAGAATACACCAAGTATAGTTTCCCCTGAAGTTCACTAGGCAAATATGTGATTGCTCCTTGGTGACCTTGGTTTCTACTCTGGAGGAAGGAAGATCACAGCCACCCTGGAACATGTGAGTGTGATTTGAGATAAATCCAAATTGGTCAACTGAGAATAGGTTTTGTCTTCCAAAGATAATGAAAGAAAAACAAATAAGCTCAAGGATGAAAAGTTAAAAGAACTGTAAAGTGTTTTGTTTTGGAACAAGGAAGTCTAAAGCATGACTTGAAAGAGATGAGATATTTTTGATGAAGAGTTGTTTTCTGTATTCAAGAGGAATAGATGATTTAATATTTATGTTGACATTTTAAGGAATTTTCTTTTAAATTAAGGAATCATGTTCACTGTCTGTTAGAGATTTCACTTAAGGCAAGACATCAACTAGATGATATCTTGAGGCTTCTTCCAATACTAAGTTTCCACCCTTGGGCTTGAAATCCTACTTTTGTGGTACATCAAGAGTAGCATGGGCTTTTTGCTGATTTGCCTTTCATCTTGGACATTTTATCTTTTTTCATAATTATATGTCAGGCATATGTCCCTCTTGGGGAAGAATGAGGATAAAAGGAAAGACATTGCTTGCTGAGTAGCCAGAATGACCGTCCTTAAATCTCTAAGTGGGCATTGTCATTTTCAACTTTGTCATCTGCAAGGCTATATAGTTATTTCAATTTTGTTGTCACTACTCAAAACATTTTTACATCTCCTATTTGACAATTCACTTCAGAACCCATGGCATGGTAGAAATAAATCCAGTTTTGACCTAACCTTTGAGAGTGATTTTCTTCTTTAAAATAGCCAGCATACACTGATCCAGAAACTGATCTTACTAACTAGATTAGTGTAGTAGTGTGTTTTCAGTGAAATCATGATATAATTGTAAAGCAATAGGATATTCCTTTGGCTTGCAACCAAACTGGATATGGAGCACACTTAGACAAATTAAAAATTTATAAATATGATAGAACCTAAAACAGTGCTACTAGGTAGAATAGATGACTGGTGACTACTTTGGTGACTAAAGGAAAGCATTTGAAATTTAAAATTCCAAATAGTCTCGTTATTATATATATATAGGTGGCTCAGCAGTAAAGAATCCGCCTTCAACACAGAAGACTCAGGTTCAATTCCTGGGTTGGTAAAATCCCCTGGAGAAGGAAATGGCAACACACTCCAGTATTCTTGCCTGGAAAATCCCATGGACAGAGGGGCCTGGTGAGCTACAATCAATGGGTTCACAAGAGTCAGACACAACTTAAGAAACTAAACCACCACAAATTAACAAAATAGACTCATAGAATCATGTAATATTAGTTCTTGGTATCCCTTAGAGATTCCTTTGCATAATGCCTTCATCTCAACCTTTATCATTCTCACGTTGATGTTTCCACTGAAATGTCATTCCAAGAAGACTCCCAAGAATAGCAAATAGCTTAGTTTCCCTAGTGCTTGGTCAGTGACGAATAAGTAGTAGGCACTCAATAAATATTCACTGAATGAATGAATAGATGAACATATTTAGGGGTTTGGAAAACCCTGACAGAAATTACAGTGTGTCAAAATTACTATCATAAGTATTAATAATTATTCAAAACTGTGGGGGAGGGGAGGAGAAGTAATCTAGTTATATTTGAGCATTTTGATTGTTGAGATTCCAGTTAAATGAGAGTTTCCCATAAATATATAAAGATGGTTCTATCCCCTCAGATATTAAAAAAGCTTTTTTTTTTTAAGGCTGTCTTTGCCATTTAAACCACATTCAGATGTCACTGTTTCTTGTTCTTGTAACTGCTAATTTGCCAAGTACCATGTGGAATTGTTTGGCCTGCTATTGCTTCTATAAGGAGTTAACCATGCTCTGGTAAGAAGAGAGCAAGTCCATGGAAAAGAAATACTCTGCTGCATATCCATCTTTCTCCTGAAGTGCACTTCACTTTTTGAGATCTGTACTTACCACACACTGCCCCAGTGCCCAGTCCTCCCTTCCCAGCATAGCTATACCCATGGGACGTTGTTGAGACAGAGACCTGACCTCCCCTGGCCATGTGTAATGAGTTCATATAGGATCAGATCCTAGATGAGGAATTTGGACATCTAGATTTTATTCCTGAAAATGTTACAATCTAGAAGGTTGTTCTTTTGTCACTTTTCTTCTCTGCACCTTAGGGTAATCATCTAAAAAATAATGAGGTGTTTTCCGCTAGGTCAAACTGTTTTCAAATTGGGTTTCATGCATCTGCTTTCGGTTCATTGGAGTTGTTTCAGGAGCTGATAAGGGGATTAGTGAGAGACGCTGAGTGAGCAGGGGCTCTGGGTTTTTTCACTTTAACCACAGCATGTTTTATTTGTTTGATATGCTGTGCTTCCCTGAAAGATTTTATTTAAAAACTGTATTCTGACATTGTGACTGCATAGAAGAGGTAATTTAGTCATCAAGGTGGTTGAAATACCTACTGTTTTGTAATCCAATATTACTGGCTTTGGATGTTGCTGATTGAATCGAATTGACCATGCGCCAACCTGATGAATTGCTTTAAGGGCCTATTTGGTTGGTGACCTGATGGTGGATCAACTCAGCAGTAGTGTTAGGTTAAAGATGTGGAAATTATGAGACCAATGGTAGAGGAATCTGGTTTTCTTCCTTGTGGACACTGTGGTAGCAGATAAACAGTTCTAGACAGGACTGTGTGGAGTTCTGTTAACACACTCTTCTCCCACTCAATGCCTAGAACTAGGCTTCCTATAAATGATTGCCTGCCTATAGACTGAAAGCTAAACTGATCCAACTAACAGAGTCACCCTCAGAGTGTACACTTTATCATTTTATTATCTCTCATCCTTTCAAAGCCAATCGATCCTTTACTATAAGAAGCATGATTAGTGGTCCTAATAGACTGGCAGAAAGACTCCTAGTATTCTAGAGGTGAACCAGGAAAGGGGGAAATACACTGCAATCTGAAAAGTGTGTTTTATTTTGAGATACTCACTGATCTGTGGTTCAAAATGTGATGGGTTTTCAGTGGAAATGGCGTGCTTTTTTTCCTCAGATTTTGTTATTACTATTTAGCACTGACTGTGTGTAGCGTTTTCTATTTGCCCAGTAGTTAGGGATCATGTGCATGGTCATTGCTTTTATTCCAGCTTCACAGATGAGGAGCTAGAGGTTCAAAGAAAAATAGTTGGCCCAAGGTTGCATGATAAATCTATGGCAGAGGTGAGAGTTACCAGCATCAAGTTTCCATACGCCCTCACATATATCCTGTCATTGGTTCCAATCTAATCCTGCAGGGACTCTGTGCAGAGCTAATAAAGCCTTCCACTGAGCTACTTAGTGGCATTTACTAGAAAATGCCAAAGTGTGGCTGGTGCTTGGTTCTGATCTTTAGGGTCATCTAAAGAGCTCCTCTGACTTGGCCTTATGGGAACAAAGCAGCAAATGCTTCAGTCTTCTTGTTGAAAAGTTGCAGGTAGGAATGATTGGCAGTGTAGCTTCTATGACATTGTTTATTTATAAAGCACCAAAAGTCAGATGTCAAGGCATGATAGAGAGACTTACCAAAAATTGCTTTCTTTTGTTTTGCTTTAGTGAAATGCATCTTGAACTGCCTACAAGGGTAGACTACATTCAGAATGCACCCGACAGTACAACTTCCACACTTTTACTTGCCCAAAAGGTTAGGGCAGCACTGTGTTTGGAGTTTTGGAGTCTCAATTCTGATAGCCAGAATAGCTTTATTTTTTTCCTTCAGCTCAAAAGATCAATATTGTTTGGCTCAAAAACATTTAAAACCATTTTAAATGGTTTAAATACCTAAAAATAAGACATGACACCATAAAACCTCCTGCAAGAGAACATAGGCAAAACACTCATCGACATAAATTGTAGCAGTATTTTCTTAGATCGGTTGCCCAAAGCAAAAGAAATAAAAGCCAAAATAAACAAATAAGACCTATCAAACTTAAAAGCTTTTGGACAGGAGAGGAAACTACCAACAAAATGAAAAAAAATCCTATGGAATGTGAGAAAATATTTGCAAACAACACAACCAAGTAGGGGTTAATATCCAGAATATAAGAAGAGCTCACAAAACTCAATATCAAAACACAGAGAAATCAAAAAGGATAGAAGACCTAAATAGACATGTTTACAAAGAAGATATACAAGTGATGAACAGGCACATGAAATGATGCTCAGCATTGCTAATTATAGAGAAATGCAGGTCAAAACTACAATGAGTTACACCTCACATTGGTCAGAATGGCTATCATAAAAATGTCTACAAATGTGTAGCAGTGATTACCTTAACATTGTAAATCAACTATACTTAAATTAAAAAATTAAGTCTACAAATGATAAATACTTAAGAGGATGTGGAGAAAAGGAACCCTCCTACACTGTTGGTGGGAATGTAAATTGGTACAGCCACTATGGAGAACAGTATAGAGGATGCTTAAAAGACTAAAAATAGAGCTACCATATGATTCTGCAATCCTATTCCTGGGTATATATCCAGAAAGACTGAAAACTTTAATTTGAGAAGACAACTGCACTCCAATATTCTTAGGAACACAATTTACAATACCCAAGACATGGAAACAAATTAAATGCCCATCAACAGATGATTGGCTTAAGAAGATGATGTATAACCACACACACAAACACACAAAATGGAATATTCAGTTCAGTTCAGTCTCTCAGTGGTGTCCGACTCTTTGTGACCCCATGGATTGCAGCACACCAGGCTTTCCTGTCCACCACCAAATCCCGGAGCTTGCTCAAACTCATGTCCATCAAGTCTGTGATGCCATCCAACCATCTCATCCTCTGTTATCCCCTTCTCCTCCTGCTTTCAATATCTCCCTTCAATCTTTCTTTCTTTTTCAATCAGGGTATTTTCAAATAAGTCAGCTCTTCAGATCAGGTAGCCAAAGTATAGGAGTTTCAATTTCAGCATCAGTCCTTCCAGTGAATATTCAGGACTGATTTCCTTTAGGTTGGACTGGTTGGCTCTCCTTCCAGTCCAAGGGACTCTCAAGAGTCTTCTCCAACACCACAGTTCAAAAGCATCAATTCTTCGGTGCTCAGCTTTCTTTATAGTCCAACTCTCACATCCATACATGACTACTGGAAAAACCATAGCTTTGACTAGACAGACCTTTGTTGGCAAAGTAATGTCTCTGCTTTTTAATATGCTGTCTAGGTTGGTCAAAACTTTGCTTCCAAGGAGCAAGCGTCTTTTAATTTCATGGCTGCAGTCACCATCCACAGTGATTTTGGAGCCCTCAAAAACAAAGTCACTCACTGTTTCCATTGTTTCCCCCTCTATTAGCCATGAGGGATTGGGACTGGATGCCATGATCTTAGTTTTCTGAATGTTGAGTTTTAAGCCAACTTTGTCACTCTCCTCTTTCACTTTCATCAAGAGGCTCTTTAGTTCTTCGCTTTCTGCCATAAGGGTGGTGTCATCTGCATATCTAAGGTTATGGATATTTCTCCTGGCAATCTTGATTCCAGCCTGTGTTTCATCCAGCCCTGCATTTCTCATGATGTACTCTGCATATAATTTAAATAAACAGGGTGACAATATTCAGCCTTGACACACTCCTTTTCCTATTTGGAAACTGTCTGTTGTTCCATGTCCAGTTCTAACTGTTGCTTCTTGACCTGCATACAGATTTCTCAAGAGGCAGGTCAGGTGGTCTGGTATTCCCATCCCTTTAAGAATTTTCCACAGTTTGTTGTGATCCACACAGTCAAATGCTTTGGTGTAGTCAATAAAGCAGAAGTAAATGTTTTTCTGGAACTCTCTTGCTTTTTCAGTGATCCAGCAGATGCTGGCTATTTGATCTGTGGTTCCTCTGTATTTTATAAATCCAGCTTGAACATCTGGAAGCTCACAGTTCACATACTGTTGAAGCCTGGCTTAGAGAATTTTAAGCATTACTTTGCTAGCATGTGAGATGAGTGCAATTGTGTGGTAGTTTGAACATTTTTTGACCTTGTCTTTCTTTGGGATTGGAATGAAAACACACTTTTTCAAGTCCTGTGGCCATCGCTAAATTTTAGAAATTTGCTGGCATATTGACTGTAGCACTTTCACAACATCATCTTGTAGGATTTGAAATACCTCAACTGGAATTCCATCACTAGCTTTATTCATAATGATGCTTCCTAAGGCCCACTGGACTTCGCATTCCAGAATGTCTGGCTCTAGGTGAGTGATCACACCATTGTGGTTATGTGGGTCATGATGATCTTTTGTGTATAGTTCTTCTGTGTATTCTTGCCACCTCTTCTTGCTATCTTCTCCTTCTGTTAGGTCCATACCATTTCTGTCCTTTATTGAGCCCATCTTTGCATGAAATGTTCCCTTGGAATCTGTAATTTTCTTGAAGAGATCCCTAGTCTTTCTCATTGTATTGTTTTCCTCTATTTCTTTGCATTGATCACTGAGGAAAGCTTTCTTATCTCTCCTTGCTGTTCTTTGGAACTCTGCTTTCAAATGGATATATCTTTCCTTTTCCGCTTTTCCTTTAGCATCTCTTCTTTTCTCCGCTATTTGTAGGGCTTCCTCAGACAACCATTTTGCCTTTTTGCATTTCTATTTCTTGGGGATGGTCTTGATCACAGCTTCCTGTACAGTATCACAAACCTCCATCCATAGTTCTTCAGGCACTGTGTCTATTAGATCTATTCCCTTGAATCTATTTGTTACTTCCACTATATAATCGTAAGGAATTTGATTTAGGCCATTTGATTTAGACCTGCATGGTCTCATGGGTTTCCCTACTTTCTTCAATTTAAGTCTGAATTTTACAATAAAGAGTTCATGGTCTGAGCCACAGTCTGCTCCTGGTCTTGTTTTTCCTGACTGTATAGAGCTTCTCCATCTTTGGCTGCAAAGAATATAATCAATCTGATATCAGTATTGACCATCTGGTGATGTCCTTGTGTAGAGTCTTCTCATGTTGTTGGAAGAGGGTGTTTGCTATGAACAGTGTGTTCTCCTGGCAAAACTCTGTTAGCCTTTGACCTGCTTCGTTTTGTACTCCAAGGCCAAATTACCTCTTACTCCAGTATCTCTTACGTTCCTACTTTTGCATTCCAGTCCCCAAAGATGAAAATGACATCTTTTTTGGGTGTTAATTGTAGAAGGTATTGTAGGTCTTTATAGAACCATTCAACTTCAGCTTCTTCAGTATTATTGATAGGGGCATAGACTTGGATTACTGTGATATTGAATGGTCTGCCTTGCAAATGAACAGAGATCATTCTGTTGTTTTTGAGATTGCATCCAAGTATGGCATTTTGGGCTCTTTTGTTGACTATGAGGGCTACTCCATTTTTTCTAAGGGATTTTGCCCACAGTAGTAGATATAATGGTCATCTGAGTTAAATTCACCCATTCTAGTCCATTTTAGCTCTCTGATTCCTAAAAAGTCAATGTTCACTCTTGCCATCTCCTGTTTGACTACTTCCGATTTGCCATGATTCATGGACCTGACATTCCAGATTCCTATGCAATATTGCTCTTTATAGCATTGGATCTTGCTTCCATCACTAGTCATATCCACAACTGTGTCATTTTTGCTTTGGCTCTGTCTCTTTATTGTTTCTGGAGTTATTTCTCCACTCTTCTCCAGTAGCATATTGGGCACCTACTGACCTGGGGAGTTCATCTTTCAGTGTCCTATCCTTTTGTCTTTTTATACTGTTCATGGGCTTCTCTAGGCAAGAATACTGAAGTGGTTTGCCATTCCCTTCTCCAGTGGATCACGTTTTGTCAGAACTCTCCACCATGACCTGTCTGTCTCTGGTCACCCTACATGGCATGACTCATAGTTTCATTGTTTTAGACAAGGCTGTGGTCCATATGATCAGATTGGATAGTTTTCTGTGATTGTGGTTTTCATTCTGTCTGCTCTCTGATAGAGAAGGATAAGAGGCTTATGGAAGCTTCGTGATGGGAGAGACTGACTGAGGGGATAACTGGGTCCTTTTCTGATGGGTGTGGCCATGCTTAGTAAATCTTTAGTCCAGTTTTTTATTGATGGGCGGGGCTGTATTCCCTCCCTGTCGTTTGACCTGAGGCCAAACTATGGTGGAGGTAATGAAGATAATGGCGAGTTCCTTCAAAAGGTCCCATGCATGCACTGCTGCACTCAGTGCCCTCAACCCTGCAGCAGGCCACTGCTGACCTGTACCTCCACAGGAGACACTCAAACACAGTTCTGGCTCAGTCTCTGTGTGGTCTCTGGGTCCTGATGTACATAAGGTTTGTTTGAGCCCTCCAAGTGTCTCTTGGGAGTATGAGGTTTGATTATAAATGCGATTTTGCCCCTCCTACAGTCTTGCTATGGCTTCTCCTTTGTCCTTGGACATGGGATATATTGTTTTTGGTGGGATCCAACATTTTCCTGCTGATGGTTGTTCAGCAGCATGTTGTAATTTTGGAGTTCTCACAGGAGATGAGCACACGTCTTTCTACTCCACCATCTTCAAAGCTCCCAGAATATTAAATGGAATATTACTTAGACACAAAAAGAATGAAATATTGACATTTTTAGCAATGTGGATAAATACAGAGAATATTTTTTATAGTTAGTGAAGTCAGAGAAAGACAAGTATTATATGATACCACTTATATGTGGAATATAAAAAATAATACAAATTATATATAGAACAAAACAAACTCATAGACATAGAGAACTGTGTTGTGCTTAGTTGCTCAGTCATGTCCAACTCTTTGGGACCCCACGGACTGTAGCCCACCATGCTCCTCTGTCTATTGGTTCTCCATGCAAGAATACTTCTCCAGGCAAGAGTACTTCTCCAGGGGATCTTCCTGACCCAGGGATCAAACCTTGGTTGCCTGCATTGCAGGCAGATTCTTTACTGTCTGAGCCACCAGGAAGCCCCTTGAAAACAAACTAGTGGTTACCAAAGGGGAGAAGCAGGGAGGGAGGGACAAATGAAGAGTATCAGATTACTATTTGTAAAATAGATAAACAACAAGGATTTATGGTACAGTACAGAGAATTGCATTCAGTATCTTGTAATAAACCTATAATGGAAAAGGATCTGTGAAAACAATCACTTTTCTGTACACCTGAAACTATTAATAACACAATATTGTAAATCAATTATACTTCAATAATAAAAGGAAACATTTTAATGTGAGCAGAATGAGAGAGCCGAAGGAAGGCAAACATAGATAGAAATTATATAACTAGTTAATAATTGCTATATGGAATTGAGGCTTCTACCTTTATTTTTTCAATATGTAAAAATTAAATACTTGCTTGTTTTAAACTATGCAAGAGGTAAAACAATATTCCCTTCTGATTCCTTAACTGACAGAAATGAAGTTACCTCGAAAGTCTATGAAACATTATGCCCAATCCTCCTCTTTCAATAAGACTTCCATGATTAACTGAGCCTTAGGAAATTATTCCTGTTTTATTCCATATTAATCATTAAAACTTGTTCTCTGCTTGATGTAAGATAAATTCTTATTCATTTTCACCTGCAGAGTATATGTGCACTGTTTTACTTTGATGTAGGCACCTGTTCAGGTAAGTTAGTAACTACTTAGTGAGAGGTAATAGAGACCTTGCTCTGGAGCCATATCCATCCAGGTTTAAATCCAATATATACAATAGGTGATTATCTGTCTGCCTGCAATACAGGAGACCAGAGTTTGATCCCTGGGTCAGGAAGATCCCTTGGAGATGGGAATGGCAACCCACTCCAGTATTCTTGCCTGGAGAAATCCCATGGACAGAAGAGCCTGGGAGGCTACAGCCCATGGGGTCGCAGAGAGTTGGACATGTCTATGCATGCGTGCGCACGCGTGCGCGCACACACACACACAACTATCTGTGAAACTGAGAACATTACTGAATCACCAGTGCTTTGTCTGTAAAATAATCTATTGTGTAAGAATTGCTGTACGAATTGGGAAAAATATGTTGAAATGGCACTTACAGAGGGCTTGGCATATTATGCTTGATATTCAATAGATGGGAGTTATATTGTTGTTACTGCTGTTATATTCCATATCAAATTTTTCTTAGTCATTATAAACATAATGGAAGTGATAGCAGTCCCAAGGGTGGGGCTTTGGTTTTGTTCTTCTAGACAGAGGAAACATTTTGTTTTTAAGTTTAAAGGATAGCACTAGGCAGTAGATTTTATTATTTTTCTCATTTCACTTCTCTACTTTTCCATAACTAGAGGTCACGTGTAGTTTTCTTTAGTGTGTAAGGTGTCATGAAGTAGTCATGTCATTTCATCAATGATTACGTACACAGAGGAATAAGATGTAACTGAGCATATACATACATACTGGCCTTATTTTTCACTCTCGTCAAACAGAGGTCTTTAATGCATATCTTGAAAGCTTATTGAATTTTGTGTAGACTATAAGAAAACACTTTTAAATATACTTAGTTTTATATCATATGTATATATTAAATTGAAGTACTATCATACAATAATATATTAGTTTCAAGTGTAAAACATAGTTATTCAACATTTTTATTTATTGAGAAATGATCACTACAGTAAATCCACTTAACATCCATCACCATATGTAGTCATCAATTTTTTTTCTTGTAATGAGAAGTTTAAAAATCCACCCTGTTAGCATCTTTCAAATATGCAATACAGTGCTGTTAACTATAGTTGCCATGTTGTGTATTATATCCTCAGAGTTCATTTACTTTATAGCTGGAAGTTTGTACTGTTTGAGTCCCTTCAATGCTTTAAAAATAAGTAAGCCAGAATAGTTTTTGTTTTGATATCAGAACATCACTTTGCTGTATACCATAAACTAATACAACATTGTAAATCAACTATATTCATATAAAATAAAAATTAAATTTAAATAAAGCCTTCCATTTATGCCTTCCCTTTTCAGCATGATGTAAAAAAAAAGAAATCCCCAAGAAGGGCATGCCACTTAAAACCCTTTGGTCTAAGAGGAACTGGAAGTTTGACTATATATTTTAGAATTTGTTTGCTCTCTCTGAGCTTCAAAGGCTCATGGCCTGGAGTTTCCTGAAGAGGGCAGAATCACTAAGGAGAAAGCACAGAGGTAGCTAAGGTTCCTGGTCATCTCTGTCTTTAAGGCACCCTTTATCTATGGTAGTTTCTCTGTTCATAGTGAGGATGGAGCCCTGTTTGATGACATAAAACACACTTCTAGTGTTGCTGATCAAGCAAGGCAGAACTGAACAGTTGGGCCTGGGCTCTCCCAACTCAAAAACAAAGTTCTCAAGGAGTTAGAGAAATAAACTGATGCTTCTTAAATCTGGTCCTAGATGTTATAACAACAATGCCAGAAAGTGTTAGTCACTCAATCGTGTTCTACTCTTTGTGACCCTATGAACTGTAGCCTGCCAGGCTCCTCTGTCCATGTGATTTCCCAGGCAAGAATACTGGAGTGGGTTGCCATTTCCTGCTCCAGGGGATCTTCCCGACCCAGGGATCAAACCTAAGTCTCCTGCATTGCAGACAGATTCTTTACCACCTGAGACACCAGGGAAGGTCAAAAACTGCCAGAACTAACACCTATTCAGTGTTCACTGTGTGCTAGGTATTATGCTGGACACTTTTTTAAAAATATAAATTTATTTATTTTAATTGGAGGCTAATTACTTTACAATATTGCATTGGTTTTGCCATAAATTGACATGAATCCACCACGGTTGTACATGTGTTCCCCATCCTGTATCCCCCTTCCCCGTCTCATCCCTCTGGGTCATCCCAGTACACCAGCCCCGAGCACCCTGTATCATGCATCAAACCTGGACTGGCGATTCACTTCATATATGATAATATACATGTTTCAATGCCATTCTCCCAAATCATCCCACCCTCGCCATTTCCCACAGAGTCCAGAAGACTGTTCTATACATTTGTGTCTCTTTTGCTGTCTCACATACAGGATTATCATTACCATCTTTCTAAAATCCATATATATGCTTTAGTATACTGTATTGGTGTTTTTCTTTCTGGCTTACTTCACTCTGTATAATAGGCTCCAGTTTCATCCACCTCATTAGAACTGATTCAAATGTATTCTTTTTAATGGCTGAGTAATACTCCATTGTGTATATGTACCACCACTTTCTTATCCATTCATCTGCTGATGGACATCTAGGTTGCTTCCATGTCCTGGCTATTATAAACAGTGCTGTGATGAACATTGGGGTACAAGTGTCTCTTTCAATTCTGATTTCCTCGGTGTGTGTGCCCAGCAGTGGGATTGCTGGGTCGTATGGCAGTTCTATTTCCAGTTTTTTAAGGAATCTCCACACTGTTCTCCATAGTGGCTGTACTAGTTTGCATTCCCACCAACAGTGTAAGAGGGTTCCCTTTTCTCCACACCCTCTCCAGCATTTATTGCTTGTAGACTTTTGGATAGCAGCCATTCTGACTGGCGTGAAATGGTACCTCATTGTGGTTTTGATTTGCATTTCTCTGATAATGAGTGATGTTGAGCATCTTTTCATGTGTTTGTCAGCCATCTGTATGTCTTCTTTGGAGAAATGTCTATTTAGTTCTTTGGCCCATTTTTTGATTGGGTCATTTATTTTTCTGGAATTGAGCTGCAGGAGTTGCTTGTATATTTTTGAGATTAATTCTCTGTCATTTGCTTCATTTGCTATTATTTCCTCCCATTTTGAAGGCTGTTTCTTCACCTTGCTTATAGTTTCCTTTGTTGTGCAGAAACTTTTAATTTTAATTAGGTCCCATTTGTTTATTTTTGCTTTTATTTCCAGTATTCTCAGAGGTGGGTCATAGAGGATCCTGCTGTGATTTATGTCAGAGTGTTTAGCCTATGTTTTCCCCTAGGAGTTTTACAGTTTCTGGCCTTACATTTAGATCTTTAATCCATTTTGAGTTTATTTTTGTGTATGGTGTTAGAAAGTGTTCTAGTTTCATTCTTTTACAAATGGTTGACCAGTTTTCCAAGCATCACTTGTTAAAGAGATTATCTTTTCCCCATTGTATATTCTTGCCTCCTTTGTCAAAGATAAGGTGTCCATAGGTGCATGGATTTATCTCTGGGCTTTCTATTTTGTTCCATTGTTCTATATTTCTGTCTTTGTGCCAGTACCATACTGTCTTGATGACTTTGTAGTAGAGCCTGAAGTCAGGCAGTTTGCTTCCTCCAGTTCCATTCTTCTCTCTCAAGATTGCTTTGGCTATTCGAGGTTTTTTGTATTTCCATACAAATTGTGAAATTATTTGTTCTAGTTCTGTGAAAAATATCGTTGGTAGCTTGATAGGGATTGCATTGAATCTATAGATTGCTTTGGGTAGTATACTCATTTTCACTATATTGATTCTTACAGTCCATGAACACAGTATATTTCTCCATCTATTTGTGTCCTCTTTGATTTCTTTCACCAGTGTTTTATAGTTTGCTATATATAGGTCTTTAGTTTCTTTAGGTAGATATATTCCTAAGTATTTTATTCTTTTCGTTGCAATGGTGAATGGAATTGCTTCCTTAATTTTTCTTTCTATTTTCTCATTATTATTGTATAGGAATGCAAGGGATTTCTGTGTGTTGATTTTATATCCTGCAACTTTACTATATTCATTGATTAACTCTAGTAATTTTCTGGTGGAGTCTTTAGGGTTTTCTATGTAGAGGATCATGTCATCTGCAAACAGTGAGAGTTTTCCTTGTTTTTTTTTCCAATCTGGATTCCTTTTATTTCTTTTTCTGCTCTTAACAGTTTGTGGCCAAAACTTCCAAAACTATGTTGAATAGTAGTGTTGAGAGTGGGCACCATTGTCTTGTTCCTGACTTTAGGGGAAATGCTTTCAATTTTTCACCATTGAGGATACACGTAGGATCTCCTTTAACTCTCAAAACAGCAATCTATTATATGTTACATAAAGCAAAATATTCTGTAGCTAAAATGTTTGAAAATTCTGGATAAAAATAGTTAAGGCAATTAAAAAAAATCTGCATGACTTATTGGAGACTTTGCTATGCTAGTTCATTTTATGAACTCCAAGAGGGATTTAGAGTATACTGCTTTCCCAAGTTTGTTGGAATATGGAAAGATTTTTTTTCTCCCAGGGGCATGTTCTGTCTTTGTCCTGGCCTTGTCTTGTCCCTAAATAACCCATAATACCTAGTCTTAAAACAAATTGTGAATTTATATCTGTTCCATGGAAAACAGGGTCTATGCCTCTAATCAACCCAAATTCAAGCCATCATCATCCTTTACCTGAATTATTGTTGTTGTTCAGTCACTCAGTCCTATCCAGATTCACTACCACTGCATCACCTGCAGCTCACATGGCCTCACTGTCTTTCACTGTCTTCTGGAGTTTGCCAAAGTTCATGTCCATTGAGTTGGTGATGCTATGCAACCAGCCATCTCATTCTCTGTCATCCCCTTCTCCTGCCCTCAGTCTTTCCCAGCATCAGTGTCTTTTCCAGTGAGTCAGCTGTTCTCATCAAGTTATCAGAGTATTGGAGCTTCAGCATCAGTCCTTCCAATGAACATTCAGGGTTGATTTCCTTTAGGATTGATTGGTTTTATCTCCTTGCTGTCCAAGGAACTCTCAAGAGTGTTCTCCAGCACCACAATTTGAAAGCATCAGTTCTTTGACACTCAACCTTCTTAATGGTCCAACTCTTAAATCTGTCTATGTAGCCTCCTCACTGGTAGTCTGGCTTTCCTTCTTATGTTCCTCTAAATCATTGGGTATAATATAGCCAGTTATCATAAACAAACACTCCAACAGCAAAAAAAAAAAAAAAATAGCAGTGTACTACTATTTTACCAAAAATACTTTAAAACTTCCAATCATAGAGTAAAATACTAATACCTTGTGTTTGTGTGTGTGTGTGAGTCACTCAGTTGCGTCCAACTCCTTGTGATCTCATGGACTGTATGTAGCCCACCATGCTTCTTGGTCCATGGAATTCTTCAGGCAAGAATACTGGAATGGGTTGCCATTCCCTTCTTCAGGGGAACTTCCCTGACCTAGGGATCAAACCCGAATCAGATCCTTTACCATCTGAGCCACCAGGGAACCACCCCAAAACTTAAGGGCACTAAGTTTTTCTGGATTCAGTTCAGTTTAGTAGCTCAGGTGTGTCCGACTCTTTGCGACCCCATGAATCGCAGCACGCCAGGCCTCCCTGTCCATCACCAACTCCTGGAGTTTACCCAAACTCATGTCCATCGAGTTGGTGATGCCATCCAGACATCTCATCTTCTGTCATCCCCTTCTCCTCCTGCCCCCAATCCCTTAGATAAAGTTAAAGGTGTTTCTTTACATTTGGATTTCTCAGAACTTTTGCTATGTAAACATGTGTTTTGAACTTCAAGAGAGACTTGAAATACCCTATTCTTTCCTCTCAGATCACTTATAACAGTGTTTGTCTAATGGCTGTCTCCCTGCTGTTGTTGTTTGTCTGCTCAGTCATGTCTGACTCTTTGCGACTCCTTGGACTGTAGCCCACCAGACTCTTCTGTCCATGGGATTCTCCCCAGGCAAGAATACTGGAGTGGTTTGACATTTCCTACTCCAGGGGATCTTCCCTACCTAGGGATTGAACCTGAGGCTCTTGCATCTTCCTGCCTTGGCAGGCAGATTCTTTACTACTTTGCCATCTGGAAAGCTCATCTCCCTACTAGACTATGGGTTTTATGAGAGCAGAGACCATGTCTGTCCACCAGTGCACCCCAGTGCTTAATACAGTATCTGACCCCTGGGATTTCTTTAGAAGGAATGATGCTAAAGCTGAAACCCCAGTATTCTGACCACCTCATGAGAAGAGTTGACTCATTGGAAAAGACTCTGATTCTGGGAGTGATTGGGGGCAGGAGTAGAAGGGGACGACAGAGGATGAGATGGCTGGATGGTATCACTGACTCGATGGACGTGAGTCTGAATGAACTCCAGTGATGGACAGGGAGACCTGGCGTGCTGCGATTCATGGGGTCACAAAGAGTCGGACACAACTGAGCGACTGAACTGAACTGAACTGACACATGATAGGGGTTCAGCAAGTGTTTGCTGAATGAATCAAGAAATAAAAATGAATCTTCATGCTGTTGGTCTGATATTTTATAGTGGGGCTGCCACTGAATGATTTAATATTTTTGATCTCTTCCTACTGAAGAATTTTTCTTATTTAAAGCCTTTGAAGGAAAAGCTAAAAATTGATTCAGCACTGATAGGTAGCAATTTAGTGTAAGTGATAGCAATACTTGGCTTTTATATTTTTAAATTAGTAATCCTTTGGTATTATCTAATATTTACTGTTGACTGAACTGAATATTTACTGTTTTAATATTTTATGTAAAATCTCTATATTTAACTTTTTTATAATTAAGAGAATTCTCTAAAACTTGTCCTTAGCTTTAAACATTTTTCGAGTTCTCAGTCAGTCTGTTCAGTCACTCAGTCATGTCCCATGAACTGCAGCATGCCAGGCTTCCCTATCCATCACCAACTCCCAGAGCTTGGTCAAACTCATGTCCATCAAGTCAGTGATGCTATCCAACCATCTCATTGTCTGTCGTCCACTTCTCCCACTGCCTTTAATCTTTCCCAGCATCAAGGTCTTTTCCAATGAGTCAGTTCTTCACCTCAGGTGGCCAAAGTATTAGAGCTTTTTCAAGTTCTAGTGCAAAGTAAAAAAACAAAGCAGAATAATGCACTACAACATATGTTTCCCAATTAGGCACGCCTGTGGGAAGCCTTCCCTAGGCCCTGAAGTCTGAGTCCCATAGGAGCCTGGTAGCATCTGACCTTCAGAGTAGGTCTGAGGAGCCTGAAAGAAGGAAAGGTCTTTATGAATGCCAAGCCTGCAAATCAAAAAAGCAGCATGAGTACACAGTAAATACTGCATGTTGGCAGGTTTTTGTATAAGATGGAGGTGGTGGTATACATATTTTTATCTGATTCTCCTTGTGACACATGGAACACGTTTTCATTGCTTCCCAAGCAGGATTACAAGCTTGGTTGTAATCTGTGGCACAAAACAATTGTCTGGATCCTGTGACAAGGGAAATCATGGTTGGGGTACATTAACTAGGCTCTTAAATCAAATGAGGCACTTGCTTGCCGAATTCTTTGAGACCTCTGGGCCTCTGAGAGGCCTGGTCCAGGTAGAGGGAGCAGAAAGAGCACAGTATAATGCCTCCAGGGTTACTTCCTCATAATCAGGTAAGGCAAGCCACCTAGTGTTGTTTTCTTTGATAAGGGCCACTTCTAGAAGAGTGTACCCTCCAGAAAAAAAAAAAAAAAAAAAGATGCAGACAGAGGGAACTGCTCAGGAGGTTATTGTTGTTTGTTACCTACTATTAATACATAATAGTGCTATAGCACTGCCAGTACAGCTTGTGTTGAGCTTCTGTGCCCTATTTCACCGACAAGCAGGCTTCCACAGGATATGCTCAAGGCTCATTAATAGATTACTTGCACTAACAAGAGGAAGATTCAACCTAATGAGAGAGAGTGCCTCATTCATGGCTTGGAAATTAAGCAGTCCCCACCTAACTAATCAATGCTAAGTGACTGACCTTCGTGGAGGCTGCAGCTCATTAGTAGAATACACACAGATGGTAATGTGCTCAAAGGTATTTAAAATACATGTGAAAAGAACTACATTAATGAGACAAACCTATCCACCGTCCATGACTTGGCTCTTGTTCCCTATGCTATCTGTATGTAATTTGGTATGCTTATTTATGAGAATGAATTTGTCTGATACTGTCTGCAGTTTTCAAATTTCCATGTAGATAACAGATTATGGTCAACATTCACAATAATTTGCTTTCATGAAAAAGGCTATAGGAAGAATTGACTTATAATAACAGCTCTGTTTATTCATTAACTCATTTATCCAAGGATAATTGCCTGGAGGGAGAAATGGAGTCCAAGCCTAAAGTAATAAAAGTTTATTTGGAATTGTATTTGACTATTTCTTCTTTTTCTTTCTTGTCAAATGCTTCCTCAAATGTGATCTGTTAATAAATTATTTCAGTATCTCCAAGGACCTTCCTGAAGATGTTCATACTGAAATGTTCCATAAATATTCTTCATTTCCTCTGACAGCAAGCCAGTAGTGACATCAGAGATGGCATGACTTTACTTCAAATAGGACAATGCAGACGACAGCCAATTCACTAGCTCTATTCTTATCCCCTACTTGCCAAGCTACTGCAAAAACCCAAGAGATAAATGCATAGGTAATTTTTAAATCTTGCATTTCCTTTATTCCACTCAGCCAATCTGTCGCTCTTAAGAAGCAACTTGAAGACTGCAATGAGTTTTAATGACATCATACTCTCATGTCTTTTCTTCACCTTACTGAAACTTTAAGATTTCCTTTTTTTGTTCATCTTTGTCCTCAGAAATCCCTGGTCCTGGCATCTGCAGTGAAAACCACCATATAAAGTGTTTATCAACTCCTAAAGCTCCTTTTGGGACTTCCTGGGTGGCTCAGATGGTAAAGTGTCTGCCTACAATGTGGGAGACCCAGGTTCGATCCCTGGAGAAGGAAATGGCAACCCACTCCAGTGCTCTTGCCTGGAAAATCCCATGAACTGAGGATCGTGGTAGGCTACAGTCCATGGGGTCACAAAGAGTTGGACACAACTGAGTGACTTCACTTTCACTTTTCAAAGCTCCTTTTAGTTTTATTTAGATAAGAAGTTCCCTAAGGGGAAGACCTTTACTTCTTATTTGGTGAATTGCAACACTTGCTCACAGCTCTCTGCCCTTGATGAATATATACTTAGGAAATGTGCCTTGTAGTCAAGCCAAACACTGACAGGAAGACATCTAGACAGCATTCTCTCCAAGCATTTTGCTTAAGAGAGCAGTGCTGTGACAATACAGTGGTCCCAGGTCACTTGTAATTGCTCAAGGTCCAGAAGTAGAGGAAAAGCAAAGTGCAAGAATAGAAGTTGACTCTTTTGCATATTTCCCAACCAGGGTTGGTAGATTGTAGGATTTGCAATCAGTAGTGGTCCAACATGAGCTTTTAGTTGATAAGACTGAAAAATTAGATCAGTCATTTTAACGGAGCTCTGCAGTAGTTTCTATGTGCATCACATTTCTTGAAGCAGATTCTTCCTATTACCACCTCAGGGCCTGGCTTCTCCATGAAGCCTTCTTTTTCATAAAACTACCCATCAGTCTTTATTCTCTATCATCCTCTGCTAGAGCCTAATCAGTATGGAAAAAAATGATACTGATTCCACTCTGGGATTTAAGGCTCTACCATGTTGAATGTTCAGTGTCACCTCAGTGGTGAAAATAGGCTCATTTATATCAGATACACAGCCATTTTAGTTAAACTCCAAGGGCCTTAGTCTATTTATTTATTGGAATTTTGCTAGCTTATTATTAGATGACAGACAAAACAAATGAGTATAATCTGTGGGTATATTTACAAATTTTAGTGACATTTCTCTCCATTAAGTTTTGACCTTAATAATACAGCAGGGATGTTCATACAATAAATTATTCCATGCAATATTTTTTAGCTTTATTGACAGAGGAAACTATAGTGGATATTTTTTCTCAAAACCAAAATGAGTATAGACATCGCTACTGAGTCTCGAGAAAGGAATTAGGTTTGGTCAGTGAGAGTTGAGACAAGGACACCACTGCTGTGCTCTGAGACCCTGAATTCTGTTCCAAAATAGATGAGACAAGACTGGGTCTTGGCTCCTGTCTTTTTATTTTATTCAGTGATAGGCAGTGGTGAGTCAGCTATGTCTGAATGGTAATATATTGAGGAACCAGAAACATTTACTCAGACAGAATAAGGAACCAAAAATTCTGTCTCCTCAAGTACCAGATGACCCTATTTTACAGAAAAGGAAACCAATGCCTGCTTAGGCAAAGTAGCTGGGCCAGGACCAGTGGAATCTTGCTCTCTTCCTTGTGTATTGTTAATTAGAACATTAATATGTAGAAGATACATTAATATTATCTTATCCCTTCCTTAGAAGAATTCTCTTGAATGATCCCTCAGTTTCCCCTTTATAAAGATGGGGCAAAGGACTTTAGTTTATTCACTAATTCATTCAGCAAGAATAGTCTAGGCACTGAAAAGACAGAGATAAGTAAGATGTAGTCCATATCTGGAGATAGACACTGTCTTTTGCTATAGGAAACATACAGATAAATTACAATAAAATTCAAGTAGAGATAAAATTGAGTTTAAAACAAAGTGCTGTGGGATTATATTGTTAAATTGAGGCAGAGATTTCCAGACATGTATGAATCCTTTGATAAAATACGTAGGGAGCTTCTGCATCTATCTATCTATCTATCTATATATGTACGTGTGTGTGTGTGTGTGTATATATATATATATATATATATATATATATATATCCTAAAACTTTTTGAAATTGCACATAAACATAGCTTTTCCACTTCTATTTCATCGTCATCCACTCTGCCTTTGTATGTGTGATAGGAAATGACTGAACCATTTGAAAAACTGGCAAGGTTGTCTAGACACTTTTTAATATCTCATTACTTTATGCCTTTCCTCATCAGGTCACCCCTACTTGGAACCTTCTTTCTTCTTCTCTAATGATCAGTTTTATTTTTCAAGGTCCCATTTGAGTTGGTTTGCGTTTAGATGGTCTTAAGTGCACATAGGACACTAGATACTTAAATAACCTTCATTCTAAAACTACTTGTCAGGTACTGGCCGTTACTCAGGGGTGTGCTGCATATTGGGTTACTTTTATTGAGGAGCATTTGCAGAATGGCACTGACACAGGGTGATTACTTGGCTGGAATAAAACACACAGATGTGTGAGCTCTTCTTTAATCATATTTGTAAATCCCCCATCTTCAGAGAATTCACTTTGGTTTTAAGAGGAAACTTGTGGCAGAAATGAAACCTGGTTATCCTTTTACTGGGGAAATTTTCATATTTTTGAAAAAGTCAACCAAGCCATATAACATTCAACCATTTAGTTTTTAGGGTTGAAATTTGGGCACCATTTTTTCCTGATTTAGCTCTGCCTTGATTGTGCAGCTCCCTTAATATTAGAGCAGCCTCCATATGTCCTAATTAAGTGGCCAAAGCTTGGCTTCTGTGAATTGTTTCTGTAATGTAGGCAGTAATGACTCATAATGACTCTGAAAGAACTCTGTAACCAGTCTTGCCAAAACTAAAATTGTCTTTCATTTTTTATATCCCCAACTATTCTCACCCTATTGGGGATACTAGATGTATTTGTAATTGGAAGGAACCTCATATGTAGCTCTCTGGAAAAGATAACACTTCTCTTTATGATTTTAAAAACTCTATGTGGCCAAGCCATGCATATCAAGGGTATATATGCACACACACTTGCCAGGACCTATGATTCTTTCAAGCCTTCCCTTTAATCTTCAGAATTTGTCAATAAGAAATTGATGAAAAGTTTTGCTTCTTTGCCCTTGTTGGAAAGCAGAATTCTGTGATCTCTTCAGACTGTGATTAACACATGTGGATTTACAGATACAAATCCCCAGGAGGTAGTATAAAAAGGGCACAGGGCTAGTACACCCAACCACCCACTAGTCCTGTCTGCTAAGACTGATTAAATACTCTGACCTAGAATTTAAGTATTTTGCCATTATGGACTAATCAGTACAATCTAATTGATGTTTCTGTGTACCTTTCTAGACTTAGGGTAGCTTCAGCATTTTCTTGGTCTGCTGGACACAGTCCAAGTTCCTTCTAGTCAGGCATGTTTCAATTCTTTTCATTCCCTGGAGAACTTTTAAGGCTACGAGGGAGATTTTGAATATCCAGGAATGAGAGGGATGATGAATGCAGTAAGGACCCTGAGAAGGCAGAAGGGAATGGAATCCAGAGCCCAGGAGGGAAGGCTAAAAAGAGTAGAGACATCACTTTGATGATAACAGTAGGAAGGAGAAAAAATTGAGGGCAGACACAGATTAGGCTAGTTTCAGTGACTGGAAGTTGAAGTTGCTTCCGTTTTGTAAGTTAAAGTTGAGGCAAGGTCAGTTTTGCTGAAAAAGTGGGGAAAATGAAAGTATAGAGCTTGAGAAAATAGCTAAAATTTGGAATAGACACTGCTTGCACAGTCGCTTTCCCTAAATTAGTTGTCTCTATCAGCAGGGCTTGACCAGTTACACTGAAATTGTGCTGCCATACAGTGAACATATCAAAAAGCTTGCAAACTTCATCAGTAAACTCCTTTAATGAGCACCTCTCTCCTCCTTTATCCTATAATAATGTGAATTGGTGCCATTACAGACAGCTGTCAATGTCCCCCAGCAATCCATTGTTTGGCTCTTGTTTGGCTACTTCTGCTATTCTATTCTTCTCGGGTATGATGCTTCCACACTTCAGTCTCTAAGACTCTTTGCGACCCCCATGGACTGTAGCCTACCAGGCTCCCCTGTCTATGGGATTTTTCCAGGTGAGAAAACTGGAGTGGGTTGCCATTTCCTTCTCCTGATGATCTTCCCAACCCAGGGATCAAACCCATGTCTCCTGCTTAACAGGCAGATTCTTTACCAGCAGAGGTTGTTTAGAGGTAAGGAAACTGGATTTTATAGGAACTGAAGTTCTCTGCAGTAGCTTCGCAAAAGAGGAACTGAGGTGTGTAGGCAGGGCAAGACCAGCAGCTATACCTTCTAGAATTCCTTTCATTTATTTGCCAGTGGCAGAGCTGCTCCTGAAGTGGGCCTGACTTTGCAGTGATTCCAGCAGAAAGGGTTGAAAGATGCATTTGGCATACTCTCCAGTTGCCCTTTCAATTTCTCTGTCCTGAGGGATCACAGATTTCATTGCTCTAAACTTGATATATGAACATCTGGCTTTATGAAATGGTGAAACTTATAGGTGTGGAAATCTATATTTATGGACCATGTAACTAAATTATTTGTTGTGTTAGAGGATATATCCTATGTTTCTTTTAAATAATGATCTCCCATAACACATTTAAGATAGAATTCAATTTTCAGCCCTGTTAATAATGCAACCTGGTAGGTAGATACACAGTATAGCAGGTAGATATCCCTGCTTGATCTGGGATCCCTTGCCTTAACAACTATATAAAGTGATTATATATATTATTTATCCTTGATTTCCCAAATCAAGGATAAATAAGGTTTTGGTGTATGCCACTCTTTAAAAGGCAAGGGAGCTGCTTTCCAGAGAACACACTACTTTTGACTTCAGGCTTCCTGCAGTTTCACTGTATCACACAGTTTTCATTCTTCATGATCCATTGAGTTGAACTTGTGACTTAAAGTGGTTCGAGGAACTGAGATTTATTGAAATTTGAGGAAGGAAACAGTGAAATAAAAAGGCAGTTTTGTTATTTTTATACAAGGCCTTCTAAGATAGATTTCACAAACCACATGGTGTCAATTACCTCTTCATTTGTTGGCTTCATTTGTTCATCCAGACACCCACCCACTCAGCTACCCACTCATTCATTCCTTTTGCCAATATTGTCTGTAGTCACTTTGTTAGGATTGAGGATGCAACAGTGGAGAGGACAGAAACAGTTCCAGCCCTCTTGGAGCTTCTAGTCTAGTGTGAATTGCAGCTGAGTTAACCAGGTAACTCTCAGTAGAGTGTGGTTATTAACTAGGAAGATTGAACTCCTAGATTTCCTGGGTGTATAGAAAAGTTGCTGATGACCCAGTGTTAGTTGCTCAGTCATGTTCTATTCTTTGCAACCCCATGGACTGTAGCCTGCCAGGTTCCTCTGTCCATAGTATTCTCTAGGCAAGAATACTGGAGTGGGTAGCCGTTCCCTTTTCCATGGGATCTTCCCCACCCAGGGACTGAACCATAGTCTCCTGCATTGCAGGCAGATTCTTTACCGTTTGAACCACAAGGGAAGCCCCAAATCACCTGCGATTCACAGACAATGTGTAAGCTACTTCTTGCTATATAAGAAATTATTCCTAAATGGTGTTTTGAACAATACACATTTATGATTGCACAGTTTGTGTGGGCCAGGCACTGGGTTATGATTCAGCTGGGTACTCTGCTTCAGGGTTTCACATTGGCTGCAATCCAGGTGTTGGCCAGGGCTACAGTCATTTCAAGGCTTAACTGGGGAATGATCTACTTCTAAGCTCACTTGTGTGATTGTTGGTAGAATTCAGTTCCTCATGGATTGTTGGATTGTGGGCATCAGACCAGGCTGTTGACCAGAAGTCACTCTAAATTACTTGCCATATGGGCTTTTTATGGGGCAGCTTATAACAGGGCAGCTGGCTTAATCAAAGTGAGCCAAGTGAGGGAGAAAGAGAGTGACAGGAAGACAGAATAATAATCTTTTGTAAACTAATCTCAGAAATGACATCTCATCACTTTTTCCATATAATGTTCCTTAGAAACAAGTCACTAGATCCAGCTGCACTCAAAGGGAGCAACTTATATCCAAAGGAAGATTATATAAGGATGTGAATATCAGAAGGCAGAGATCATTGGGAGTCATTTTAAAAACTGCCTATCACAGAAATGTTCTCTTGTGCAGAGATGTGAGTTGAGCTGCTTAATGGATCACTATTCTTGATCTCATTCTTATAATAACTCAAAATTTGTCACAGGTTCCCCTGCCTCCAGTCCATGGTATATTGTCATAGGGTTATCTGGGTTGACAAGAAAACAACTCTAGTTGTTAAGTCCCCTATTCCTTACATCACTTTAATCATAATCATTGGGAGGGTCAGGAAGATGTCTTCAGAAAGAAAGATTATTTGAACAAGTGCAAATTTAGTGCCAGCTTTCATGGTGTCTGTCCAAGATTTCTGGTTGTCCTGTTCTCTCAGACACCTGTTCTAATTAGGTTCTTTTGGTTACCAATGGCTCACTTAAGATACTTTAAGTAATGGATAATTTATAACTAGTATATTTGCCCATTGGTATCCAGAAAATGCTTGAAAACCAGGTCTCAGAAAAAGAGATGTATTTGTTCAGGTAGGGAATATGCCAGTGTAAAAGACAGCAAAATAAAAAGCCTTAAGTCAGGTGGAAATTGATCTCTTGATTTCTCTGTCTCCCTCTTTCCTTCTTTCTTCCTCTGCCTCCCTTCCCTTCTCTTGCTCCCTCCCTCTGCTTCCCTGTCATAACAGTATAGCTGGTTTAGTCAGGCAGAGCATTTCTGCAGTTGCGCTCTATGAGGTAGTTCAAGGATCCAAGTATCTTCAGTTGTTGTTCCTGAATCCTCTAGAGCAGTGGTCCCCAACCTTTTTGATACAAGGGATGGATTTCATGGAAGACAATTTTTCCATGGATATGGAATGGGGGAATGATTCAAGTGCATTATATTTATTGTGCAGTTTAATGCTGCTGGTGATCTGACAGGAGGTACTGGTCTGTGGCCTGGAGGTTGGGGGCCTCTGCTGCAGAGCACAGACTGATAAATTATGACTGGGAGGCCAAATCTTGCCTGTTGCCTGCTTTTATAAATAAAGTTTTATTTGAACACAACCACCATCATTTTGTTTTTTTTTTTATTATTTATTTTAATTGGAGGCTAATTACTTTACAATATTGTATTAGTTTTGCAGTACATCAACATGAATCTGCCATGGGTATACACGCGTTCCCCATACTGAACCCCCCTCCTGCCTCCCTCCCCATCCCATCCCTCTGGGTCATCCCAGTGCACCAGCCCTGAGCACCATGTATCATGCATTGAACCGGGACTGGTGATTCGTTTCATATATGATATTATACATGTTTCAATGCCATTCTCCCAAATCATCCCACCCTCTCACTCTCCCACAGAGTCCAAAAGACTGTTCTATACATCTATGTCTCTTTTGCTATCTCGAATACAGGGTTATTGTTACCATCTTTCTAAATGCCATATATATGGGTTAGTATACTGTATTGGTGTTTTTTTTCTGGCTTACTTCACTCTGTATAATAGGCTCCAGTTTCATCCATCTCATTAGAACTGATTCAAATGCATTATTTTTAATGGCTGAGTAATATTGCATTGTGTATATGTACCACTGCTTTCTTATCCATTCGTCTGCTGTTGGACATCTAGGTTGCTTCCATGTCCTGGCTATTATAAACAGTGCTGTGATGAACATTGGGGTACTCGTGTCTCTTTCAATTCTTATTTCCTTGGTGTGTATGCCCAGCAGTGGGATTGCTGGATCATAAGGCAGTTCTATTTCCAGTTTTTTAAGGAAACTCCACACTGTTCTCCATAGTGGCTGTACTAGTTTGCATTCCCACCAACAGTGTAAGAGGGTTCCCTTTTCTCCACACCCTCTCCAGCATTTATTGCTTGTAGACTTTTGGATAGCAGCCATTCTGACTGGTGTGAAATGGTACCTCATAGTGGTTTTGATTTGCATTTCTCTGATAATGAGTGATGTTGAGCATCTTTTCATGTGTTTGTCAGCCATCTGTATGTCTTCTTTGGAGAAATGTCTATTTAGTTCTTTGGCCCATTTTTTGATTGGGTCATTTATTTTTCTGGAATTGAGCTGCAGGAGTTGCCTGTGTATTTTTGAGATTAGATGTTTTGTCAGTTGCTTCATTTGCTATTATTTTCTTCCATTCTGAAGGCTGTCTTTTCACCTTGCTTAGAGTTTCCTTTGTTGTCCAGAAGCTTTTAATTTTAATTAGGTCCCATTTGTTTATTTTTGCTTTTATATCCAATATTCTGGGAGGTGGGTCATAGAGGATCCTGCTGTGATTTATGTCAGAGAGTGTTTTGCCTATGTTCTCCTCTAGGAGTTTTATAGTTTCTGGTCTTACGTTTAGATCTTTAATCCATTTTGAGTTTATTTTTGTGTATGGTGTTAGGAAGTGTTCTAGTTTCATTCTTTTACAAATGGTTGACCAGTTTTCCCAGCACCACTTGTTAAAGAGATTGTCTTTTCTCCATTGTATATTCTTGCCTCCTTTGTCAAAGATAAGGTGTCCATAGGTGCATGGATTTATCTCTGGGCTTTCTATTTTGTTCCATTGATCTATATTTCTGTCTTTGTGCCAGTACCATACTGTCTTGATGACTGTGGCTTTGTAGGAGAGCCTGAAGTCAGGCAGGTTGATTCCTCCAGTTCCATTCTTCTCTCTCAAGATTGCTTTGGCTATTCGAGGTTTTTTGTATTTTCACACAAATTGTGAAATTATTTGTTCTAGCTCTGTGAAAAATACCGTTGGTAGTTTGATAGGGATTGCATTGAATCTATAGATTGCTTTGGGTAGTATAATCATTTTCACTATGTTGATTCTTCCAATCCATGAACACGGTATATTTCTCCATCTATTAGTGTCCTCTTTGATTTCTTTCACCAGTGATTTATAGTTTTCCATATATAGGTCTTTAGTTTCTTTAGTATTCCTAAGTATTTTATTCTTTTCATTGCAATGCTGAATGGAAATGTTTTCTTAATTTCTCTTTCTATTTTCTCATTGTTGGTGTATAGGAATGCAAGGGATTTCTGTGTGTTGATTTTATATTGCAACTTTACTATATTCGTTGATTAACTCTAGTAATTTAGGAGTTAGGAGTAATTTGTAGTTGTTAGGTTTTTCTATGTAGAGGATCATGTTGTCTGCAAACAGTGAGAGTTTTACTTCTTCTTTTCCAATTTGGATTCCTTTTATTTCTTTTTCTGTTCTTATTGCTGTAGCCAAAACGTCCAAAACTATGTTGAATTGTAGTGGTGAAAGTGGGCACCCTTGTCTTGTTCCTGACTTTAGGGGAAATGCTTTCAATTTTTCACCATCGAGGATGTTTGCTGTGGGTTTGTCATATATAGCGTTTATTATGTTGAGGTATGTTCCTTCTATTCCTGCTTTCTGGAGAGTTTTTATCATAAATGGATGTTGAATTTTGTCAAAGGCTTTCTCTGCATCTATTGAGATAATCATATGGCTTTTATTTTTCAATTTGTTAATGTGGTGTATTACATTGATTGATTTGTGGATATGGAAGAATCCTTGTATGCTTGGGATAAAGCCCACTTGGTCATGGTGTATGATCTTTTTAATGTGTTGTTGGATTCTGATTGCTAGAATTTTGTTAAGGATTTTTGCATCTATGTTCATCAGTGATATTGGCCTGTAGTTTTCTTTTTTGTGTCATCTTTGTCAGGTTTTGGCATTAGAGTGATGGTGGCCTCATAGAATGAGTTTGGAAGTTTACCTTCCTCTGAAATTTTCTGGAAGAGTTTGAGCAGGATAGGTGTTAGCTCTTCAATTCAGCTGTGAAGCTGTCTGGCCCTGGGCTTTTGTTTGCTGGAAGATTTCTGATTACAGTTTCAATTTCTGTGCTTGTGATGGGTCTGTTAAGATTTTCTATTTCTTCCTGCTTCATTTTTGGAAAGTTGTACTTTTCTAAGAATTTGTCCATTTCTTCCAAGTTGTCCATTTTATTGGCATATAATTACTGAGAGTAGTCTCTTATGATCCTTTGTATTTCTGTGTTGTCTGTTGTGATCTCTCCATTTTCATTTCTAATTTGGTTGATTTGATTTTTCTCCCTTTGTTTCTTGATGAGTCAGGCTAATGGTTTGTCAATTTTATTTATCCTCTCAAAGAACCAGCTTTTGGTTTTGTTGATTTTTGCTATGCTGTCTTTTGTTTCTTTTGCATTTATTTCTCCCCTAATTTTTAAAATTTCTTTCCTTTTACTAGCCCTGGCGTTCTTCATTTCTTTCTTTTCTAGTTGCTTTAGGTGTAGAGTTAGGTTATTTATTTGACTTTTTTCTTGTTTCTTGAGGTATGCCTGTATTGCTATAAACCTTCCCCTTAGCACTGCTTTTCCAGTGTCCCACAGGTTTTGGGTTGTTGTGTTTTCATTTTCATTCATTTCTATGCCTATTTTGATTTCTTTTTTGATTTATTCTGTGATATGTTGGTTGTTCAGCAGCGTGTTGTTCAGCCTCCATATGTTGGAATTTTTAATAGTTTTTCTCCTGTAATTGAGACCTAATCTTATTGCATTGTGGTCAGAAAAGATGCTTGGAATGATTTCAATTTTTCTGAATTTACCAAGGCTCGATTTATGGCCCAGTATGTGATCTATCCTGGAGAAGGTTCCGTGCATGCTTGAGAAAAAGGTGAAATTCATTGTTTTGGGGTGAAATGTCCTATAGATATCAATTAGGTCTAACTGGTCTATTGTATCTTTTAAAGTTTGTGTTTCCTTGTTAATTTTCTGTTTAGTTGATCTATCCATAGGTGTGAGTGGGGTATTACAGTCTCCCACTATTATTGTGTTATTGTTAATTTCCCCTTTCATACTTGTTAGCATTTGTCTTACATATTGTGGTGCTCCTATGTTGGGTGCATATATGTTTATAATTGTTATATCTTCTTCTTGGATTGATCCTTTGATCATTATATAGTGTCCTTCTTTGTCTCTTTTTACAGCCTTTGTTTTAAAGTCTATTTTATCTGATATGAGTATTGCTACTCCTGCTTTCTTTTGGTCTCTATTTGCATGGAATATCTTTTTCCAGCCCTTCACTTTCAGTCTGTATGTGTCCCTTGTTTTGAGATGGGTCTCTTGTAGACAACATATATAGGGGTCTCGTGTTTGTATCTATTCAGCCAGTCTTTGTCTTTTGGTTGGGGCATTCAACCCATTTACGTTTAAGGTAATTATTGATAAGTATGATCCTGTTGCCATTTACTTTATTGTTTTGGGTTCGAGTTTATACACCCTTTCTGTGTTTCCTGTCTAGAGAAGATCCTTGAGCATTTGTTGGACAGCTGGTTTGGTGGTGCTAAATTCTCTCAGCTTTTGCTTCTCTGTAAAGCTTTTGATTTCTCCTTCATATTTGAATGAGATCCTTACTGGGTACAGTAATCTGGGCTGTAGGTTATTTTCTTTCATCACTTTATGTCCTGCTATTCCCTCCTGGCCTGAAGAGTTTCTATTGAAAGATCAGCTGTTATCCTTATGGGAATCCCCTTGTGTGTTATTTGTTGTTTTTCCCTTGCTGCTTTTAATGTTTGTTCTTTGTATTTGATCCTTGTTAATTTGATTAATATGTGTCTTGGCGTGTTTCACCTTGGGTTTATACTGTTTGGGACTCTCTGGGTTTTTTGGACTTGGGTGATTATTTCCTTCCCCATCTTAGGGAAGTTTTCAACTATTATCTCCTCAAGTATTTTCTCATGGTCTTTCTTTTTGTCTTCTTTCTCTGGGAATCTTATCATTAGGATGTTGGGGCATTTAACATTGTCCCAGAGGTCTCTGAGATTGTCCTCATTTCTTTTAATTCGTTTTTCTTTCTTCCTCTCTGATTCATTTATTTCTACCATTCTACTTCACTAATCCTAACTTCTGCCTCCGTTTTTCTACTATTTGTTCCCTCCAGAGTGTTTCTGATCTCATTTATTGCATTATTCATTATATGTTGACTCTTTTTTTTTTTCTTCTAGGTCCTTGTTAAACCTTTCTTGCATCTTCTCAATCCTTGTCTCCAGGCTATTTATCTGTGATTCCATTTTGTTTTCAAGATTTTGGATCATTTTCACTATCATTATTCGGAATTCTTTATCAGATAGATTCCCTACCTCTTCCTCTTTTGTTTGGGTTGGTGAGCATTTATCCTGTTCCTTTATCTTCTGGGTATTTCTCTGTCTCTTCATCTTGTTTATATTGCTGTGTTTGGGGTGTCTTTTCTGTATTCTGGCATTTTGTGGAGTTCTCTTTATTGTGGAGTTTCCTCACTGTGGGTGGGGTTGTATGGGTGGCTTGTCAATGTTTCCTGATTAGGGAAGCTTGTGTTGGTGTTCTGGTGGGTTGAGCTGGATTTCTTCTCTCTGGAGTGCAATGAAGTGTCCTGTAATGAGTTATGAGATGTCAATGGGTTTGGAGTGACTTTGGGCAGCCTGTATATTGAAGCTCAGGGCTGTGTTTATGTGGTATGTCTTGCTCTGGAACTTGTTGGCCCTTGGGTGGTGCCTGGTTTCAGTGTAGGTATGGAGGCATTTGATGAGCTCCTGTTGATTAATGTTCCCTGGAGTCAGTAGTTCTCTGGTGTTCTCAGGATTTGGACTTAAGCCTCCTGCTTCTGGTTTTCAGTCTTCTTTTTACAGTAGCCTCAAGACTTCTCCATCTATACAGCACTGTTGATAAAACATCTAGGTTAAAGATGAAAAGTTTCTCCCCAGTGAGGGACAACTAGAGAGGTTCACAGAGTTACATGGTGAAGAGGGAGGAGGGAGTTAGAGGTGACCCGAATGAGATGAGGTGGGATCAAAAGAGGAGAGAGCAAGCTAGCCAGTAATCACTTCCTTATGTGTGCTCCACAGTCTGGACTGCTCAGAGATGTTCACGGAGTTATACAGAGAAGAGAAGAGGGAGGAAGGAGACAGAGGTGGCCAGGAAGATAAAGGGAGGAATCAAAAGGAGAGAGACAGATCCAGCCAGTAATCAGTTCCCTAAGTGTTCTCCACCATCTGGAACACACACAGAGATTCACAGAGTTGAATAGAGAAGAGAAGGGGGGAGGAGATAGAGGCGACCTGGTGGAGAAAAAGGAGAGTCCAAAGCGGGAGAGAGAAGTCCAGCCAGTAATCTCGCTCCCAGGTAAAAATGGGTACTGAAGATTGGGTTCTTAAAGGTACAAAATTGATAACAAATACCAAAAAGCAAAGATTAAAAATCTAGAGTAGAGGTTGGGTTTTCAAAAATACAATATTAAAGAAAAGAAAAAAAAAATAAAGTCACAAAAATTATAAAAAATATATATATATATGAAGTTTGCTTTAAAAAATAGGGTCTCTTTTTTTGCAAAATAATAGTAGGTTATAAAAATGAAAATTAAAGGAGTAATAGAGGACTTAAAATTTTAAAAAATTAAAAAAATAAAAAAAAGAATGATAGTAAAAATATATCTAGGACTTTCTCTGGTGGTGTTGTGGGCAGTGTGGGGTCAGTTCATTTTCGGATACTTCCTTGGTCCAGCTTATGTTTCTCAAGATCTATAGGCCCCTTCCTATGTAGTTGGTACTAACTACAGGGTTTTAATCTATTGCACCTGTGTCTTCCAAGGCGGTTCCTTTGGTTTTAGCTTCTTCTTTTTGCTGGTCTCTTCAGTGTCTATTTTCCACCCTGACATAAGGGGGCAGTGGTGGACACTTTTTTAGGCTCACTTGTTCAGTTGCACTGTGGGGAGGGAGGGACACTGCAAACAAATAACACTGGCATGTGCTCGCAGTATCTCAGCCACACTGGGCCTGCCCCCTCTCACGGTGCGTGTGCCCCCCTGCCCACACTGTTCAGGCTCTAGGTTGCTCCGCCGGGAACCGTCCAAGGCTGGCCCTGGGCTGCATGCACCTCCCAGGTCTAAGCTGTTCAGGTTCAGGCACTCGGGTAGTTCTCAGAGGCTCAGACTCAGTTGGGCCTGCATTTTGTGCCCTTCCCAGGTCTGAGCAGCTCAGGTGACCAGGTGTTTGGCGAGCACAGTCGCTGCAACTTATCACCTCCCCTGCCCCTGCTGCTCGGTTTTCTGGGTGTACAACTGGCGCACCTTCTCAGGCGGATGTTGACCGTCCAGAATCCCAAGAAGTCTTGGTTAGCATCGAAGCCTGCTTGCAGTTTGGTAGATAATGCCTCTCTGGGGCCGCGATTTCCCCCTTCCAGCTCTGGCTGCCTATCACCTGAGGGGGATGGTCTGCAGCCAGCTAGCCCTGTTCAGTTTCTTTGTTCTGTGAGCAGGCCTGACGATGTCTTAGATTACGGCTTTTCACGTAGCTCTGTTCAGTCCTTTGTTCTGTGAGCGGGCCTGGTGGTGTCTTAGGTTAGGGCTTTTTACGTAGCTCTAGTCAGTCCTTTGTTCTGTGAGCAGGCCTGGCGGTGTCTTAGGTTAGGGCTTTTCCCGTGGTAGCTATCCCACAGTCTGGTTTGCTAGCCCAAGTTAGTTCCCTCAGATTGCCCTCGGGGCATTCAGGCCTGGGCCTTACTGTAAGCAACGCAGCCCTCACCTCCCTGCCCAGCCCCCACTTGCTAGTGGCGGGTGCAGGCGTCTGTGCTGCTTCTCCACTGGGGGAGTTACCTTTGGGCACGTAATCTGTGGGTTTTAATTATTAATTTATTTTTCCTCCTAGTTATGTTGCCCTCTGTGGTTCCAAGGCTCGCCACAGACTCGGCAGTGAGAGTGTTTCCTGGTGTTTGGAAACTTCTCTCTTTTTAAGACTCCATTCCTGGGACGGCTCCGTCCCTACCTCTTTTGTCTCTCTTTTTGTCTTTTATATTTTTTCCTACCTCCTTTCGAAGACAATGGGCTGCTTTTCTGGGTGCCTGATGTCCTCTGCCGGCATTCAGAAGTTGTTTTGTGGAATTTACTCAGTGTTTAAATGTTCTTTTGATGAACTTGTCAGAGAGAAAGTGGTCTCCCCGTCCTATTCCTCTGCCATCTTAGGACCGCCTCCCCACCATTATTTGTTTACATCTTCTCTATGGCTGATTTAGTCCTACAGCAATGAAATTGAGTACTTTTAACAGAAACTTTGTGAACTACAAAGCCTAAATTATTTATACTCTAGCCTTTTTTTAAAAAACAAAAAGTGTGCCAGCCCCTAATCTAGAGCATTGTCCTTTTACATAGTTTCTGGTATCTTTTTATTCGAGGGTGTGGAAAGAGAAATCAGCAAGGGTTCAGAGTAAAAAAATCTTATTCCTAGAAAATGAGGAGGAAGTTGTGTATATCAGTTTTGTTCACAAGTTGTTGGTGAGAACTTAGTCACCTGGCCATGCCTGGCAGTAAGGTGACTGGGGAATGTAGTCTTTAACCAGGTAGCTTTGCACTCAGAAAATACTAATGGCAAGAGGATAATGGGTATGGGAAACCCTATAATCCTAATTTTTCAGTTGAATAATCTAAGGCATTGAGAGGTGAATGTCAGTCTTTAAAGCCACAGCAGTGAAACCGAGCTGGTAAAAGAACAAAAGCAATAGGAACATTGGGCCACGTAGAGATTAAAACTAGAAGAAAATTCAGCATCCAAGCCAGTTTCAGAGATCTCAGGGTAGGTGATTTTCAGAGGATCTACTTTCTTTCTCCCCTCCTACAAAAATACATTCTTTATTATTTTTTTTTCCATTTTTTTGTGTGGCAAATACCAAGAGCTTTTTTTTTTTTAATTGAAATACAATTGCTTTACAAGGTTGTGGTGGAAGTGAATCAACTATATGTATACATATACCCCCTCCCTCTTAAGCCTCCCTCCCACTCCCCATTCCACCTCTGCTTTCTAATCTTCTACTTCATATACCTTTCCTCTCTATCCCATGTTCTGCTTACTCATCTTTTTTCTTCATCACAATTTTCTCTTGACCTTAATTTCCTCATGACTCTAGTTTTGTCTCATAGCATGTCCTGATTATCTTTTCAGTCTTACCTTGCAAGATTCTCTTTGTTCATTGCCTTGTTTTCATAGTATTACATTGTTTCCATTTCCAAAAGGGAGTATTAGATGAATCCAGATTATTTGTCAGAGTTTCTGGCCATTCTTGCAATGATTGACTTGGGGTCAGTAATTACTATGATTGTGGAGGATGGAGTCACTTTGTGTAAAATTTGGCTTCTTAGAGATTTCCTTTGAACAAAGGAGTAGGAATAGAACACTGACAGGTTTAACAGAACTAGCATCGTAAAACCACAGCTCCTCCTTGACATCTAGTATTGCCCCAGGCTTTCATGTGCATCTTTTAATCTGTCCTAACTAAAGCTTGTCAGTCTACTCTCATCTATGAATGAGCCAAGTATCATCAATATTTGGCATTACTTATTTTTAAAAAACAATCCTTTGACATATGAAGAGTCTCCTAGTGTTGATAGCAGCTGGCAGTTACAATTTGTTGATGGACATGAATCTGTTACTGTGTTTAGCTGTAATAGCAGGACCAAATATAAAAACTATGCCTTTCTTAGAACTCCAACAAAGTTGTCTTTATAACTTTTTATTTTGCTGTGTTAATCTTATCTTTTCCCATAGCCACAACTTTCATCTCAAACCTCTCCTTCATTGTGAGAATGAACGTTTACTGTGTGGCAGACATGTGCTGAATATGTGACATGTATTTCATTGTCCCACCAGTGCTGCAATGTAGGTACCAGTATTAGCTCCATTTTGCAGGTGAGGAAACCGAGGCAGAGAAGTCAAGTGATTACCCCCAAGTTACATAGCTGCTGCTGCTGCTAAGTTGCTTCAGTCATGTCTGACTCTGTGCGACCCCATAGATGGCAGCCCACCAGGCTCCCCCGTCCCTTGGATTCTCCAGGCAAGAACTCTGGAGTGGCTTGCCATTTCCTTCTCCAGTGTGTGAAAGTGAAAAGCGAAAGGGAAGTCACTCAGTCGTGTCCGACTCCCAGCGACAAGTAGCAAATCCAGAATGCAAGCTCAGGTGGTTTGATTTCAGAATGAGGTACTTTTTCTTGTTAAGTTATATAGTTCATAAAATACTCCATACCCCAAATTGTCCAGTGACAGAGGTTGTAACTCTTTTTCTTTGCCCTTTCCCCTCATGAATTACTTTCAATAATTCTCCAAGAGCTGTGTGTTTACCAGCTACTGATGTCTCATGGAAAACTGTCAGAGTCCATCAATTAAACTATGCATGTGAAAAATGTTGAGTGGGACTTCTCTGGTGGTCCAGTGGTTAAGCCTCTTCATTTCCAATGCAGGGGGCACAGGTTTGATCCCTAGCTGGGGAACTAGAATCCCAGATGCCACGTGGCACAGCCAAAAAAAAAAGTATTGAGTGATATATTTTCATGATGAATTTAAAATTTTCTTATGGAGCTATGAAGGTCCATTGGATAAATGAATGTGCTTCTAATAAGTATTTACTACATTATCTTGGTATATGTAGAGGGTTGATTTTTATTAGTATGTGTTGGTCATACAGCCACAAGTAGTCCCAGGTAGTAATGTCTTTTGTGTGAGTAATATAGATTTTATGTCTTTTTAGCTTCCCTGGTGGCTCAGACTGTAAAGCATCTGCCTGCAATATGGGAGACCAGGGTTTGATCCCTGGGCTGGGAAGATCCCCTGGAGAAGGAAATGGCAACCCACTCCAGTACTCTTGCCTGGAAAATTCCATGGAGAGAGGAGCCTTGTAGGCTACAGTCCATGGGGTCGCAAAGAGTTGGACACAACTGAGCAAGTTCACTTGGACTTCAGTTTGTCTTTTTAAAATACAGTCAGCCCCTAGGTTCCTTAGAGGGCTGACTGTACTATGTCATTTTATATAAGGGAGTTAAGCGTCCATGGATTTTGGTATCCGTGGGAGGTCCTGGAATCAACCCCCCACAGATACTGAAGGAAGGAATGGACTGTTAACATCAATATATGACTAATATAAGAATGGCCTTTCCTGGATAGGAATGCTAACACAAATTTTCAAAAACTTTTAAACTACAAATGTAACAGTTGGTCTGCAAAATTTGCATGTACTCCTCCTTCCTATTTCCTATATTATTAAGTTATACTCGACCCTCCTTGAACACCTGGTTCAAAATTCACCTCTAGGTATCCAGCACCAATTAACTACATCTAACCCATCATTCCCTCTCTGTGTGCTCTCCATAATTCTAGATGTTCATACAGATGTTTGTTTTTTTGCTGACATGTTTTCTGTAGCTGGTATTAAGTCATCTCATGCATGTTTGTTTTGTCACATTTTATAGACTGAATTGTCTTCATGATGTCAGGAAGGGCCTTTGCAAACAGACGGTGAGCAGTAAATGATGTTGACTGCCTGCCTTTACAGAACACAAACATCTGCTTGCTGCAGGTCAAGACTCTTAGAATTCTCGATGAATACAGGTCCCCTTAATCACAAAGACAAGCCAAGAAGAAGGAAAATAAAGCACTTACAGCTTTTACAAGAAAAAAAAATAGAAGCAAAAATAAGAACCCTTCACTATTTGATTTTCTTCAGGTCCACTCTGATTTAGCTTGATTAAAGCCATCTGAAAGTATTTTTAAAATAAAAGATAAAGAATTCCCACATTGACTTCTTGAAAAGAGTATATGGAGATTTTGATTCCTATTTGAAGCTGCCATAATGCTTTGTAGAAGGTGCTAGTGCACCATTCACTTACTTCTGTGGTTAGGTGAAGGAGTGGCTAAGGAAGTGGTGTGTGTGTACCTGTGTGTGTGTGTGCACCAGGGGGGAAGGTGTTCTCTCATAACACTGACCCCCTTCTACTGAGATTTGTGTAAATATTGATTTATAAGAAAAAACCTGTCATGAGAGTTCATCTGTATAAAAGAAAAAACAAAGCCTTGAAACTGAAGCAAAGAAATTATGAACTCAGTTTTTGCTTAAACTCATAAGTTATAAGGAAAGTTTGGCAGATCTGGTATGATGGAGAACTATTTTATAAGAGATCAATAAAATGTATAGGTATTTAAGAGAAAACATGTAGGCATGTGTTATCTAAATCTGGAAGCTTTGAGGGGAAGGTCCTGACGATCACAGTTCTATGCTACTCCTACTCCCAGCTGCTTCTGAAGAACTGACCTATTTTCTAGCTCTAAGAAGGCTGCCTTAGCCTAGATATATCTTAAGGAGTCAGCTCGGCTGTGGTTCATTCTTGCTGTCTGAAGATTAGTTTAAATAAGGGTATCCAGTGCTGTCTTTCAAGCTTGTAGGTGTACCAGTCAGTCCACTATCAGGAATACAGGGGTTTTTGGATAGTTTATATGTGTGAACAGCTAGGCTTTTTTTGACAATCTACTTTTTCTCCACTGGTCTCCTTTTTGCCAGTAAAACTCTATTCATAGTGCTGTACTTACAGCTTTTTGCATGTTCACTGTGCCATAGAATATGTTCTATTTTACTTGGTAAAATCGTTTCCTATACAGCTGATGATAATATACTCAGCTGCTTATATGGTTGTTTCCCTCACCAGACTGAGAGCTGAGAACAAGAACATATCCTATTCTTCTTTGTATCACTGGCATCTAGCAAAAATTAAATGATCTATAATTGTTCTATGGATGTATGAGCAGAGTTGTATCCCAGGATCAAGGACCAAAGTGAAAATAATTGTACTAATTTTAAACTGAGCATTTTCTATGTATCGGGCATTGTTTTGAGCTCTCAAATGAATGATATCATTTAATGTTCACAGCTACTGCATGGAGAATTATTATTATCCACGTCCCTGGTGGCTCAGCGGTAAAGAGTCTGCCTGCCAATGCAGGGGACCTGGGTTGGATTCCTGGGTTGGGAAGATTCCCGGGAGGAGGAAATGGCAACCCACTCCAGTATTCTTGTTTAGGAAATCCCATGGACAGAGGAGTCTAGAGGAGCTACAGTTCATGGCGTTGCAAGAGTCAGACACGACCTAGCGACTAAACCATCACAACCATCATGTTTGGTGGTGGAGAACACCGAGGTCCGGAAAGGGGAAGTTATTTGCCCAAAGTCACATAGCTAGTATGTATTGGAGTCAGGATTTAAACCAAAAGGTGTCAGTCTCTAAATCTCCACCACTACATTGTCTGCTACAGTGTCAAGTTTATTAGTAAGCATGGCCTGCTCGGTGGGGAGCTCAGGGTGACTTCAGGTTTCTGAGGCCAATATAGCTTCGTATTAGTCCAAATATTAATCTAAATTATCCCAGAGAACTGGAGACTTACTGGTGGTGGTTTAGTCGCTAAGTCTTGTACTCGACTGTTGTGATCTCACAGTCTGTAGCCCGCCAGGCTCCTCTGTCCATAGTATTCTCCAGGCAAGAATACTGGAGTGGGTTGCCACTTCCTTCTTCAGGGGATCTTTCCAACCCAGGAATCGAACCTGGATCTTCTGCATTGCAAGCAGATTCTTTACCAACTGAGCTTTGAGGGAAGCCCTAGTTACCCCAAATTTTCTTCCAGAAGGGGCAAAGACTACTCTTAATTTGAGGATGAGGATGCTAGCACTGGAAGAGACTTCTATGAAATTGTGGTGTTGAGTTTAAACAATTTCTTTATAATCTCCCTCCTTGGACTCTTTTTCTCTCCTCTGGTCTGTTTTTCTGGTGTTAGGGATACAAATCATGAAGAATGGGTCACAGGTGTTCTTGGCAAAGGGAGTGTCATTTGTGAGGATCTTGACATGGCATATTCGAGGAGTACAAAGCTGCTCAGTGTGGCTGGAATACGGGGACTGAGTAGCAGAGACACTAGATGAGCCTAGTTGGGGAGTGATTAGCTAATTCAGAACCTCCACAGAATTTGGGGTGAGTGTGGTTGGATGATCCTCAATATAAGTCATCAAATGATAATATATAGAAATTCTCTCCTACTTTTGTCAAAGTAAACCCCTTGAATTATTGAAGATGGCCCTTTTGTTGAATTCCCTGCTATGATGGATTATGTTCTAAGGGAATCCCAGGGTGCAGTCAGGCCCTCAATTATACTCAGAATATGTTCCCACAGAACATATTATCTATGAAAATTTCAGGACTAGAGACTTTGGGTCGAGATGATATAGCCAGATATGTTGATAGCTATAGATGTAGATATTATAAATACATATACTTTAATGAAAGAGATTAAATTCATGCTCTAATAGAATTAGTAGGTATGTTGAAACCTTCAGTCACTAATTACAACTTAATCAAATAACTTAATTCCCATACATACCTCATTCCTTTTAGATCTACAGTTTACACAGCCAGTTATTCATCTAGTCACTAATCATCTGATTTCCCTACTAATACTCTGATGAGATGGCCTGAAATTTGAAGAAAATGATTATTGACATACTCCAGGATACATAAAACACAGGGTGCCCCAGGTGGCTGGGCCTCCTTACTGTTCTGGTGGGGTGGTGGGAAGGTCTCCACATTTTGTAGTTTTCACCACAGATGCATTGAAGTTGGAGGTGAAGGTGTGTTTGGAGGTGAACTGACAACAATGGGAAGGAAACGAGCATTTACTGAGTGCTGAACACAAGTCAGACACCTGGCATTCGTTATCTTATTTGTGGTGTGTGGTTTAGTCGGTAAGTCCTGCCCAACACTCCATGGACTGTAGCCCGCCAGGTTCCTCTCTGTCCATGGAATTCTCCAGGCAAGAATATTGGAGTGGGTATTCCCTTCTCCAGGGGATCTTCCCAACCCAGGGATCAAACCTGTGTTTCCTGCATTGCAGGCAGATTCTTGATCATCTGAGGTAGGTGCTACTAATGATGACTTTAGAGATGAGGAGACTGAGACTCACGTTAGATGACTTGCCCAAGGTCACACAGGGAGTTAAGTTCTGGAACAGAAATTTGGGTATTGTACAATTCTGTCTGCTTATGAAGTTATCCCCTTCCAGCTTCCCCTTTACTTGATTTTCAGTTTTCTGGACAGCTGGCTTCTCCTTCCCTCTTAGGTTTTCACCAGAAATTGGCTCTTCTATTTGGAAATCAAGGCCTAATAGGGAGGGAGACCTTGATATATGTGATATGGTGAATCAGCTAGCTTTTCTGGTTCTAGAATAGAAACATCTCACTAGCTGAAAGGATTTAAGGTTATTGCTGCATACTCCCCACCACCCCCCACACATCTTCCACTTCCCCTCCTTGCTGTCTGATATCATGTAATAATCTCCCCTCTTCATTCCTCTTCAACTGCAGGAAAGTGACTACCAGAAATAATTTCTGTGGCATAACTCAGAATCATGTACCATGAACCAAAAATGAAGTATGACTTTTATCAGTTTTCTTGATACCTAAGAGCCCCAGATAGGTTACAGGAGAGGGGGAAGTCTTTTTTGGGCATGGATGCTTAGGGGCAGCTCCAGCCTGCCTGTATAGAGTGCAACAGTGAGGGCTATCTTTATCAGCCGAAGGCCAGAATAAAGGCAATGAGTACTTGAGAGCAGGGACAGGGAATTTCCATTTAGAGTAAGAATTCTTTAAAGGCAGAGATAATTTCTTGTTTCCAGCACCTACCACAGTGACTTGAATATAGCTGGCGCTCAATAAATGTTTATTAAACGTTCAAGCCTAAAATTCTAAAGGAAAAATGAGTATGTAAAGAGAAACATCATTTTGTTAATAGGTATCTTTTAAAGTAATTCAAGCTATGAGAAAGCAAGGAAGGACAGTGGCCTTTTGGAGAAACTGCTAAGATTACAGATGAGAATATTGGTAGTAGTTCCAACTCTACCATTAACTAGCTATGCACCCATGGATGGGGCTTCCCTGGTGGCTCATCTGGTAAAGAATCTGCTTGCAATGCGGGAGACCTGGGTTCAATCCCTGGGCTAGGAACATCCCCTGGAGAAGGGAAAGGCTACCCACTCCAGTATTCTGGCCTGGAGAATTCCATGGACTGTATAGTCCATGGGGTTGCAAAGAGTTGGACACAACTGAAGGACTTTCACTTTCTTTTTTCACTTGACCCATGGATGAGTCTCTTGAATATTCTGTGCTCTAGTTGCCTCATCTATAAAATTTAGAGGATAGAATGTTTCTAAAGTTGTTTCATAAGTTTATTATTTTAGTCAGATGATAGAAAATATCCAGTATTTATTTAGCTCCTAAAAGTTTACAATGACTCATGTGTATTATCTCAGGCCTCACACAATGTTGTGAAATAATATGATTATCTTGGTTTTATAGATGAATAGTCCAGGGCTTAGATTAAGGAAGTAATTTGTACTAAGCACATTTTTTGACTCAAATCCATTCCTTTTTCCAGGTTCTACAGCTCTTTGCACATAGTAATTATCTGTATGTAAATAACGCTTCCAAAGTGCTTGAAAAATCATTCGTTCCCTTAAGTCCTCAAGCATCTCTCCTCCAATTGTATTTGTTAATTTACTCAGCAAACTCCTTTTGAAATCTCAAGCCCTTCAAAGTTGACTTAGGAATTTCACATTCTTGAGGTCTTAATTAATGAGGCTTTCCTTTCTTCTTCTGCAATGAGCCTGGGCTTTTTGGTTAAGAAAATGCATTTGCCCTACTGGAAGCTTCAGCAGATTACGAAAGGTGATACTTTTTAGCTTAGCTAGAAATGGAATCCCTGTGCTAAGTGAGCTATCTCTATTACAGCTAACAATAGAAAGTCTTCCTGCTTTTGCTTTAATGTAGATTCATATCTACTAGTTCAGATATGACATTATGAGCAAAGAACTGTGCACATATACCCACGTAGAACATTTTGAAAATTATTTTGTCATTGGATGTATCAAATATCAAATCTACTACTGGACTTTTTTAACATATATTGAGATAAATCATATTCCTTTATAACTTCAGTCCTCCTGGGAAGGACTATTCAGATATACAGTATTTCCCCAGGGCATGACACACTAGCTAAGTTTTCATAATTTAACAAAATATGAAGGGAGTTTGGCAGATATTACTGAACCTGTCAGAATTAACTGCTTGTAAATTCAATTAGTTCGAGGGGAGGGGACAGCTTTGGAGAAATATCAAAATTCAATTAGCAAGTTGGGGTTGTTAGCCCACTCTTTGGGGATAATCTATCAAAAAGAAAAGAGTATTTAACACCTACAATCAACTAATTAAATGCATTAGGTTCTGACGGGGTGGTTTTTAATATTCATCATCACTTTAAATCTATTTGGCCAGAAAACTTGGTATGAAAGAATTTTGATGGTTGGCATTATAAATAAGCACATCGATGGACTAATTTAGGTGTAGGCACAAAGTGTTTCCTTACTCTTTTCTTTTGATTGAAAGATTCTTACTGTAAAGTTTTGATTCCTTTTAATGGCTAATTTATGTATTGCCAACCCGATGCTGTTATCCTATGCTAAATACTGCTTTATTGTTAATGAACCTGTTTATCATGAGTGAAGTGTTAGAGGTATTAATTGATTACAATATTGCTCATTCCAGAAATGGATTTCTAGTGTGCTTGTGGTATTTCTTAAAGTCCGAATGATGTTTAGAGGCATTATAATGTGGAATGATTAAGCCAGGGAATGTGAACATTTTATGGATGTGTTCTCTCAAAGGAAATGTTTTTCTTTGATTTACACTTGACTTTAACTAAATTTGTCATGTACTTGTTATTGTTGAACTGTTTTGAAGCTTTATTTTGTTCTAGCCAGATTTCAGCTCATGGTAGTTATTGTAAATGCTATTAACAGTGAGGTTTTGCTTCTTTATAATCACTTGCCACCCTTCTCACTATTGGCCAAGTGTTTACTGGGAAGCTTTATTCCTTTATCCTAAAAGTAAAGGAATATGACAAGTCTCACCCTTGTAAGACAGCAATCTTGGATAAATGACGGATGAAGAATGATCTGGATTAGTATTTTTACCACTCTTAGTTCTGTAAATATCCTTGATTGTTTGATGATTGTGGCCAAGTTACAGCTTCTTTCAGCTTTGTCTTCCTCATCCATAAACTCCATATCTCGTTCAATTTAACATTTCTATTCCTTTTTATTTATTGGTACTCATGTCATCACACAATCACACAGTAACTTACGTCTTCTTCAGGCTTTTTTTTTTTTTTTTTTCCTATCTGGCTGTCTTTGGTTAACCTTGGTCTTACAGTCCCTTTACCCTGGGGACTTCACTCACCATACTTGTCTCTTTGCCTTTATTTATACAGGGCAGCTGAGTCACCTGCTCTCTTCCAGTCTTTGCACTAGGGTCATGTGTTCAATGGTGCTGCTTTCCAGCCTCTATCACTGTAATGGAAAGATCCTTTTATCTGTCAGGGGTCACTGACCCACAGAGTAGAAAATGAATTGAGGGCAATACAGAAATAAAAATTAACCTAATTTATATTTACCCAATTTTAAAGTAAGGATAGGAACATCAAAGTTTGATCCATGGGTTGTCAATACATTTATTTACTGGATACTGCATCAATTTGCTCTTTCAGGTTGTAGAGTGACTAAGAGGTGGAGTGATGTAGGAGGCAAGAAAAATGCTGTAAAACACAGAGATTAAGGGACTGTTGCCATATGAACAGGGAATCAGGGAGCATCAACTTCAAGTTACAATCAACTTCAATTATCCACTCTGTAAATTCTCCACAGCAGATTTTCAAACCCCAGTTACTTACTTTTTGGTTTCCAGCACACTTGTGGGCTGCACTTGCCATTGGTGTGTGCTTGGGGAATAGAAACTAATTTTAATACTGTCCTGCCAAATTTAATTGAGAAGCAATATCTGTTATTGAAAATGTTAATATATGATATATAATAAGTTTTGGATTATCTGCTCTTTCAGATTAAATATATGTGATGGAATTCTGTGTTATAGGAAAGCACAGAACATACAAAAATAATTTAAACCCCATCTATGTTCTATTTGTGTGACATTGGACAATTTACTTGTTGCCTTCAATACTGCTGAGGCAGCTCAAAAAGTGAATTTTTTTACTGTGGTGGACTGTTCTATTCAGAGAAGGCACTCAGAAATGTTAAAAATAAGCAGTTTTGAGTAATGGCAAATTCACTCACTGGTGTTTTAGATAACAACGCTAAGAAGTTGCTGAGGCTCCAAAGCTGATTACCAAGTAAAAAGCAGAGTGTGGAAACAGTAGTTTATTTAATACTTTTGAACAAAATAAACCCTTCTCTCCCTCACACCCTGCTTCAATGGCCATCCACACAGGCACTTTCTATATCTTAATCTCTCTTCTCTACCTTTTCTGTGACTTGTGCTTTTTCTGTGTCTTCCCTCCCATTGGCCTCTTAACCATCTTTCCTTTGTATATACTGCCTTTTCTTTTCTCCTCAACCTCCTATCCCATTTATATCTCTTTTATCCGTCTTCATCCTTCTCTTTTAGGAGCACATAATATTTAATTAGAGTATACTTTAAATAGTTGTTAATTTCATCAAAAATTAAAATTGTACATCAAAGACATGATCAAGAAAGAGAAAAGACAGCCTATACAATGAGAGAGAATATTTGCAAATTATATATCTGATAACAATTTAGTATCCAGAATATATAGAGAATTTACAACTTAGCATCAAAAAGATAAACAACCCAATTTTTTTCAAAGGGGCAAAGGACTTAAATAGTATTTCTCCAAAGAAGATACAAAACTCACCAACAAGCACATGAGAATATTTTTGATATCATTAGTCATTATGGAAATGCAATTCAAAACCACAAGGAGGTGTCATTTCATGCTATAATGAGGATGGCTATAATAATGATTTTTAAAATAACTAGTATTAACAAAGATATAGAAAAATTGTAATCCTTGTGCATTACTGGTGGGAAAGTAAATTTGTTCAGCCACTATTGAAAACATGTTGACAGTTCCTAAAAAATATTGAAAATAGAATCACCACATGACTCAGTAATTCTCCTAGATATATATCCCTAAGAATCAAAAGAATCAAAAGTAAGGACTCCAACAAATACGTGTACATACATTTTCATAGCAACACTGTTCACGGTGTAGTCAAAAGTAGAGAAAAGCTCAGTGTCCATAAATGGATGAATAGAAAGACAATTTGATGTATATCCATATAATGGACTATTATTTAGTCATAAAAAAGAATAAAGTACCAATCCATTCCATATAGATGAACCCTGAAAACATTATCTTAAGTGAAAGAAACCAGACACAGAAGGCCACACATTGTATGATCCATTTATATCAAAAATCCAAATTAAGCAAATTCATAGAGATAGAAATTATATTAGTGGTTACCAGGGGCTTAGATAAGGGGAAAATGAGAGATAAAGTGCTTAACGGCTGTGGAGTTTTGTTTGGGGAGTGATAGCAATTTTTTGGAACTAAATAAAGCTGGCAGTTGCACAACTTTCTAAATGTACTAAATTCCACTAAAATGTTCACTTTAAGGTGATTGTATGCTATGTGAATTTCAGTTCAATAAATTACATATACACACATACATATATCTTCATATGTGTGTGTATATATATATATTTCTAAGTTTGTTTCATATGCTGAAGTTAGAAATCAGGTATCTAACGTTCCTCAAACACACCTGCACACAAATACATATACCCCCTAAAACTACTGATGTTAACTTCCATTTTCCCTTCATGTGACCATCATTGGCGTTCTCTTTGTGTGTGTATGTATATGGGGTTGGGAAGAAGAAGTTCAGTAACTATCCATTAAGGATAAATTTTCAACAGGAAGAAAATCCAATTCCAAGATATTTTATGAAATCTAAAGAATAGAGTCAAATTAATATCACCTACTCCTTTTATCAATAGAAGAAAAGCTAAATTCATTAATGCATGTATGAATACAAAAAAAACAGTAAAATATAAGTTTGGCAAAATAAGGTCTATTCAAAGGATGCATCTGTGAGCTGAGAAATGAGATAGGGCATAGTGCCCTGAGATAGCATCTGTCTTCAGAAAAGCAAACGAGAGGAGAATAGATAAATGGGCACTGAGCTGGCCTGTTGAAACTAAAGAAAAGAAAAGGGTTTTGGTGAGTAGTCTGCATTCCAGCCACATCTAGTAGGGATTTTGAGGTGGAAGGAGATACTCTAGGAGAGAGAGAAAGAGTAAATGTGGATGTGTTTGTGTTCAAATTAATCTCCAGGGTAAACATAGTCATAAAAATCTCTGAAATTCAGATTTCCACTTTAGTACTTCAGTATGAAGAACGTACTCTGAGAAGCGTAGGAAATATGTCAGTTCTGACTATTAGAAGGACTTATGAGATTGGCAGATGAGTGACAGATACTCTGTCAGCTTTGGATGTCTGAATAGGTTTATTTACAGGCTACACTTATTTGCTTTTGAACAAATAATCGATGCTTTTGAATTGTGGTGTTGAAGAAGACTCTTGAGAGTCCCTTGGACTGCAATGAGATCCAACCTGTTAATCCTAAAGGAAATCAATGTTGAATATTCATTGGAAGGACTGATGCTGAAGCTGAAACTCCAGTACTTTGGGCACCTGATGTGAAGAACTGACTCATTTGAAAAGACCCTGGTGCTGGGAGAGATTGAAGGCGGGAGGAGAAGGGGACGAAAGAAGATGAGATGGTTGGATGGCATCACTGACTTGACGGACATGAGTTAGAGTAGGCTTCAGGAGTTGGTGATGGACAGGGAAGCCTGGTGTGCTGCAGTCCATGGGGTCACAAAGAGTCGGACACGACTGAGCGACTGAACTGAACACTTATTTGAGCCATGAATTCTTCTGGTCATACCATAAGAGCTTGCATTTTAAGATGTTTTTAAAGTTATAAATAATCAACTGCTGCAAGCTGGGCTCACAAGACCAGAGAGTGTGGTCAGGAGTGACGGGAGAGTAACCCAGAAAGTTCCCCCTTCTCCCTGAGTTGTCATTACTGTTCAATTGTTCCTTGGCAGTGGTATAAGTCCACCTTTTCCCTGGGGCAGACTGCTCTTTTTCTGAAGAAAGGACCAATATAATTGGGGTTTATTTAATGAATTGATAGGGTAAAGGAGTAAAGATTTGCCACAGGAAATAAATTGATGACTAATGTATTTTTGCATCCAAGACTGGAAAGGAGAGATAATGGAGAGAAAAGAATAAAGTGAAGAGTTAAGGCTATTGTTTAAATGAAAGTTTGTTGGCCTCTGCCAGTGATTTATTTCTTTTGGCTTGCATTTCCTTTAGAGACCTGTACGTCTATGGGGATGAGAATGGGAAAATTACTCCCTGCCTCTCTGAGATATATATTTCCTTCCTATGGTCTTTGCAGCTCCCTATCCCTTAAGTAAATACACAGTCAAGTAGGAAAGAAAATATCCAAATATATAGTCAACATAATAGTAGCTGGGAATAGTAGGCTAGTGATGGTTTTCTTGATTTTAACTGAATGAACATTTAACTTACCAGTATTTTATTGCATCACTGAGAGTAATAAGACCATACCAAACCCAGGTCTGTACTACCCATAACAAGCTGTGTAAATTTTGTTGGCAAGACTTTAGTTTGCCAGCCTTTGTAGCAGCACCTGATACATGGGCATAGCTATGAATCCTTTTCAACAATTATTTTCATCTTCCACTATGAATAGAGAAGGGTAAGTTGACATTGGCTGAATAAGAGACCTTTTGGTAAGATAATAGTCATTTCAAGGGATTTTATTGGGAGGAACTTTATTTTTCCAGATCAATGATAAAAGCAGATTCATTGGCAAAAGCTTTATAACACTTGGTTAATGACAAATTAAGTATGTTTGGGCTAGTTCCCTAAGCTTTCAATACTGATGTTATAGAACACGAATGCTTTACTTTCCTATAGAACTGTTTCTGTCATCACTATTGGAGAACAAAATATGGACTGGATGGGCCCTGAAACACTTTTAAATGTCATGATTAGTCACTGAAGAAGTCTGGGGAATCTTTCAACAATATTCTTTTACTCTTCTGTTTAGACTGGCTCAAACCTGGCTTGGGTAAAAACAGAATGGACTGAGTAACCCTCCAAGGTCACTTCCATTTTACTGATTTTGTAACCTAACTCTCTTGATACTTCTCCATTTCCTCCTCCCTGCTGGAAATGAGAGAAATACAAAGCCCTTTATCAGAAATCTGTGATAAGCTTTCCTAACAAGCCACCTACACATACCAAGAATATGAGCTCAAAGTACATTACTTGAAAAGTTTTACAATATAATCCCTCCCACCTTACTCATGGTTGTCACTTAACCCTCAGTCGTGGGGATAAATAATTTGTTTCTCTCTCTCTCTCTTTTTTTTTCTTCTGAGTTAGATAATTTGTTTCTGAAATTCAGGGACTCTTTTACTTCTATACTCAGAAGCATGCAAGCATAAGCAAGATGGGATTTGGTTTAATTCGGGTTTAAAAAAATACCTATTCTTCTGTGTAACACTGCATTTTTTCATACATGTGGTTATGCAGAAGTAGATGTGTAATGAGTTATTTCAGTTATGTGTTAGTGAAGCTAGTCTAGGTTATACTGCAGTGAGTGCAGTGTGCTAAATTGCTTCAGTCATATCCAACTCTTTGCGACCCCATGGACTGCAGCCCACCAGACTCCTCTGTCCATGGGATTGTCCAGGCAAGAATACTGGAGTGGGTTGCCATGCCCTCCTCCAGGGGATCTTCCAGACTCAGGGATCAAACCCATGTGTCTTGCATCTCCTGCATTGGCAGGAGGGTTCTTTACCACTAGCACTACCCAGGAAGCCCTATACTGTAGTTCAGTTCAGTTCAGTTCAGTCGCACAGTCATGTACGACTCTTTGCAACCCCATGGACTGCAGCACGCCAGGCCTCCCTGTCCATCACCAAATCCCAGAGTTTACCCAAACTCATGTCCATTGAGTCGGTGATGCCATCCAGCCATCTCATCCTCTGTCATCCCCTTCTCCTCTTGCCCTCAATCTTTCCCAGCATCAGAGTCTTTTAAATGAGTCAGCTCTTTGCATCAAGTGGCCAAAGTATTGGAGTTTCAGCTTCAACATCAGTCCTTCCAATGAACATCCAGGACTGATCTCCTTTAGGATGGACTGGTTGGATCTCCTTGCAGTCCAGGGGACTCTCAAGAGTCTTCTCCAACATCACAGTTCAAAAGGATCAATTCTTTGGTGCTCAGCTTTCTTCATAGTCCAACTCTCACATCCATTCATGACTACTGGAAAACCCATAGCCTTGACTAGATGGACCTTTGTTGACAGAGTAATGTCTCTGCTTTTTAATATGCTGTCTAGGTTGGTCATAAATTTCCTTCCAAGGAGCAAGCATCTTTTAATTTCATGGCTGCAATCACCATTTATAGTGACTTTGGAGCCCCCCAAAAATAAAGTCAGCCACTGTTTCCACTGTTTTCCCATCTATTTTCCATGAAGTGATGGGACTGGATACCATGATCTTAGTTTTCTGAATGTTGAGCTTTAAGCCAACTTTTTCCCTCTCCTCTTTCACTTTCATCAAGAGGCTTTTTAGTTCTTCTTCACTTTCTGCCATAAGGGTGGTGTCATCTGCATATCTGAGGTTATTGATATTTCTCCCAGCAATCTTGATTCCAGTTGTGCTTCATCCAGCCCAGCGTTTCTCATGATGTACTCTGCATATAAGTTAAATAAGTAGGCTGATGGTATACAGCCTTGATGTACTCCTTTTCCTATTTGGAACCAGTCTGTTGTTCCATGTCCAGTTCTAACTGTTGCTTCATGACCTGCATATAGGTTTCTCAAGAGGCAGGTCAGGTGGTCTGGTATTCCCATCTCTTGAAGAATTTTCCACAGTTTATTGTGATCCACATAGTCAAAGGCTTTGGCATAGTCAATAAAGCAGAAATAGATGTTGTTGTAGTAACAACCCCTAAATTTCAGTAGTTTAGCCCAGTAGAAGTTTCTCATTCCTGAGAAGTTCCTCTATGAGTAGAGGTGACTTTTCAGGAAATTTGACTTTAATATGATAACTTAGTGATCCAAATTCTTTTGATACAATAGTTTCAAGGCTCATACTCAAGGTGACATAAATTCACTTCTCTTCACAGGCTATTGGACAGAACTAATTACCTGGACTTGCCCAACATTAAAGGGGACAGAGTATACCCAAGAAATACATTTCTCTGTGTTTCCAGAAAGGAAGTAAAGCTGGATATAAGTGAATATCAAAAATGTATAAGCAAGTTATATTAAATGGGTCTTCTTGAAAAAGATTTGACTCCTTCCTTTACAGTGTTGATCAAAGTATTTGCACAAAAGAAGGCAAGACTATCTGTTTTGAAAGTTTTTTAAACTAAATTGAGCCAAGTTTACTGATACTCCTAGATGCAAGTTTCTGAGAAGTATGTTTCAGTTCAGTTCAGTTCAGTCGCTCAGTCGTGTCCGACTCTTTGCGACCCCATGAATTGCAGCACACCAGGCCTCCCTGTCCATCACCAACTCCCAGAGTTCACTCAAACTCATATCCATTGAGTTGGTGATGCCATCCAGCCATCTCATCCTCTGTCATCCCCTTCTCCTCCTGTCCCCAATCCCTCCCAGCATCAGAGTCTTTTCCAATGAGTCAACTCTTCACATGAGGTGGGCAAAGTATTGGAGTTTCAGCTTTAGCATCAGTCCTTCCAAAGAACACCCAGGACTGATCTCCTTTAGAATGGACTGGTTGGATCTCCTTGCAGTCCAAAGGACTCTCAAGAGTCTTCTCCAACACCGCTGTTCAAAAGCATCAATTCTTTGGCGCTCAGCTTTCTTCACAGTCCAACTCTCACATCCATACATGACCACAGGAAAAACCATAGCCTTGACTAGACGACCCTTTGTTGGCAAAGTAATGTCTCTGCTTTTGAGTATGCTTAACTTAGTAAAAAAGTTAGATCATTTATCTCTAAAATATATGTTAAGCTAAATCATTGTACAAAATCCAAACTTATAAATCAGGAAAGGGGTAGTATTTGTTCAGGTATTCAATCAACAAACACATACTGAGGTCCATGAGCTATTCAGTCTTCATTTTTGAAAAGTGATTTACTACAGGGTTAAGTCAAGTGTCTTTTCTGTAAAGAACTGGAGTACATATTTTAGCTTTATGGGCCATATGGTCTCTGTCACAACTACTCAACTGTGCCATTGTCATGTGAAAGCAGCCATTGACAATAAATGAATGAATGGGCATGACTATGTTACAGTAAAGCTTTATTCACAAAAAAGTGAGCTGTAGTTTCCAACTCCTGCTTTTAAAGGGTGATTCTCCTTGGTGAATAAGAAAGTTCAAAGATACCTGTGTACCTTGAGTTGAACAAAAGCAAATTTCAAAGCTGTCAGTGATGATTCATTAGAAACAAAGACTACCTTGAAATGGTAAGTTAAGTCCATGGGAAAATAGGATTTGGTTAGTTTATCTTTTTTCACAAATGATTGACATTTTGTATCAAATTATAAGAAGAAAGTCGCTCAGTCATGTCCAACTCTTTGTGACCCCATGCGCTATACAGTCCATGGAATTCTCCAGGCCAGAATACTGGAGTGGGTAGCCTTTCCCTTCTTCAGGGGATCTTCCCAACCCAGGGATCAATCCCAGGTCTCCCACATCGCAGGCAGTTTCTTTACCAGCTGAGCCACAAGGGAAGCCCGAGAATACTGGAGTGGGTAGCCTATCCCTTCTCCAGCAGATCTTCCTGACCCAGGAATCAAACTGGGGTCTCCTGCATTGCAGGCAAGTTCTTTACCAACTGAGGTATCAGTGAAGCCCCCTGTCACTTAGGATGCTTTTGCTTAAAGGAATAGAAAAAAAAAAACTATAACTTATGTTTAATTATGAGTACATTGGCTCATGGGATTCAAACATTCAGAATTTCAGAATTTTTCAATTCAAAATTTCAAAATTTTTCAGAATTCAAAAACTTTTCAGAATTCAAAAATTAAGAAATAGTCTTCACATGTAGTTTCATCAAACTTCATTTCTCTCTTGTTTGCTTAACTCTACCTTTTTGCTAGTATCAACATTACCCAACATTGGCTATGTACTCTCATGATCATGTAATGGTTGCCAGCATTAATTGGGGCTACCTACATTTGTATTCAGGCTTCCCAGTTGGCACAGTGGTAAAGAATCCAACTGCCAATGAAGAACACACCTGTTGGAGATGCCCATTCAATCCCTGGGCCGGGAAGATCCCTTGAAGAAGAAAGTGGCAACCTACTCCAGTATTCTTGCCTGAGAATTCCATGAATAGGGGAGTCTGGCAGGCTACACTCCATGGGGTTGCAAAGAACTGGACTCAACTGACCCCACGAGTACTTTCATCTTCAGATTACAAAGCGAGAATGGTTGTCTCTCCTTTGGCCATTGGACAAAAACAATGGGCTTATTCTGTTACCTATTCTTAAAGCAAGTACTATCACAAGTGAATAGAATTACTCTGAGTCAGACCCATCAGGGTGCATTGCTGAAGCTGGTGGTGGGATCAGGTGTACTCAGCTGAAAGACTTAATGAATGTCCAAGAAGCAGCCCCACTACCTTCCACATTGAACCCTCTTTATTCACCACTTCATCTTGTTGCAACTTATTGTAGCATATGTGTACAGAGACTTGGTGTGACTTAAAAGAATTTTTGCCCAAGTTCATGTCATGTCCAAGTTCATGTCCATTGCATCAGTGATACCATCCAGGGATCTCATCCTCTGATGCCCTCTTCTCCTTCTGGGAGATGGTGAAGGACAGGGAGACCTGATGTGATGCTGTCCATGGGGTCACAAAGAGTCAGACACAACTGAGCAACAGCAACAACAGAAGAATTTTTATTATTGCAGGAACCTAAACTTAGAGATCTCTAAATGTAGGTATTCTTGTTGAAACTTTTGCTCAAAGCCATATATAAAAGATGTCCAGAGTTGCCTCGGAGAAGATCAGATTTCTTGCTGGAGGAAATGGTGGTTACAAAGGTCATTGTTTATTTCTGTGTGATTCATGCTAGGATAGACAAACTGGGCATAATTAAGGTGTATAAGAACAGCAAAGAAGTAAGTGTGTTGTCAGAGGACTAAACAGAGAAGAGTAAGTTGATATCCAGTGCTGTATCAGAAGATCTCAATCTGAGCCCATTCTTACAGTATTTTATTTTACACCCCTAGAATTCTATGGTCATTTTTGCTTGCCATATCTCAGAAATGCATCAGAGTTGAAAAATGTCCATAGAAAACTATTAATACAATAGGCACATCTCTTACAAAATCCAGAATTAAAGGCAAACACGCATCACTGGGCTATCTTAGTGGCATTAACAGCATCTGAAAATTTCCAATGGGATTTAGAGATATCTAAAATGAACTATAATATTGACGCCTAAATCTAGACAAATGAAGACTGAAGGAACATCATTCAAACTTGTAAAATAATAAATGAAATGCAGGTATGTACAAACATCCACTAAATCCTAGTATGTGTGCATGTTGCTCAATTCTGTTCGACTCTTTGTGACCCCATGGACTGTAGCCCACCAGGCTTCTCTGTCCATGGAATTCTCAAGGCAAGAATACTGGAGTGGGTTGTCATGCCCTCCTCCAAGGGATCTTCAGCTGACCCAGGGATCAAATCTGGTCTCTTGCATTGCAGGCAGATTCATTACTGTTTGAACCATCAGGGAAGCCCAAGCCCTTATTAATATTAGAACTAAAAGACACATTTTATCTCAACAACTTTAAGGCAAATAAAAATGTCTCTTCCTTTCCTAAAATGTGAAATCAATTGATATGAATCATAAGTACCTCCACAAATTGCTACCAGCTGACAACATACTCTTTAAAAACTAATACAATTATGTAAAGTTTAAAAATAAAATACAATTAAAAAAAAAAAAGAACTTAAGGGAAAAAAAAAAAAAACCAACCAAGTCTGTACTAAAGACTGATTTGTCTGTATTGAATGATGGGAAATGATTTTTTTTCTAGATATCCTTAAACTTTGAGATTAGTGGCAGAGAGAACAGCTTTGCTATACCTTATACCATGCTCCTCTGTGGCTCATGTGGTAAGGCTTATGCTTTTTTCTCAAGATCTGCTTTTTATGCTTAATGCACCTATTTGTGCACAACTTCTAAGCAGATCAGTTTTACAACAGTCTCATCTTAACTGCCTGATGAACTGGGAAGAGTTTAAAAGAAAGCATAGAAATAGGAATGGGGAACCTACACAAAGATATTACCAAAGAACCTTGCAATTTTACAAACACTCTTCTTTGAGACTTGGAAACTCATTCCCAATAGAAATTACTGATCCTAACGCTGCAGTTACCAAAGTGCAGATTTTCACAAATATAGGTTTAAATTCAGCCACATCTTGTGATCAGCTTGATTACATAGAAATTGGGGTGCACTCTCATTCCTGTTGGCCCTTTTGTTCTTCCTGGAAAACATAAAGCATTATATCTTATTCTAATAACTATTCTTGACTGGCCTCAGGAAATAGCATTTTCTTGCCTTGATCATAGGTGTTTGCTTAGTGCTCTGCCAGCATCAGGTCTTCCTACTCCTGATTCTGGTGAAAGGGGGTGAATGTTCATAGCAGGGGTCAGAGAACATTTGTGTAAAAGGCCAAATAGTAAGTACTATAGATTTTCAGGGCATACAGCCTCTATTACAGCTGTTCAACTCTGACATTGTGGCTTGAAAGTAACCATGGACAACATGTAAACAAGTGGGCATACTTGTGTTTCTATAAAACTTTGTTTATGAAACAATTTAAATTTCATGTCATTTTCATTTGTCATGAAGCAGTCTTCTTTTTTATTTTTTTCTAGGTCATTTTAAATATGAAAACATTCTTAGCTCATGGGCCATATGAAAATATGGAGTGGGCTGGGTTTGGCCTTTGGGTATAGTTTGCAGACTGCTAGTATATGGTGAGAGTATGAAGAGGGAGGAAGGGCTGATGTTTTGACCTTGCTCAGCTTTCTTTACTTGCAGTGCTCCTATATTGTGAATATCAGCCTCATTTTGTGCTAGAACATTTCCTTAGTTAAGGAGATAACTGTGTCCATGTGTTCAAAATATAAATGAGCTTCAATTTAACCCAAGGAGGAAGTTCCTGCTCTCTTATTACATTACTTTTGCACAGAGTATGTTTAGAAACTGTGTAGTAAAGCAGAGCAGATAATTTCTCCATGCATTGTTTTATGGTAAAAGCCTAAAAAAGTAGCATCACATGGTATTCGGTGGTGGTGTCACTCACTCAGCTGTGTCTGACTCTTTGTGACCCCATGGACTGTAGCCTACTAGGCTCCTCTGTCCATGGGATTCTCCAGGCAAAAATACTGGAGTGGGTAGCCATTTCCTTCTCCAGGGGATCTTCCCAGCACAGGGATCAAACCTGGATCTCCTGCATTTCAGGCAGATTTTTTACCATCTGAGCTACCAGGGAAGCCGCCATAGAGACCAGTAGAATGACAAATACATGGGATGCATAGCAAAAATAAGCTCATGTGGTCATGTAATGCACAGAATATATTCTAATGACATATTTTGTTGTCAGAAGGCTTATTACTTTTGATAGCAGAATATAATCAATATTTATAGTCAATATTTATAATTTATAATGCAAAATATAATCAATATACCATTAATATTAATGGTAAAAATAATGGAGAAAGTAAATTATAGGGAAGGCTCTGAGAATATATTCTTTCTCTATCATGCTTTTGTTGGATTGTCTTGCCCCTCTCACCAGGTTGGTATGCTGCCAGATTGAACAGGTATAGTCATACTACTTATTTATAATTGACATCCATTCTGATTGGTCAGTGCCCATGATCTATCCTTGAACTTAAATATATGTTAATTATATAACATATAATTATATGTTATAATTTTTTATAACATGGTAAATACAACATGGTATTTGGTGGTGATGCCAGTCACTCATTTGTGTCTGACTCTTTGTGACCCAATGGACTGTAGCCTGCCAGTCTCCTCTGTCCATGGGATTCTCTAGGCAAAAATACTGGAGTGGGTAGCCATTTCCTGGAAAAAAGCATAAGAACAAAGCTAAAGTGCGACATTTTGTCACCAATTGTAGAAGCAGTAAAAAAAATTAATATAGTTAATTTGTAGAAGTATGGAAGATAAAATGCAATTAGGATCAATGTTCAGAGCTGTTTCAGATAAACATAAACATTCTGTTACTAGCCCTTAGAAGTTCTCGTGAAATATAGCATCTTCTGATCAATAAGAAATTCCAACTTGCCAGAATGAAAAAAAAAAAAGAAAAAAAAAAGAAAAACTATGACTACCAGAGGTGGGGTACAGCATGGTTAGACTGTATAAACTAGGAATGTGGGTTTAATGGCCATGTAGCAAAGGAGATCAGGCCTTGGGTCATTGTGAAGTGAGGATTTGAAGTTATAGACCCCTAAGGATAGCTTGAATTTATGACCTTTAGTAAAATTTTAAAATTTTAAAAAATCTACCCAGAGAGGAATCTTGGCTCTTTGCCTGAGACTTGGATGGGAAAAAAAAAATCTTCCTCAGAGATTTGTAACCATGGGTTTAAATCTTACCCCAAATCTGAAAAGTTGTATGAAAATTGGTTCTGAGCTGGTGGCTCCCCTGGGATTCTAGGCAGAGGCAAAGTCAAAATAGCTCTTGAAGAACATGCAATACAGGCTACAAAATATTCTTACAGAAAAATAAAAAACGTCCTTTGAAAAATGAATTCACAATAAAATTTACCAAACACAGGAAAATAGTACATCATAATGAAAGTCAGTAGATACAATGAACAACAGGATTATATCTCTAAGAAATAGTTAGTAGAATAGAGAAATGAGAGAAAATTCAAAACCCAGAAACCCTAACAATTGAATAAGAGACTATGAAATCAGGACTGGTGGGTTTAGAAAAGAAGAAAACAAACTTTTAGAAATGAAAATTATTTGTGTACTAGTCATCAGATAATATAAAGCTAGTAGACATTTTTAAGCTGTTAAATGGATTCATGTTAAGCAATCATCCATAATGCAGCAGAGAGAGATAAAGAGATGACAAAATATGAGGTTAAGAGACAGGAGAATGAGAAGATTCAATATATACCTAAAAGGGATTCTAAAAATAATTAGAGAATAGGGAGGAAAGACAATATTTAAAGAGATAACGGCTGATAATTTTTCAAGACTGATGAAAGATATGTAGTTATTTTAAAAAAATACATTTGGCTGCACTGTGTCTTTGTTGTTGCATTTGGGCTTTCTCCAGTTGTGGCAAATGGGGGCTGCTCATAGTTGTGGTGTGCAGGCTTCTCATCATGGTAGTTTCTCTTGTTGCAGAGTATGGTCTCTAGGTGTGCAGGCTCAGGAGTTGTGGCTTGCGAGCTCTATAGCCTAGGCTCAGTACTTGTGGCCAGTGGACTTAGTTCCCCTACGACATGTAGAATCTCCCCAGACTGGGGATCAGACCTGTGTCCCCTGAATAGGCAGGCAGATTCTTAACTCCTGGAGTATCAGGGAAGTTCTGCGATGTATATTTAAGAAATTCAGCAAGCATCAAACAGGATAAGTATAATTTCATAATCAAACTGCGGAACTCCACAGAAAAAAATTTAAATGTTAAACATCTACCAAAAAGAAAAGATAGATTACCTATAAAGAAGCAAGAAATACACCAACTATGGTTTTCAAAACAAAAATAATTGTGGTTAAAAGAGAAAGGAATATCCTCAAAGTGCTGAGGAAAATATTTATCTAGAACTTCTATATATTATAAATATCATACAAGAGTGTAAGGAAGATAAATGCAAATTCATCTGAAGACGAAGCAAATTTCCTACTCTTAGATAGTGAAAGGACTTTATATAAGAGAGAGAGAGAGTGTGTGTGTGTGTGTGTGTGTGTGTATATATATATATGTATGTGTATATATATATATATATATTTATGCCTGCCAGGGAAAGGAAATAGAATCCAGAAAGAATGAGATGCATGAAGCAATGGTGAACAGTAAAATTGATAAAGACAGGTAAACCTGAATGAGTACTGATTATAGAAAACAAAAATAACATTAATGATTAAATGGCAGGTTACAACAAAAACATGGGTATGGGTTGAATTTATCCTTTACGCTGAAAATTCATATGTTGCAGTCCTAAGCCCCCAGTATCTCACAATTTGACCTTATTTGGAAATAGGACCATTGCAAATAAAGCTAGTTAAGATGAGGTCATACTGGCAGTAGGGTGGGTTTCTAATACTGTATCAGTGGCATCCTTATAAAAATAGAAAATTTGAACACAGACACACACACATTCACAAATACTTCACTATATAAAGAATGGAGTTATGCTGCCACAGCCATGGAGATACCAGAAATTACTAACAAGGAAGGGATGCACATTCCTTCCCTGGTGCCTTCAGAATAACCATGGCCTTACCTGCAAGAACTGTGAAGCAAATTTCAGGTATTTAAGGCACTCAGTTTCTGATACTTTGTTGTAGCAGCCCTAGGAAACTAATAAATGAAAACACTTGAAAACAGTAATAGTAGATAAGTATTGGGGAAGCCCAGAAGTTCATTTGGGTTTTTCCATAAGATGTTACCCAATGTATAATAATAGATGAGTGTATTTAGAGTTTCATTTTTTTATGTATCTTATATTTTAGTCTGGGAGAAAGAGTAGAAATATAGATTAACTTTAGTCTTTAAGGCAGTAAACATGTTAGACATTTGAAAATAATCAACAAAAGAATTTAAATATTGAGTTGGCGAAAAAGTTCATTCAGGTTTTTTCTGTAACATCTTATGGAATGATTAATACATATTTATAGTCAAACACGGAGAAGGCAATGGCACCCCACTCCAGTACTCCTGCCTGGAAAATCCCATGGATGGAGGAGCCTGGTAGGCTGCAGTCCATGGGGTCGCTGAGGGTCGGACACGACTGAGCGACTTCACTTTCACTTTTCACTTTCATGCATTGGAGAAGGAAATGGCAACCCACTCCAGTGTTCTTGCCTGGAGAATCCCAGGGACGGGGGAGCCTGGTGGGCTGTCGTCTATGGGGTCACACAGAGTCGGACATGACTGAAGTGACTTAGCAGCAGCATAGTCAAACCAGTCAAGATCGACAGATGGGAATTATAAAAACTTAATAAATACAATATAAAGATATTCTTATTCTATGGGCTGTATTTTCCTTTATTAATGCCAGCCTTTGAATTAGAAAAGTTTTTTTTTCTTTTTTTAATTTCTTTTTTTAATTTAATTTTATTTTTTAAACTTGACATAATTGTATTAGTTTTAAATTTTGTCCAATTTACCCATTTTTTTCCCTTTGTCACTACTGCTTTTAGTGTTATAGCTAAGAATCTTTGCCAAATACAAGATGATGAAGACTTTCTCCCATGTTATCTTTCAAAAGTTTTATAGATTTTGTACTTACACATAGGTCTTTGATCAATTCTGAGTTAATTTTTCATGTGAAGTAAGGATTCAGTTTCATTCTTTTGCACATCTTTTGCTCTTATCTCATCACCATTTGTGTAAAATACTCTTCTTTACCTGTTGAGTGATCTTGGTACCCTTGTAAAAAATCAGCTGGTTACATATATATTGGTTAATTTCTGGATTTTATGTTCTGTTCCATTGTTCTGTATGTCTATATTCGTTCCAGTACAACACTATCTTGATTACCTTTTCTTTAGTAAGTTTTAGAATTGGGAAGTGTAAATATTCCTACTTTTATTCTTTTTTTTTCCAAGGATCATTTTGGCTGTTCTGTTTCTCCTGCTTTTTTGTATGAATTTTAGAATAATTTTGTCAGTTTCTACAAAGATTCTGATAGGGATTGCATGTAATCTATAGATCAGTTCGTGTAGTGCTGCCATCTTAACAGTGTGTCTTCCAGTCCATGAATATGGGATGTTTTTCCATTTATTTAGATCTTTTATAATTTCTTTCAATAATATTTTGTAGTTTATGGTGTATAAGACTTGTACATCTTTTGTTAAATTTACTCAGAAGTATTTCATTCTTTTTCATGCTTTTGTTAATGGGATCATTTTCTTCAATTTCATTTTTCATTTTTTTCATTGACAGTTTATAGAAATTGGTCTTTCTGTATTATTCCTGTATCCTGTACCCTTGCTGATAATTAGTACTAATAGTTTCTTAGTGGATTCTTTAGTATTTGCTTTCTATATAGAATTTCATCTGTGAACAGAGATATGTAGCCAGATTAGAAAGGAAGAAGTTAAACTTTCTTTTTTTTTGTCTAATTACCATGATTAGAACTTCCAGTAACAATATTGGAATGGTAAGAGAAGAAATGCACTTCCCTGGTGCATCAGCGGTAAAGAATCTGCCTGCCAATGCAGGAGACATGGGTTCGATCTCTGGTTTGGGAAGATCCCCTGGAGAAGGCAATGGAAACCCACTCTAGTATTATTGCCTGGAAAATCCAATGAACAGAGGAGCTTGACTGGCTACAGTCTGTGGGGTTGCCAAAGAGTCATAACGTAAAGACTCAACAACAACAAAAGAAGAAATACTTGTCTTTTCCCCCATTTTATTGGAAAAGCATTCAGTCTTTCACCATTAAGTATGATATTAACTGTAGCTTTTTCATAGATGCTCTTTATCAGATTGAGAAAGTTTCCTTTTACCTATTATTATTGAATATTTTTTATCATGAGTGTTAGGTTTTGTCAGATACTTTTTCTAAGTCTATTGAGAGGATCATGTGATTCTAAAAAATTCTATTGATATTATATACTTAAATAATTGATTTTCAGATGTTAAATCAACCTTACATTCCTGGGATAAATCCCTTGGGGTCATGGTATAGAATAATTTTTATATTCCGCTAGATTCAGTTTCCTAGCATTTTAGTTGAAGTTATTTTGTATTCTTTGTATCACTTCTCTTTTACACTCTACGGAAACATAACAATAGTATTTGTTGTTGCTGTTGTTCAGTTGCTAAGTCCTGTCTGACTCTTTGTGACCCCATGGACTGCAGCACAACAGGCTTCTCTGTCTTCCACAATCTCCTGGAGTCTTCCCAAGTTCATATCCATTGAGCTGGTGATGGCATCTAACCATCTCATCCTCTGCCGCCCTCTTCTCCTTTTGCCTTCAGTCTTTCCCAGCATCAGGGTCTTTTCCAATGAGTTGGCTCTTCGCATATGATGACCAAAGTATTGGAGCTTCAGCTTCAGCATCAGTCCTTCCAATAAATATTCAGCGTTGATTTCCTTTATGATTGACTGGTTTGATCTCCTTGCAGTCCAAGTATGGTATTTCAGTCCATAGTATGGCAGTTCATATAATAGCATTTCTTTATTTCTCTCTTTATAATGTTGGATTACTGGAATGAAATGCTTAGTTCTGAACCTACTAGATAAATAAAACTATTCATAGTATTAACCTCTATTTTATTGTCACATTTCATTTGTTATCAAAATGAAAGGCTATTTTTAAAATACAAGATGGGAAAGAAAGTCTATTTTATATATTTTTTATTGAGAAAACTCACACATAACACTAAATTAATTTCAGATGTACAACATAGTGACTCAAAACTATATATTGTGAAATGATTACCACAATAAGTCTAGTTAGAGTCCATCACCAGACATAGTTACAAATTATTTTTTGTATGTGAGTAAAAGTTTCAAGATCTACTCTCAGCAACTTTCAAGTATATAATACAGTATTAATAACTATAGTCACTGTGTTATGAATTTCATCTCTAGGACTTATTTTTTTTATAGCTGGAAGTTTGTATCTTATGATACCCTTGACACATTTCACCCACCTCCCCTCCCACCTCTGGCAGTCACCAGTCTGTTCTCTGTATTTATTAATTTGGTTTTACAAATCTATTTTAAAATTTTAATATTTTTCCCAAGTTCTATTTGTGAGCTGAATTGCTGCTGTTTCTTCTTCCCCCTGTAATTTAAATTTTTTAATGCTTTCTTAAGATTTATTTTTTAATTGGAGGAAAATTGTTTTACAACATTGTGTTGAATTTTGCCATACACCAAGGCAAATCAGCCATAATTACACATATATTACCTCCTTCTTAAACCCCCTCACCTCCCCCATCCCACTCCTTCAGGTCATAATTTAACTTTTATTATTTTTCTCATCTTTGATTCGAGAGCTGACTAAATAGTTGATTCTTTATGGGTGAAACTGATTTAGTAAGAATTGTAATCACATAACACTGTCTTCAAGTATAAGGATTTAAGGTGAGAACTCAAGTCTATAAACCTACTTCTTCTGTCTGCTTAATCAGATTTAAATAGTTTACTCCCTACCTCTTTCACACTCCTCTTTACCATTTAATGCCAATTATGTTGTGCGTCATTACCCTTGAGTGATTCATTTTTTCTCTCTGGCTTCTGGGCAGATATGCAATATACCTCTTGCAGTTAATATGATTTATAGCAGCTTTTTGTGTATAGTGACCTCTTGTGCCTCAAATAACAATTTATCCAAAAGTGCAAAGACTACCACATTTATATATCTCTGATTTTAAACACGATTAAATAGTAGTCAATAGGTGTGAGCCTATTGTTCAGGGTAGGACTTTGTATAACTGGTAACCATGGTATTTTTCTCAAACATTGCTTTTATCATGTCAAGTTCTTGTCCTCAACATTTTCAATGATTTGTTCCTCTTAACAATAAGTCAGACTTCTTTAGCTTGATCAAGGCCCTCCATATTTTGGTCTACCCTTTCTACATAAGTTCACTTACCATTATTTCCCACCGCACATCATTTGTTGTAGTTCGGCTAACTTCTTCATTGTCCTAGAAGCACAGTGAATTCTCTTTTATCTCATTATCCTTAGGTGGAATAATTATCCTCTCTTCCACACTAATCTAAACTCTGTAAGACCCAATCCAAACTTTGCTGATCCATGAAGGCATTCTTGACTGAATTGGCCCTCACTAATCTCCTCTGAACTATAACACTTACAATTGTAATTCTAGATTTACAGTAATGACAATGTCCATTATTAGCTGTTATTTCACATGTGTTAGTCTTGTCTTTCTCAGTATACTATATAGTCTCCTAGCAGAGTAGTGATCCTATCTGATAACTCTGTTCTCCTTATAGAACATGATAGATAGGTGGTCAGTCAACTTTTCTAATTGACTAGAATGGGGTTCCAGGTGGCTCAGTGGTGAAGAATCTGCTGCTAATGCAGGAGACTTGGGTTCAATTCTTGGGTTGGTTAGATCCCCTGGAGTAGGAAATGGCAACCCACTCCAGTATTCTCACCTGGAGAATTCCATGGACAGAGGAGCCTGGCGGGCTATGGGCCATGGGGTGGGAAAGAGTTGGACATGACTTAGTGACTAAATATGCATGCACATAGAATATCCATTCCAAATTTTATTTTGCTGTTTTAAACAACCAGAATTTGATCACTCTTATCATCAGTTACGCCCAGAGCTTATTTTTTCCTCTGTGCCTTTCACTCTTCAATTATCAAGTATATTTTAGTGATATGAGACTGAAACAATATACATACTGTGAAGTTACTATACAGTTCCAGGCCTCTATCTGAGTTTTCTGGTGCTGCTCTTTATCTAATAAGAACACTGTGATACCCAAAGCAGAGGTGACTTCCTAAGGCAGTTTAAGAAACAGCCATTTTTGCTACATTTAAAATGGATAACCAACAAAAACCTATTGTAGAGCACATGGAACTCTGCTCAATGTCATGTGCCAGCCTGGATGGAAGGGGGGTTTGGAAAAGAATGGATACATGTATATGTATGGCTGAGTCCCTTCACTGTTCACCTGAAGCTATCATAACATTGGTAATGGGCTATCTACCCCAATACAAGATACCTTTGGTGTTAAAATAAATAGCCATTTCCCCTCATAACCAGTTTAATTGCTGCTCAAGAACAGGCAAATAAGTTCAGAATCTGACTAAATTATGCCAAGAGCCTAAAGCCTCTTGGGGAATAGCATAATAATTATGCTGTTGTTGGTGGTGATTGTGATATTAGCAATTTTAGGCTGAACAGTGTCACTATAAACCTAGAACGTGAACTTTGTGGCATGCAAAAACAGTGGATGGTGATCAGTGATGGAGGCAGCAAAAGAGGTCAGAACCCAGAAAATTAAGCTTTTGACTGAACCTAGGTCTGGTCAAAGGTTTGAGTCAGTTTAAGTAGGCATTCAGGGTTTCCCAGGTGGCGCTAGTGATAAAGAACCTGCCTGCCAATGGAGGAGACCATGAGTCGTGGGTTCCATCGTTAGGTCAGGAAGATACCCTGGAGGAGAGCATAGCAACCCACTCCAGTATTCTTTCCTGAAGAATCCCGTGGACAGAGGAGCTTGGTGGACTACAGTCCATAGGGTCACAAAGATTCGGACACGACTAAAGCAACTTAGCACACACACAAGTAGGCCTCCATGATCCAGACAATCCCCAAGGTCTGGTGGTTTGGACACAGCAGAAATCATAGAAGTCCTCAAAAGAGCAACGAAGAGATCTTCAAGTTAAATCAGCATTTACTTCATTCAGAATCATTTCATTTATCTCTCATTAGGGTAAAAGCCAATCATAGTTCTAATTAACTCAAGGCCTTGTAAAGCCTTAAGTGTCTACATCTGCTTTTAGTGAGTCACAGAATAAAGATTATTCTTACAGTCTATCGAAAGAGCATTCTAATAACAGAATATGAATAAACTGATGCAAGCAATGCATATATTTAGGATTTATATATTTATATATATTGTAAATTTTATACATTTATATATATTGTAAATTGGAATGCAGAGCTTCTGCTTTGTAGGAAATCCAGTGACGGTTGATTTTGATACTGGTGAAATAAGAATTTATTCATGCATATATGTTCTGTTTGGTACGATTCATAGCTCAATTGATTAGCTTCCAGTAATTCAGAAAAAAAAGAGGAAGGCAAACTCTAAGTAACCAAGAACCATTATAGCTTATTAAGATATTATTTTGGCATGAGGAGTAAATCTGTCTTAGCATTTCTTCCAACATAGAAAAGTGGGCCATCTGAATGTGAAAGTCATGTCAGAGGACGTCAGTAGATGACCTTTGCTGTACATGATGTTCTTCTTGCAGTGTCTGGCAGGGTAGACACTCTAGACCTCTCAGTGACTTGGCTTTTCAGCCACTGAGATGACTGCTGGTTCTCACAAGATGGGAAGTTGGTTATCAGTCTTAGACATTAGGCAAACTTTATGAGTTCATGAATCCTTTGGCTAGGTCTTGGTGGCCTTATTTTTCTTCTACTGATATCGTTGATATGTTGTTCTCCCTTCCCCAAGTGCTCTCTCAGTTTCTAACAATCCAAGTTGTGCTCATCTTTGAAGGCTCGGCACAAATCCGACTTTCCCACAAATTGCCATGTGGTTGTTCCTGTGCACACTGAGATCAGCTTGCTCTGATTCTATAGTTTACTTTGATAGTCAAAATACCCATCAGAATTCAGTCATTGTGGTCATCTTTCTAATTTCATTCAAATAGACTTTAAGTTGAATACTGAAACTCAGATATTTGTCTTGATGCTTCCACAGTGTCTAGTAACACTCTAGGTATGCAGCTACATCATACACACATAACATACTTATTGTCTAAAATGAGACACCTTTGAGAGTAAAAGAGGGTGCCATTAAATAATTATTGTGGTCTTCCTTTGAGATATATCAAAAAATAGGGTGGTCTGCTAGATGAGTAGAGAGAGGAGAATGAATGAATAGACGTGATAAAGCAGGTATGGTAAAATATTGACGGCAGATTTTAGATGGTGATCACTATAAATTCACTTCAACTTTTCTGTATGTTTAGAAGATTTCATAGAAAATACTGAAAAAATATAATTATGCTGTTACTGAGGGGGTAAACCAAGATATATGGTCACACTAGTTTGGAGTTCTTGCAGAACTGATTTCAAAAAGAAAAGCATGAGTACATAGAGTGATGAAAAAGAAGGAATAGGAAGCAGTATAGCTAGATGGATAACTATGATATAAACCAGAAGTCTGAAACCTTTTTGGCACCAGGAACCAATTTTGTGGAAGACAATTTTAACATGAACCAGGGCTGGGGGGATGGTTTCGGGATAATTGAGGCATGCTACATTTATTGTGGACATTATTTATAATCTGATGCCACCACTGATCTGACAGTTACTGTTCAGCAGCCCAGAGGTTGGGGACCCCTGATACAAAGTAATAGATAAATTTTAGACCGAGGATTAGGAAACTGGATTTAACATCAAGTGTAAGATTCCATTCTTCTGAAACAGTGATGTAGAAGTTTTTGAACATTACATTTTATAATGGGTCATAGGAGGGAGCTATAATATGACTAGGGAGGAGGACCAGCTAGGAAAAGATGTTACATTAGTTTTCAATCTGGCATAATTGGTGTTTATGTAGCACCAAGCCAGGCTACACAAAGGCCAGGCCTCTGAGAAGCACATATCCTCAGAATGCAGACCTTTTGGTTTGTTGATTTCAGTAGTAGCAGTTGGCATATCAGGTGGTAAAGGTAGAGACATCTCAATGAGAATCCCCAGGAAATCCTGGCTCCCTTGTTTCTTTACTTAACAGAGATATGTTGCTAAAAAGAAAATGTGGATTTTCCTTATTTTTTTTTTAAACCAGGCTCTATTTTCCTAAGATCTATCCCAATGTTTCTGAAACTTGGCTTCACATTATAATAATCTGTGTAGTTTAAAAAAAAAATTACTAGTGCCTTGGATCCACCCCCTAGAGATTCTGATTTAATTTGAATGTACAGTGTGACCTGGGCACCAATATTTTAAATATCTCTCCATATAATTCTAAAGTTTGAGAGCCAATGAGTTTACTCTTAGAGATATTGATAGATCTTTAATTCAAAGGAGCTCTTGACCATATGGATAGCTCTCAATGAGCTATGTGGAGGAGAGGGTTAGATGCAATAGAGGGAGTTTCCTGTTTCTGGGAAAGAAAGGCTAGAGGAAAAATAATTGTGAGAAATTTTGCTCCAGGGACCGGAATTTAAACTACAGCACTGCTTCTAACAATTTACATGTCTTAAGTTCTACCCCTATGATCCATAAATAATCAAAAACTGAATACATGTATAATCATTTTATTATGATAATACACTCCTAATTTTTTCCATTCTGTTTATTTGGACATTTATTATTATTTTTTTTTCAGTTTGAAGCCCACCTGTTGTCTTAGAGCATTATAAATCTAATTAGGCCAAGTAATGAAATATGCCTTTATCCTCTCATGGCTAACAGTGGAAGAGTGGCTAGATGGGTTAGTGTGGAATACTGTGCTTTCTCATTTCACTTATTTGATAGAAATGTCTTAGGAAGTGGATAAAAGTAATGTTTTACTAGAAACTAAAAGCAGGAAGCAGATTGTAAACAATCTGTTTTGGTGCCTTTATTTTTCCCTTCTCTTGAAGAGGAAGAGCAGTCACTACTTATGTTATCTACTGCATGCATGTGCATGTGCTCGCTCAGTCGTGTCCAACTCTTTGCGACCCCATGGACTGTACCCTCCAGGCTCCTCTGTCCATGGGATTCTCCAGGCAAGAGTACCAGAGGGGGTTGCCATTTCCTCCTCCAGGGGATCTTTCCGACCCAGGGGTCTCTTGCGTCTCTTGCATTGGCAGGCAGATTCTTTACCGCTCCCTGAGCCACCTGGGAAGCCCTGTATGAGCGCAAGACATGTGATTTCCTCAGCGGCCAGGTTCCGACCCACTGCCGGGCTCCTGGGCTTTCCTCTGGGTTTTTTAAGTTCCTGCGGCCACCCACTCTGGGTCTGGGGATTCCTCCACAGCGTCCTCAGACTCTGTGATTTTGTTCCTGTTCAAAATATTATCTATTACTCATCTATTATTGCCCACACCAGTGACACAAACATCCTCTTTCAAGGTCCTGGTTATATGGATGCAGGTTATCAGCTACCTGTGACTTGACTGGTTTGGTCCCTTGTCATGTAGAGATGTCATTGGGTAGACAATGTATTTGATTTCCTGATAAGGATCTGGGGACTTAGGTTTCAAAACTCATTACTTCTTGTGAAATATCCAATGAAATTTTATTATGATGATTTTTTAACTTTTATAGGACCTCAAGCATTAGACTAGAAAATTTCTGTCTGTTATATTAGTGTCCATTTTACATTATCTTTAATCTGCCTTGAAGTGTCAGATTTATCTCCTCTCAGTATATTTTCAAAGCAATAGCCTGAGCTTTAATGGAATTAGGATTCATATATGAGAAATTAACGGCTTTGATATTGTGAAAACCCATTTTCTATCTATTTTTCCTCTTTTTATTCTTTTACAACTTGGTTTAGAGTTACTGCTCCAAACCTCATTGAATATTTATCAGGGAAGCTCAACTCTACTTTTAATTGGCCTTGGCTTTATTCAATTTAGCTATAATAATTTGATTTTATATAAAATATTCAATCATGCTTTACCATATGGTGAACATCATTTATATATAAAAGCTACTTGCTGTTCTACCTTTGGAAATTGTTAGAGAATCTCAGTAAGGGTTTTCTAGCCATCTGCTTCTTTTTCAAACCTTGTGCTAATGTAGACATCTGCAATGGTGACTCTAAGGTTATTAAACTGCAGTGTCCAGTTGAGTGCCCTTGTGCATAACTCTTTAGAAAGCAGGCCTGCATGAAAAGATCACTTCTCTTGCTTTGATCCTAATGTACCCCAAGATGGATTTCACTGCCTGGGAGGGGTGTTTATACATATCTCACATTCAGCTAGCTATCCCTTCAAATAGGGTAGTACCTTTTAAGAAAATCAGTCAGACCCAAATGTACCAAATAAATTAGTTGTGGTGCAAGTGATCACATGACTGAAGTTTTCTCCAGTTTTGGGGAAATAAGTTTCCACGAAATTTCTCTAGAGTTTCCCCTGGTGCATTTAAATATTTGTTTTCAAATTTGTAATTGACAGAAAATGGAGGCAAGAAAATTTGGCAATCATTTATTACACCTTAGCCTACCAAAGTTCAGACATGGAAACAGCCTCTAATACTGTAATATAAACCAATGGGGAAATAATTTCATTTGCAAAAATTCATTTTAGACTCAAATTTTCTGAAGCACATTTATTACACAGAGTGGTGAACATTTGTATTTGGACTAACAGTCTCTTCATTTTTTAATAAAAGACTTCCTCCTATAGCTGATAGTTTAACTATTTTATTTAAAGGAAAAAGTAGAGCAGGATTCATGTGCGATAATATCTATAAATTTTTGTTTGTAGTATTCATAAACATTTCACATTTTGATGGCAATCAAATGAGATGTCAGCCTGGGGGCAAAGAAACGAAATCAAGGACAAGTTTTTGTTTTTGTTATTTCAGCCCTGAGGATCAGCAAAATTACTGAACATTCATGGACTGATGACTAAATTATTCAGTTATGAGAGTAACCTTCAAGTGCTATAGTTAGGATTATCAATTTTGAAATTCAGTGCAGGAAAAAATCACTTTTATATAATGAAATAGTATGGCAGATAAATAGTGAGATTCCTGTAAATGTGTGATTCAAGACACTGTGCAGTTATTTTGATCTACTGAATAAATTGGTAAGAAAAAATAAGAGGCTATTTTCTCATTATGTCTAGAGATTTTCCAATCTCTCCATCACAAACTGCAGATCTCTGAAATAAATTGTAGGCACAGGATAGTATTCTGGGTGGATGAGGAGAACAAGCAATTTAATGTCAGTTTGTGTGAATAAAATCTGAAGCAACATTCCTGAGCCTGATATAACCACAAAATCTGTTTTTTTGCCAGCATAATCTTGGCAATGATGAGTTATGTTCATATTATTCAATGAGATGAAAGAAGGGTCAACTAGTTTTTAAAAAATATTTTTCTTGCTTTATAAGCATTTGGAATTTTTTGCTGCTATTTCTCCAGGGCTTTCATTGACCTAACATTTGGGATATATTTTGAAGTAAATAACCATGAGGTTTAGTGGCCTAAAGGAAAGAAAGCACGAGGCCTCTTAGACAGTCTTTTCATTTCACTAAATGTTGAGTGTGTTTGTCCACATGTGACTTAATTATATTTCTTTGGCCAATTGTAAATGCCTCAAGGCCAAACATCTCAGTTTTAGATTTATTTGAGATTTTACAGTAATACTAGGTTAACTCATAGTAGGCACTCAGTAAGTATATATCTGTGTCTAACGCTTTGAGACCCCATGGATTGTAGCCTGCCAGGCTCCTCTGACCATGGAATTCTCCAGGCAAGAGTACTGGAGTGGGTTGCCATTCTTTCTCTAGGGTATCTTCCCAACCCAGGGATCAAACCTGGGGCTCCTGCATTGCAGGCAGAGTCATTACCATCTGATCACCAAGGAAGCCCCATCTATTTCATAACAATATGCAAATGAGCTTTATATTGACTAGAACAGTGCAAAGTTCATGGAACACATGCAGATTTGATTTTTTTTTTATAGTAAACCTAATCATTCATGGCTCTGAGATTTTACTTGACATTCCAAAGGCATATGTTCAGGTTAACTGCTCACTACTTCAGAAGATGCATCTGACATTTTAACCCTAAGCTGTTGATGCTTAACTGTTTTTAACCCCCAAGGAAGAACTTTGGCCTATGGATATGAGCACCTGTGAGGCAAGGAAAACTTTTGATATGGCTACAGAATCTGGCAGGAGCATTCACTTTTATATTTCAAAGGCAATTAGGGGATGGTGGAAGCAACAGTTGAATTTAAAAAAAAAAAAAACTGACTTCAATTTGACACATTTCAATGCCAATTCTAAGTGTCTTTTCTGAATCCAGCTGACTTGCTTGGAATATACCAATTTAAGTGAGGCCTGTTATTCTGCTTATAAATTTTATAGAAATATAGACAAATTACTTTCTTCTTAGAATCTGCTTGAGACCAGCTTTAAAGGTTGAGTAGTAGCTGGCATGATTCATTGAAGGACTTAATTGACCTTGAAATGCAATGAGTTGTGTGTGTATATTTAGTCTCAGTTTGAGGGGTCATGTTTACTTTGGGTGCCCCTTTTCAAAGTTCTTAAATATACAATAATACATTTTTCAAAGTTATGATTGCTCTTATGTTCCCTCTTTGAGGGCACTTGTTTGCTTCAGACTATTTTTTTCTGCCTCTTATGATTTTGATTTCCCAATCTTTTTTTTTTTAACATTTTTATTATTCTTATGCAAAGGTAATTGAAATTGGTTTAGAGAGCCTTTTAAAGAACACTTTTCAAGCTCAGATTTTACCTCCCTCTGATTGAAAACCACAGTGGAGCAATGGAGAAAAAGTAAACACTTTGGCTTATATAGTAATAATTACCACTTAAAAATTTTTAGAATTATCATTAATTCAAAGAAACTTCAAATGCTCTCTGGTTACACAGCATAAAATTTTAGGACTGCAAGAGAGTTCCTATGGTCATTTTGTGCTTCTGGAAACTTAATAGCCTCTGAGCTTTCCTTTAGCCTGAGGTGCAAAAGGATCCTGCTGCTTGCTTCATTGGGCTTGAAAATAGTGGGCAAAAGAAAATCTTGTGCAAACACAATACATAAAGTCTTTCATATGCAGATAACTTTTACAGACTTCCTTTCTGTAGAGAGTGTCCTGGTTTTCCAGCAGTTGGGTGAACTGTGCTGAACCAATGGTACTCTCTTGTCTGCTGCCTCTTTAGACCTAGGACGCATATTTTTAAGAAAGCTGATGACTGAAGTTCAGAGATTCAGATCCAAATTGGAGAGAGGAGCAGAGGAATCCAAGCCTATGCAGGAAGCAAACAAACAGCGTTTGCCTCATGAATACCTACTTGCTGACAGATAACAAACCAACGGTAGAGCAGGTGCATGGTTCTTGGGTTGGCATGTGTGCTCAGTTGTGTCCAACTCTTTGTGACCGCATGGATTGAAGCCAGCCAGGCTCCTCTGTCCATGGAATTTTCCAGGCAAGAATATTAGAGTGGGTTGCCATTTCCTTCTCCAGGGAATCTTCCTGACCCAGGGATTGAACCCACGTCTCCTGCATTGGCAGGCAGATTCTTTACCACTGAGCCACCTGGGAAGCCACTGAAAACATACAAAAAGGTAAGTTACTTGGTGAAGGCCACATAGAAGAATTGACCTATTATGAATACGTTTTGAGAACCCTGTCAGTATTGTCTGTAAAGCCAAAGCCCCCCAAGTGGTATTTGAATAAACAAATAAATAGAGATTAACATATAAATTAAACTTGAGACCATCCCTTTTATTTCCTGGATGATACTGAAGATAATCTAAATAAAATATTTTTATAAATATTTAAATGCATTCAAAACCAGCAGTAGTTCATATTTGCCCCTTTCAAAGTACAGTCATTCTTGCTATTTTCTCCCCAAAGCAATGGAGATTGCTTCAAGTGTACTTAGTCCACATTTCTGCCTTCCACATTTTCAAGTTTCGCCCTCTCCTAATCTATCTCCACCCCAACCACTGATCCCTTTGCATACAGCAAACACATTCACTCATTCAGTATCCTGCATTCTGGTTCTCAGCATAGAGTGTACCCCAACTCAGGAGGGCTTCCCTGGTGGCTTAGCTGGTAAAGAATCTGCCTGCCAAAGCAGGAGACACAAGAGACATGGGTTTCCATCGTTTTTCCATTCCTCCTGGAGAAGGAAATGGCAACCCATTCCAGTATTCTTGCCTAGGGAATCCCGTGGATAGAAAAGCCTGGTGGACTACAGTCCATAGGGTCACAAAGAATCAGACACGACTTAGTGACTGAGCAAGCAAGCTCAGTGGCAGATCTATCATTCTCAGAATATAAGATTAAACAATATATGCTGTTTATTTATGCATTTGTTTACTTATTTGTTCAACATGTATTGAGAACCTCGTGTGTGCACCAAGCACTTCACAGAACAGTTTATTCATTCAGAACATTTATTGAGCAGCACTCTGTACTGTTAAGATCAGTAAATAGTATCAATCTCTCTCTCTTTAAAATCTCTCAGCCTCTCTCTGCCTTTTAAACTTGACTTTGTAATTCTTTAAAGACCCTGATGCTGGGAAAGATTGAATGCAAAAGGAGAAGAGGGTGGCAGAAGATGAGATGGTTAGATAGCATCATTGACTTAATGGACATGAATTTGAGCAAACTCTGAGAGATAGTGAAAGACAGGGAAGCCTGGCATGCTGCAGTCCATGGGGTCGCAAAGAATGGGACACAACTTAGTGACTGAACAACGATCTAGATTTAGCCATTAGAATTAATTTCAAAGTTTCCTTATATGTAGATGAGCTATCATTTGCACATAAATAAATGAAATAATATATGTGGAATCAGTTTAAAAATTATAAAGCAGTGTATACATGCAGAGTGGTATTATTATTATTTGTAGTCCCTTATCATCTTGGATGGGACAGTGATGAACTGCTCACATAGAATTAAAGAGTGACCAGATTCGCTCACACCATAAAGTAGGATGGATCAGAAAGAATGTGAAAAATGAAAAATAAAAAAGATTTCTCATCCCTCTAGTCTCTCATTTCATTATATCAAGGCTCATTTGCTTTGGGACAGAGAGTGATTGTTAAGCCTCTCTCTGGGTTACAAGTAGGCTTTTAACTGTGTCTATTGATGCCACTGCTACAGACACCCTCTGACTTTCTTTTACATGTTTTATTCTATAAAGGTTTTTTTTTTTTTTTTTTTAAAGATTCTATCTCTATCCCTTTCCCCATGAACTGGGTAGATCAGATTGGTTTTGCAAGGCTGAGTTTTCAGTAGTATTTGAGCAGTACTGAAGTCAAATGCTTGCAGGGAAACCCCACTGAATTGTAAATGTCCTGATCCCCAGAGTGTAGCTCAGTGCACCTCTGAAAGCAGTCAATCGTTTTTCATTAAGCAGTGATTTGATTAGATAAAAATAAAAGTTGCTTGAGCATTCACTTTTGCAGCAGTGCATAACAAATTTATGCAAATTCCCATGCCACTAATCTGCATGTGAAATATTAAAGTGTGATTCCAATCCATGTGCACCTACATTGAAGTTTAATCAGGTACAAATATTAATGGAAAGACTAAAGCTTTTAACAAAAGTCACAGCTGTTTGAGGTTTGTAAAATGCTGCAAAGAAAGCTTTAATGTATTAATGATAATTTTGGTGTTTTCAGACTAAACAAAATCTCTTTTTTTTGTAGAAGGAAATCCCAAACAAGACAATTCTTTAGTGGTACTAGAAAAATACAGACAAAGAAAGATTAGGCTAAATGATTTGGCTGATTTAATAGAAAGGTGCAACTGAGTTGTTTGCAATATATCACCCAGGGAGGGGTTTTCTTTATTAAGAATTTTACTTCATACTCAAGGACAATTATAATTGTTCTAGTCATGGAGTGAATATTTAATACCTAGAATGGTGTCTAGCATATAATAGTTTAGGAATGTTTGTTAAAATTTTTCTTAATTCATGTTGATTAATTGCCTTTTAAATATTATAAAAGCCATGTTATCAACTTTCAAGTAAATGAAAACTGCACTAAACTTTACAATGTTAAGGAAGAGAAAAATAATATTTATTGAATAGTAGGAATTTTTATTAATTAGCCTCACAACACATGAAATAATAGCCCACTTTTAGAGACAAAAAAGCTGAGCCCTAAATAAGTTGAATATATGACCAATTTGTATAGTAGTTTGTCTCAAAGGTCCTATTTTTATCTCTGTATCACAGTGTACATGTTATTCCCTTCTGTAACTCAGAGAACATGTGGGTTCTTCTAGGAAGCCAACTGTGTTACATTTGGCAACCAGTATCAAGTTTATCTGAGAACCTAAGATTCTAAATCAGAACCCCACAAATCTTTGAAACTAAAGTATGAACTTCCAAATGTAGAGAAGATACTATAGTGGAGGATTAAGCTCTGTCAATGCCTTTGTGTTCTTCAGGACAGTGATCTGAAAACTATCAGCATGGTGGAATGAGTTAGAGGCTTATTTCTGAAACTTGTTATTTAAAATTGAACATGATAACATCATGCATTGTTGTTGTGCAGTCACTTAGTCATGTCCTACTGTTTGTGACCCCATGGACTGCAGCACACCAGGCTTCTCTGCCCTTCACCATCTCATGGAGCTTACTCAAACTCATGTTTGAAGGACAGGGAAGCCTGGCGAGCTGCAGTCCATGGGGTCACAAAGAGCTGGACACACTGAGCGACTGAAAACAAATGCTCAAACTCATGTCCATTGAGTTGATGATGCCATCCAACCATCTTGTCCTCTGTTGTCCCATTCTCTACCTGCCTTCAATGTTTCCCAGCATCAGGGTCTTTTCCAATGAATCAGCTCTTCACATCAGTTGGCCAAAGTATTGGAGCTTCAGCATCAGTGCTTCAAATGAATTTTTAGGGTTGATTTCCTTTGGATTGACTGGATTGATCTCTTTGCTGTCCAAGGGATGCTCAAGAGTCTTCTTCAGCATCACAGTTCAAAAGCATCAATTCTTTGGCACTCAGCCTTCTTTATGGTCCAACTCTCAAATCAGTACATGACTAGGAAAAATCATAGCTTTGGCTATACGGACTTTTGCTGGCAAAGTGATGTCTCTGTTTTTTTATATGCTGTCTAAGGCTATGATTTTTCCAGTGGTCATGTATGGATATGAGAGTTGGACTGTGAAGAAAGCTGAGCACTGAAGAATTGATGCTTTTGAACTGTGGTGTTGGAGAAGACTCTTGAGCGTCCCTTGGACTGCAAGAAGATCCAACCAGTCCATCCTAAAGGAGACCAGTCCTGGGTGTTCATTGGAAGGATTGATGCTGAAGCTGAAACTCCAGTACTTCGGCCACCTCATTCGAAGAGTTGACTCACTGGAAAAGACCCTGATGCTGGGAAGGATTGGGGGCAGGAGGAAAAGGAGATGACAGAGAATTAGATGGCTGGATGGCATCACCAACTCGATGGACATGAGTTTGAATAAACTCTGGGAGTTGGTGATGGACAGGGAGGCCTGGTGTGCTGCGATTCATGGGGTCGCAAAGAGTCGGACATGACTGAACTGAACTGAACTACGTTTCTCATAGCTTTTCTTCAGAGGAGCAAGCCTCTCTTAATTTCATGGATGCAATCACTGTCCACAGTGATTTTGGAGCCCTAGAAAATAGTCTGTCACTATTTCCAATTTTTCTCCGTCTACTCGCCATGAAGTAATGGGACAGATGCCATGATCTTCCTTTTTTGAATGTTAAGTCTTAAGCCAGCTTTTCACTCTCCTCTATCACCTCATCAAGAGGTTCTTTAGTTCATCTTCATTTTCTGCCATTAGAGTAGTGTCATCTGTATATCAGAGGTTGTTGATATTTCTCCTGGAAATCTTGATTCCAGCTTGTGATTCATCCAGCCCAACATTTCACATGATGTACTCTGCATATAAGTTAAATCAGCAGTGTGATAATATACAGCCTTGACATACTCCTTTCCCAATTTGGAGCCAGTCCGTTGTTCTATGTCTGGTTCTAACTGTTGCTTCTTGACCTACATACAGGTTCATCAGGAGGCAGGTAAGGTGGCCTGGTATTCCCATCTTTTTAAGAATTTTCCCCAGTTTATTGTGAACCATGCAGTCAAAGGCTTTAGAATATTCAGTGAAGCAGAAATAGATGTTTTTTTATGGAATTTGGTTGCTTTTTCTATGATCCAATGGATGTTGGCAATTTGATCATCATCCATCAGTTGAGTTCAGTCACTCAGTCATGTCTGACTCTTTGCGACCCTCATGCGACCACAGCATGCCAGGCCTCCCTGTCCATCACCAGCTCCCGGAGTTTACCCAAACTCATGTCCATCAAGTCGGTGATGCCATCCAACCATCTCATCCTCTGTCATCCCCTCTGTCATCCCCTTCTCCTCCTGCCTTCAATCTTTCCCAGCATCAGGGTCTTTTCCAATGAGTCAGCTCTTTGCCTCAGGTGGCCAAGGTATTGGAGTTTCAGCTTCAACATCAGTCCTTTCAATGAATATTCAGGACTGATTTCCTTTAGGATGAACTGGTTGGATCTCCTTGCAGTCCAAGGGACTCTCAAGAGTCTTCTCCAATACCACAGTTCAAAAGCATCAATTCTTTGGCTCTTAGCTTTCTTTATAGTCCAACTCTCACATGCATACATGACTACTGGAGAAACCATAGCCTTCATCCATGGCAGGCCTGAAAAATTAATAAGTATGGTTTGATGCTCAAGTTTTCTGTGCCCATAAAAGGTAGAGAGCCGAGTCCTCCAGCCCCATCCCTATCCATTTTCAGTGTAAGCACAGAGTGATAAGGTGGATAATATCTGGGCTCAGATCTGATGTGGCTTTCATACTTTGACAGAAACAATTTACTGAAATGGAAAGAAAGTGAGGGACCCGGAATTAAGCCGTTGTGATTCAGGTAATTGAGAAGACAAAAATCATCCTCTTTTATACCAATGCCACTTTTAATCTCAAAAATACAGACTTCTAAGTCCTAACTCCTTATCTAAGCATGTGAGGCTCTAATCATCAGGCTTGTATTTACCCTGAAGGGGTAATTTAGATTTTGGTTCTTCTTCATCACAAAGGAACTCTTTCTTTCTTTCTTTTTAAATTAATTTATTTTTAAATTGAGCAATAGTTGCTTTACAGAATTGTGTTGGTTTCTGCCAAACATCAACATGAATCATCGATAGGTATACAAACATAACCTCCCTCTTGAACCTCCCTCCCACCTTCCTCCCCATCCTACCCCTCTAGGTTGTTAATGCGCCCAGTTGGAGTTCTATGAGTCATACAGCAAATTCCCACTGGTGATCTATTTTACTTATGGTAATGTAAGTTTCTATGTTGCTCTCTCCATACATCTCACCCTCTCCTTCCTCCCTATCCCACAGTGTCCCTAAGTCTGTTCTCTATGTCTGTATCTCCATTGCTGCCCTGCAAATAATTTCATCTTCCTAGATTCCATATATATGCATTAGTACACAATATTTGTTTTTCTCTTTCTGACTTACTTCCCTCTATATAATAGGCTCTGTGTTCATCCCCCTCATTAGAACTGACTTGAATGCATTTCTTTTTATGGCTGAGTAATAGTCCATTGTATATATGTACCACAGCTTCTTTATCCACTTATCACAAAGAAACTCTTTCTAAACCTCTCCTAAAACTTTCCTTCTTTGCTCATACCTTCCCCCCACCATTTTGGAATGTCCTACTTCTACTCCTCTTCCATTCCTCACTCCAACCATATATGAATCTTTTCCTTCAAGGTCCAACTCAAGTCTCATCTCCACAGACTCTTGTTTGAAACTTCAGTTCACAGCAATTCTCCTTTCTTTGTATTCCTGTAATATTGTCTTTTTAATTACCTCTGCCTTCCCCTCCTTCCCTCCTGCCTTTCTTCCTTCTTTCTCCCCTTACCTCCCTCTCATTGTCTTGTTTATTTCCTTCCTTCAATTTGCTGCGTGTGCATGCTCAATCACTTCAGTCATGTCCGACTCTTTGTGACCCCATAGACCGTAACCCACCAAGCTCCTCAGTCCATGGGATTCTCCAGGAAAAAAATACTGGACTGGGTTTCCATGCCCTCCTCCAGGGGATCTTCCCAACCCAGGGATCAAACCCAAGTCTCCTGCATTGCTCGTGAATTCTTTACTGCCTAGTGTCTGCAAATCTGTATGTATTTCAGGAAACACAATGTTTGTCTCAAGCAGACACAGGCTTTGCTTTTATAGAGGTGACGCTTAAATAGAGCAGACAACTACTGACAGAAACAACTCATAGTTGCTCTGAAGTGAAAGAACATGCCTGTAAGAGAATAGCTGACAATAGGAAGGCTTTGAGTAAGAAAAGTAGAGGCAAGAACAGAGAATGCCTCCTGAAGAAACGATTACTAAATTGAACGCTGAAGTTTGAGTAGCCATTAACAAGGTTGAGAGGGTAGAGCCTAGGAAGAACATGGTAGGCATGGAAATTGCATATGGAAAGGTCCTATTGTTAGAGAAGGAGTGGGGTGAGTTCAAGGTAATCAGTAAAGGTCAGTGACCTTTGTCTATAATGTACTTATATGATTCATTTTTATTTTTCTTGTACTGTCTCCTCAAATATATTATATGGTACTTTTACACAGGGTTGATGTGTTGTATTTATTTTTACCTAATTCTTTTCAAAGGACTTGAGTCCAAACTCCAGTATGCCCTAAAAGTCTCAGTGGTTTGCTGAAGGTCATACTGTGGTGCTGGTGCTAAAGAATCCATCTCCCAATTCAGGAGATGGAGGAGACTCAGCTTTGATCCCTGGATCAGGAAGATCCCCTGGAGAAGGAAATGACAACCCATTCAGTATTTCTGCCTGGAGAATCCCATGGACAGAGGAGCCTGGCAGGCTTCAGTCCATGGGGTTGCAAAGAGTCAGACTCAACTGAGCAACTGAATACACACACACACACACACACACACACACACACACACACACAGAAGCAGAGATCTCCTGTACATCCCCTCCCCATATCTAATGTTCTTTCATTGAAATGATTCTTTATAAATTGGTAAATATATCTGGAATAAGCCTCTGCATGTGCAAGATGGTTGAGAAATGATTTCCTTTATGCTGGTAACTATGTGATCATCTTTTGAAGAGAGGTGGGAAGGACGGTATAGAATCAAATGTTTCATTACCTTTCTTCTATAAAATTCTTGCATGTACAGTTTATGCTTAGACCAGAGAAGCTCATGTTAGGGAGGGAATTTGTATTTGTAAAGGATCCTGATAACTAAGCTTTGCAATCCATAGGATAAGGACTCAATCTTTGGAAAAAATCTGTATGAAGTAAGAGATGAAGGACATTTTAAGGATGAGAATTCAGAAAGTCTTGGACTTAATCCTGTTCCAGTTAAACATTGTGAGACTGAAAAGGTAAAAATATAAACAATAATTTCATTCAAGCTGCATTGGTGTGACAATTTAAAAAACATGGTCCTAAAAGTGTTTGGTATTCTACCCATCCACAGGTGTGGATTTATGTCTCTTCCTCTTGAATTTGGGATATGTGGTGGCTTTGACCAATAGATTACAGTGAAAATGAAACCATGCCAGTTTCTGGGCCTAGTCTTTAAGAAACTGATAGCTTTCACTTCCTTACTACTGTTAGGAAGCACATTCTTATAACTTGGCCATCGTGCTGTGGAAGAATCCAAGAAGGTCATGGACAGGCCCATGTGGAAAAGACCCAAGACCTCTTGCTCACAGACCTGAGTTAGCTTTCAGTAGCTACTTATTATCCATGTAAATGAAGTATCTTTAAAGTAGATCTTATAGTCGCCAGTTGAGCCACCTCAGCTGACAGATCATAGAGCAAGTTATTCTTGCCAAGATCTGCCAAAAATTCCAGATTCATGAAGAAAATAAATTATTTTGGTTCAAAATAACTAAGTTGCAGAGTAGCTCATTAGACAGTAATTGATAATCAGTACATTTTGGAAAGATCTTTCTACTGAGCACTGGGCAAGTTAGAAAGATCTCAGTTCTCATAAAAGGCCTTTCAGTTTTAAAAGTGGGAGGCAAATTGAAGAAGAACAACCTGGTAAATTGAAAGAACACCAAAACACATTCATCAATCAGAGGGAGCAATCATGGGGTTCCAGGGAAATGGTAGCAGTAAGGATTTGATTCAGGGTGAATAGATGAAAGGTATAGAAGAACTAGAAAGCATTTTTAGAATTCTAGGAGAGTAGAGTTAGAACTGGGGCTTTCTTCTGGCTCAGATAGTAAAGAATCCACCTGCCATGCAGGAGACCCGGGTTTTATCCCTGGGCCGGGAAGATCCCCTGGAGAAGGGAATGGCTACTCACTCTTGTATTCTTGCCTGGAGAACTCCATGGACTGAGGAGCCTGGGAGGCTACAGTCCATAGGATTGCAAAGAGTTGGACATAACTAAGTGACTAACACTTTTGCTTTTACCATACTAACAATTTCAGAGGTAGAGCTGTGCAAGAAGGCGAATTACCTGTTTAAGTACATAGGTAAATAGCATAAGGCCAAACACCAAGTCACCAGCAGGGAGGTGAATGCCTGAGGTCCCTGAATATCTGGCTGCACCTTGGTAGTGTCTCTTCTTCTACCTGACTCTGGCTTGCAATTTAGCCCTGCATGCCTAGCCCATCTGTTTTCCTACCGGGTCTTGACACATATTTTCCAAGCACCCTAGGGGCCATGATGGTTTTAGTTTGTGCAACCTGGTTGAGATCCCTTTTAGTCCATGTATCTGAGCTTGAAAATTACAAAGATGAACAACAGTCAGTATTTCAAAGTTGCATGTCAAATAGAGGGTTGGAAGTTTGAAAGTACATTTGCTTACACATGCATAAATTTGCCTTCAGTTACATGCAATGACAATTTCTCCATGAAGTGTTGGTGGAGTGAGGATGAGCTGACATAATTTAGAGTCAGAGTTGAGGGTAAACCAGCTCCAAATAGCCATTCTTCATTTAGAAAAGGTGGAATATATGTTCCTTTAAGAGCTTTTGTGTCAAATTTTCATGACTAAGACCATGGAGTAAATAGTTCATACCATGTCTGGTACCAATTCACTTTACTAGGTGAATGTATAGAATACATTAATATAGTTGAGAAATGGACAGTGTATAAATGCTAATCTGTGACTAAAATGGTTTCATGTTTTATGAAGTTAGGCCTTGGGGAGTACAATTGCTTCATTTGTCACTAGTTCAGGAAAGCTGAGTGTGAGCCAAATAGGAGAAATGGCTGCCTGGCTCGGAAAAGGGGATAGAAGGTACTATTTTTGAGAGTATTTTAGATCACTGATGCTCCTGAGAAGTAAATGATATTTATTCTTTTCTTAGACTCCATCACCAGTGTGGGTGCTGTTCTAAATGAAGTCCTTAACAAATTCCAGACATATGCCACTTTCATTTTATCCAGATGATGAATGACTTATTGATAGTCCAGTCTTTGTACTATTTGTGATTCCAGTTCTTTTAATAGCTGTGATGTCATGGAGATGACCATTACTGGGACAGATATTATTAATGGTCACTATTCAGTCTTTTATTTGCAGTGAAGCAAAAGGGCAATTGGAGGGGCACGAGGTCAGCTTGAATAACAGATTCCTTGAAGTCATCTGTGTGTTCCCATTTGGGGATCTTGTGAAAAAAAAAAAAAAAAAAAAAAAACAGAAGCCAATTTGAACAGTATTACATTTTGGATGATATCCATTTGAGGAGCTCCAGAAAACTCCCACAAGTCAGATTCATTGGAGATCTCAGAAGATAGCCAAAGATTGTACAGTGTTGCTGGCAAAAGGAGAAACAACAAGCAGATGTTTCAGCAGAGAGGAGCCCATTCTGGGAAACTATTCCTGGCCATTCAGTGAGAGGGCCTGGGAGGGAAGCTCGTTCAGAACAAAGATGAGAGAGCCTGACTCTCATGTTTTCAGGCAGGCACCTGCCTAAAAATAGACTTCGAAACTTTAGACTTCCAAGCCCCTACAGTAATTTCAGACAGATACAGTCATTAATTAGTTTCTTGAACTTTGTACGAAAACTGTCTGGCATTGTAACTAATCCTGTCACAACTTGCTGTTATTGTGGTAATGCATTTGTTTGGTTTGCTTCTGTTTTTTAAAACACACTTGTCTACTTATCACATTTTTTTTGAAAACCTGCACGGTTAGAAATTCATAGTTGCTTTCATCATAGACTGGTTCCATGACCTTTGGTAAGTCTTCATCTCTCTAGCCTCACTTTCTTGACATAGAAGAGAAAGAAAATAAACTAGATGGTGTGTTAGCTCTATGCCAATTCGAGAGCCAATGATTTATTTGGACCTAAGCTATAAAATCATGAGCCAGAGAGACCAATATTTATAAATTCTCTCTCCATCTCTTAGCACTGATGAAAATGGAAGGAATGTTAGACTCCTCACTTACTGGCAAAATAGTCACTATAACAATACGCAGTGCTCTGAGGCATAGTTTTCATGTATATCATTGTTTGGAGACACATTTGCTCAGTAAATATTAATTGTAAGCTATATACCAGATACTATGCTAGGTGCTAAAAATACCACAGTAAGCCAATCAAGGTGCTCCTTGCCCTCTGGGAGTTTATAGACTAGTTGAAAAACTGCAAATAATAAATACTGTAAGTATATAATTACAACTGAGATTAATTGGTAAGAAGGAGAACCAAGAAGGAGGAACCTAGCCTACTGGGAATTAGGAATTAAAGTGAACTCCTTGAAAAAGATTTACAAGAATTCCTTGAAAAAGATTTATTCACAAGGATTATAGGACTCAGTAAGAAAGAAGCCCATGCTGGAAATTTGATTACTGAACTGGTAGTTCTAATGGCAACAAATTGCAAGCATCACTGTTTGTCCAAATGGGTTTGGGATAGAACAAGTAAACGGCTCATAGAAAATCCTATGTGCAATTAGAAGCAAAATTCAGAAAGGTCACATTATAACATAACATTGTCAGGGTATTCTACATGCAGGGGTGAATGTGAATATGTAGTTGATTTTCATTTTCCTCAAGGAGGATTTGTAAAATATATTAAAATTTTGTGCATGTATGTGGACTGAGCCCAGGAGTCCATATCAGATCAGATCAGATCAGTCGCTCAGTCATGTCCGACTCTTTGCAACCCCATGAATCGCAGCATGCCAGGCCTCCCTGTCCATCACCAACTCCCGGAGTTCACTCAGACTGACGTCCGTAGTATTTAAAGTGCAGACTATTGAATAAGTTATTCAAAGTGCCGACTGTTGGACTTACCTGGTAGCTCAACAGTAAAGAATCTCCCTGCAATGCAGGAGACCCAGGTTTGATCCCTGGGTCGGGAAGATCCCCTGGAGGAGGAGGGCATGGCAACCCACTCCAGTATTCTTGCCTGGAGAATCCCATGGACAGAAGAGCCTGGCGTGCTACAGTACATGGGGTCTTAAAGAATTGGACACAACTGAAGTAACGTAGCACACACATACTATTGAATGAGATTCAGTTCAGTTCATTTGCTCAGTCGTGTCCAACTCTTTGCGAGCCCATGAATTGCAGCGCGCCTGGCCTCCCTGTCCATCACCAACTCCCAGAGCTCACTCAGACTCACGTCCATCGAGTCAGTGATGCCATCCAGCCATCTCATCCTCTGTCGTCCCCTTCTCCTCCTGCCCCCAATCTCTCCCAGCATCAGAGTCTTTTCCAGTGAGTCAACTCTTTGCATGAGGTGGCCAAAGTACTGGAGTTTCAGCTTTAGCATCATTCCTTCCAAAGAAATCCCAGGGCTGATCTCCTTCAGAATGGACTGGTTGGATCTCCTTGCAGTCCAAGGGACTCTTCAAGAGTCTTCTCCAACACCACAGTTCAAAAGCATCAATTCTTCAGCGCTCAGCCTTCTTCACAGTCCAACTCTCATATCCATACATGACCACAGGAAAAACCATAGCCTTGACTAGACGAAACTTTGTTGGCAAAGTAATGTCTCTGCTTTTTTTTTTTTTTTTTTAATTTTATTTTATTTTTAAACTTTACATAACTGTATTAGTTTTGCCAAATATCAAAATGAATCCGCCACAGGTATACATGTGTTCCCCATCCTGAACCCTCCTCCCTCCTCCCTCCCCATTCCATCCCTCTGGGTCGTCCCAGTGCACCAGCCCCAAGCATCCAGTTTCGTGCATCGAACCTGGACTGGCAACTCGTTTCATACATGATATTTTACATGTTTCAATGCCATTCTCCCAAATCTGCTTTTGAATATGCTATCTAGGTTGGTCATAACTTTCCTTCCAAGGAGTAAGCGTCTTTTAATTTCATGGCTGCAGTCACCATCTGCAGTGATTTTGGAGCCCAGAAAAATAAAGTCTGCCACTGTTTCCACTGTTTCCCCATCTATTTCCCATGAAGTGATGGGACCAGATGCCATGATCTTCGTTTTCTGAATATTGAGTTTAAGCCAACTTTTTCACTCTCCACTTTCACTTTCCTCAAGAGGCTTTTTAGTTCCTCTTCACTTTCTGCCATAAGTGTCGTGTCATCTGCATATCTGAGGTTGTTGATATTCCTGGGTTCAAACCTGGAGTCCTCAAACTTTCTAGCTTCATAACCTTTGGTAAGTTATTTAACCTTTCTGGAAAACATGAAAATTAAATGATATGGTCTATTGGAAGGATTTAGCACAGTGCCTGGCACCAAGTAAAAGTCAATAAATGTTAACTATTATTGCTGGCAGTATTTATCAAAAACAATGATCATCTTCTCCTCCATGTTTCTGGAAATAATACATTAGAAGTATACCAAATAACCATTCCCCCTTATATAGCACTTCCCACCCTGAATAATGAATGGATGTCAACTTGACTCAGGAAAAAAAGGAGTGGGAGCCACTAGGGCTTTTAGAAAAATGTCAGTGGAATAGGATAATTCCTGCTATAGTTGTGTATAGAAAGAGGCTGAAGGCAATTTAGAGGCAAGTTATAACTTAACTGTCATTGTAATCTAAATTTAAAGGCACTGAGGTGGCTTGCTGAAAGTGAAAGTTGCTCAGTTGTGTCCAACTCTTTGCAACACCATGAACTATACAGTCCATGGAATTCTCCAGGCCAGAATACTGGAGTGGGTAGCCTATCCCTTTTCCAGTGGATATTCCCAACCCAGGAATTGAACTGGGGTCTCCTGCATTGCAGGTGGATTATTTACCAACTGAGCTATCAGGGAAGCTCTCAGTTAATAGTAAGCTATCAGATGGCTTACTATTAACATTTAAAATGCCGTTTTAGTAGAGGTAGTAATATGTGTATATGAGGGAGGGTGGGAGGGATGAAAAGAGGCAGTCTCTAATTTATCTTTCTAAAAATTTTTGGATTATCATTCATTGGAGTTGCTTAAAGTAGGGTGGCTTAGACAGTAAAGAATCCACCTGCAATGCAGGAGACCTGGGTTTGATTCCTGGGTTGGGAAGATCCCCTGGAGGAGGTCATGGCAACCCACTTTAGTATTCTTGCCTGGAGAATCCCATGGACAAAAGAGCCTGACGGGCTGCAGTCCATGGGGTCACAAAACTTGGACACAACTGAACGACTAAGCACGGCACAGCACAAAAATTAGGGAGCACTTATTATGGCAAATATCTTAATATCCTTCCTTCAAATCATGACTATAATTTAACTGTCCCAGTACAAGTGTTACACATATCACATTTTCAGTATATAATCACTTATGAGGAGAATCATGATCTATTGAGTCACATTATATGGCTTCATGGTGATAATTACTATCCAAGAAAAAATTTACCAATCTTTTTGGTATGGTTCTTGTTCCATATGCTATGGGTCTCCACTAGGTATGTTATGGAGTAAAAACGGCAGAACTTAATTGTATTTTATTCTCTCAAAGCAGATATTAATGGATTTTCTCACAATTTGTAGGCTCATAATCATCTCTGTATCTTCATCTTTGTTACCAAAATGCTTTTCTCTGGTGCTGATTGAGCATAGTTCTGTATTCCACTCTGAACCTCAGAAAGATCTTTCTTTTGGTACTAGTGCCCCGACCCTTCAGATTTATGTCTTTCCTTTGCCAACACATACCCTTTCCTAAAGTCGTGTCCTTTTCATGTGGATCTTGGTCATCCTCACTGTCACCCATACCTTTGTCCACATGCCTCCAAAACCCCTTTTAGCCTGGAAATTTCTATTCCAACAATAAAGTCCCTCAAGGTCCTTATCAACTCTTCCTTGGCCACACTGGTTTTCTGCTGTAACATAAAATCCTAATAGAATATGAAACTCTGTAGCGTTTTTGTTTTTGGAGAGCCCCCCACCCTCCAGATCTAGTGTATAACTGCTCTCTGGGAAAATGCTCAACAAATTCAACTCAAGTAATGAGTTGAATCCTGTCGTCTGAAGCAGTGCAACATGAGAAGACTCAATGGAAGATAGGAGGAAACAATATACACGAGCATTGTTTCATAATCTCTTCACAATTATGTCTATTCAGGAAAAGGAGAAGCACACTTCAAATCCTTGCTAGCTATATAAAGAGAGAGCTGTCATTTTCTTCTGCTCAAGGGCAAGCATGGGCCCTCAGACAGTTGAATTTTAGAGGCTCTAAGGTTGTGACGTCAGTACCAACAGTATTTAGAACATCTGAAACTTTCCCTTCGGACATCATACCCCATGATCTCACCTCAGTTTGTACACTGATGAATCAGAAAGACAGGATAATTGATTTGACATTGTTTTCTTTTAAATTTATTTTTTGTATATTTAAGTACAGCGATTCAGAGTGTTATGTTTTCCTTCAGACACTGCATTTCAGGACCTGAAGTCTTGGTTAGGAGGACAAACAACGTGACTGTTCAAATTGCGTTTGTTTTGAAACCGCTAGAAATGGCTCTAATATGTGAACACAGGATCTGGTTTCAACTCCTTCTGTTAGATTAGAGGCACTTGAAAACAAAAGACATGCAGCTGTGGGATATTGAAATGTTCCATATGCATGTATTTGCAGCCTATTTTCTGGAGAATTTTACCCATTAGGAAATCTAGTCAATTCTTTTTCAACTTACAAGGCTTAGCATTGCGTGTTCTTGTTGATAACTTCAAAGCCTTTGTGGATGCCTTGGGTAGCAGTTGATAAATGGAAAGTTAAATGGTTAAATGGCTGGCACAGGGCCTAGAAGAAAGTCAAAAGTAGGACCGAGATAAGACTTTTTTTTTTTGACAGTTGTCTTTCAGATTCACTCCACCAATGAATCTGTAATGGAGCAGTCTCTCAATGTCTGAAAGTAGCCAAGTAACTCCTCAAATAAAGGGAATGGTCACAGGTGATTTAAAATATCCATCTATTTCACATTTTTCTCCAAAATGTATTTGAGTGTGTAGATCACAGAGATGGTTTTATCAGTTTAAATCTGCTTGACACCACTACTGCAAAGTGAAAATATGGCTACTGGATATTGAAATATAATTTTTAAACTAGAAATCAAGAAAGCTTGTTATCATCTGTGTCTATTTCTTGGGGAGTTCATAGTGCTTTAAAATTAACATTGATTAAATGATGAACTGATTGAAAAAAGGCCACTTATAAAATTGGTAAAAAAAAAAAAAAAAAAGCAGGGGCAGTTGCGACAATTTCTCTGCCAGCCTAGGAATGCTTGCTAATGAAACCAGAGGGCTGGAGAATCCATGAAGGGCAGTGTCACAAATGATTGGTCCCATTACAATGAAATTGGTAGGCCAATGGACATTATAATATGGTATGTATGATTGTATCTGGTTATACTATTATGGAGGATAGATCTTTTTACAAAGGAAATAGTTTAGCACTTATTATACACTCTTTAAATCAGATGCCCATGTGCAATGGCATTTTATATGAATTGGAAATGTTAAATAGTAGACTAAATTGAATTTTGGTCTAATTAGAAATTGTAGATTATCAAACATGAGTTCCATTAACTAACTGATAGTATAACACACCGGGCTTTCCAGGTGGCCTGGAAAAAATCCCATGGACAGAGGAGCCTAGCAGGCTACAGTGCATGGGGCTGGAGTGCAAAGAGTTGAACAGAGCAAAGAGTTCGACATGACTGAGCATGCATGCAGACACAATATAACACACTTGTTTTCTTTGAGCACATGTGGACTAGACTGTTAGGTAGAAATGTTGTGGCTTAAGCCAGTATTGAGCATACTCCATTGAGGAGCCTGATTACAAGGTTTGGGATACCAGGACACAATCTAGAGCCTGCAACAAATCATTTGAAGTGTCATTGCTAAGGGCTCACCTAATGTTTGATTTTTTTCCTTCCCACAATGTATGTGCTTATTCCAAACCTAAGGAAATCTCTGAAATGATGAACAGTGTCACACTCAGGGTGTCTTGTAACAAATGCCATAATGTGGGCAGGGACCATCACAACAATCTTTTCTGTCTGAAATAGCAGGGGAACATTAGAGACAACTTTCCCCAAGGTTTCTTCTTTCACCAGTCTTAGGGCAGCCCTGGGATGAAGGTAAAGGACTATTATCCACAAGTTGTAGGTTAGGATACTGAGATGCCAAGAGGTTGTGAGTAAATGACAAAATCAAAATGTGAACCTGAATGTTCTGTCTCCAAATTCAGTTGAATTTCTACAATGCATGAATAACACAGATCACAGAATAGCAATTAAAATCCTCAACTCATAGTTGCATTACTACCTCAATTTAGAGTCATTTTTAGGTGTCTGTTCTCAAATGTTTGAAGCGTTCATAGTTTGAAAAATAGTGTCTGTCACCCTTATTGTCCTCAACTAGTAAGCATTTTACAAAGACAGATCTCTAGATTTTATTGGGGTTACTTTGCACCTAAACCCAGAGCAGATAGGCTTTAATTTAAGTAAATGTAGTATATTCTAGCTGTATCTAATAGTATATAATGTAAAACTAAACCCACACTTACAACCTAGATAATAAACCACAGAGTTGCTGTAAATAAGAAATTGCACTTGTATATTTATATCAGATTATGCATTTCTAGAAGCTTTCAGGAAAACACACCTGTTATGTAAGGTAAAGGTCATCAATACAACCCAAAGGTCATGCAAAATTGATAAATGAGATCGCTGTTCAAAGTAAATCTTAACTCCTGCCTGTGTGATTTTCCGTATATCTACAGTGATGTAGCGCTCGTCCCTAAAATTCACCTACATTTGGCATCTACATGATGACAATCGATTGTGGATTTCTACAGCAAAACAGTCTCAAACAGCTTTAGTTGTATATCTTTGTATTGGCATGTACAGGAAAATGTGTTATTTAGAAGGAATGCAATGTGAGGTGCCAGATAACAAAGACATGCTTTCTAGTGCTTTTCATTCAACTTATTTCTTGTTCAGGTTAACTTTTACTTAAATGGCCTGCAAATAAAGCCCTAAATATTATATGACACAGTGGAAAGACTCTCTTGTGAAGTTGTTGACTTTTAGAAATCTTGAAGGATAAGCAGCACTTTAATAGTGATAGTTGGGTTTCATCCCACAAAATACCCAGATGATCATTTTTTGGGAAGAGGGAGTAAACATTTATTTATTCTATAAAAATTTACTGAGCACACATCATCTGTTTGGTACTGTTCTAGGTGCTGGGTATATAGCCATTTTATAAAATGGAAAAAAATATTTGCCCTCATAGAGCTTACATTTCAATGAGGGAGGAGATAGGCCATTATGAAGATAAATGAGTAAATATGTGAATTGTTGTAGTCCAGTCGTTAAGCTGTGTCTGACTCTTTGTGACCTGTAGTATGAACTGTAGCATGCCAGGCTTACCAGTGGTTCACTATTTCCCTGAGTTTGTTCAAATCCACGTCCATTGAGTCAGTGATGCCATCCAACCATCTCATCCTCTGTCGCCCCCTTCTCCTCTTGCCCTCAATCTTTCCTAGCATTGGGGTCTTTTCCAATGAGTTGGCTGAAGATAAATAAATAAAATATGTGACACCAGAATGTTAAATCTAAAGAGAAAAAAATCAAGGAAGTTGAATATGAAGTGTCTGAGTGAAATTTTAGATACAGAGTCCAGGAAAAGGCTCACCATGAATGTCTTCTCTATAAGATATCAGGGAGCAGAACATGAGGATATATGAGGGAAGAATATTTGAAGCAGGGGAAGAGCAAGTGTAAAGGCCTTGAGGTGGGAGCATACTTGGGCTGTTGGAGGAACAGCACTGAGAACAGTGTATTCAGAGGTGAATGAATATAGATAAGTGGAAGAGAAGAACAGGTAGGAGAGGCAACAGAGGTCCTGGGGGAAGGAGGCATCTAGGTTGAAGAAGGCTTTGTAGGTCTTGGTAAAGCCTTCTTTCCAAAAGAGAAAATGGAAGATGGAGTGTAAAGATCTAACTTATGTTTTAACTAGAACCTTCTAATTTCAATGATTGCAACAGACTAAAGCACCCAGGGGCAGAAATAGACCAGTTAAGAGGCTTTGTAATAATTCTGGTGATAGTTCTGTAATAATCAGTGATTCCAGGTGACAATAGAATAGAGTTGTCAAGATTTTCTCAGGGAGCTGGTGTGGGATGAGAAAATGAAAAGAATCAAGGTTTTTGGAGGACTGAATAACTAGAAGGAGGCTGTTTAGTGTTAGTGAGTTGGGGCAAACTGAAGGAGGCTGGTTAGGGAGGGTGGCAAACATTGGGACTCAGTTTTGAGCATGTGTGTCTTGAGATGCCTATTAAAAAGCTAAAGGAAATGTTGTCTAGGCTGTCAATAGATACATGAGTCTGAATTGGAGGGAGGCATTATGCCAGTTGGGCTTTCTTGGTGGCTCAGCTGGTAAAGAATCTCCCTGTAATGCAGGAGACCTGGGTTCAATCCCTGGGTCAGGAAGATCCCCTGGAAAACATAATGGCTGCCCACTCTAGTTCTTGCCTGGAGAATTCCATGGACAGGGGAGCCTGGCAGGCTACAGTCCATGGGGTTGCGAAGAGTCGGACACGATTGAGTGACTTTCACTTTGTGCTGGTTATATAAGATTGGAAGTGAAGTGAGTGAAAGTTGCTCAGTCGTGTCTAACTCTTTGCGATCCCATGGACTATACAGTCCGTGGAATTCTCCAGGCCAGAATACTGGAGTGGGTAGCCGTTCCCTTCTCCAGGCGATCTTCCCAACCCAGGGATCAAACCCAGATCTCCCGCATTGCGGGCAGATTCTTTACCAGCTGAGCCACAGGGAAGCCCAAGAATATTGGAGTGGGTAGCCTATCCCTTCTCCAGCAGATCTTCCCAACCCAGGAATCAAACCGGGGTCTCCTGCATTGCAGGCGGATTCTTTACCAACTGAGCTATGAGGGAAGCCCATAAGACTGGAAGTCATCAGCAAATAGATTGCATCTAAAATATTAAGTTGGGTGAGTTTACTTAAGGAATTATTATAAACAGAAAAATGGAGCAGGTCTGGCAACATGAGAAAACAGATTACAAAGAATATACACAGGATAGTTTCTTTTCTTGGAAAAGAATGTTTTAGAAAGAAGAATATATGGACATATACAAAAGTCTTCTCTGGGCAACCAGATTGGTGATTCTAATTTTACCATTTTATGTTTTTTTCATATTTCCCACATTTTCTTTGATGAAAATGGATTGCTTTTATAACTAGAAAGCAGAATATAAAAATAAACACTATTAAGAAGACTTTTATCTAGAATCATTCTCCCATGTCTAAAGTAAAACATTTTATTTGTGTCAACACTTGCACATGCTCACATACACATATACCCGCAGACAGCCTGAAAAAAGCCTGAAAAAAAAGGTTATTTGAATTAAAGTATATATGACATGATTGGGGCTTACCTTTAGATGATTCTGACTTTTATGTAGAGTTCAGTTAATCCAACTTAATAAAAATGTGCCTGGACAGTAAAGAATATGAAGACTTAGGGACAGCTCAGCCCATCAGTAGGCTTCCCTTGTGGCTCAGCTGGTAAAGAATCTGCCTGCAATGCAGGGGAACTGAGTTTGGTCCCTGGGTGGGGAAGATCCCCTGGAGAAGGGACAGGCTACCCACTCCAGTATTCTGGCCTGGAGAATTCCATGGGCTGTATAGTACATCGGATCACAAAGAGTTGGACACGACTGAGCGACTTTCACTCACTTCAGCCCAACAGTACTACATCCAACCAGAATAGACTGAGACCCTTGGGGCTAAGTTAAAATCACATCCTTTGGGAAAAGAGAATTAATTGAACCCTTGTTCTACTCTCTTGTGACATTCTCTTCCCTGAAGGCCTTTTGCCTTCTTCCTGTAGCAGTTCCCATTTAGGGAACAGGTTATCTGCTCATTCAGCAAGCTACTCTCAAATGTTAATAACTTATTCTTGACCAATTTTTCACACGTGGGAAAGTAAAGTTCAGATACTTCTTTTTTTTTTTTTTTCTTTTGAACAAAGAAACTCTTAACAGTTACCTTTACATTCTCTGCCTCTTCTCATTCGATTATAATAAGGATCTCCCCCACCTTTTCTGGTGGTGACTCAGACATAGCTAAAGGGGGCTTTTTTCACACTTCTTTTGGGAAAGGGAAAAAAGTCAGTGTTTTCCATGAGGACAAACAGAAAATATTTTAGTTAAGATGCAGGATGGTTGGTACAGTTATGAGTGATTGAAAAATGAATTGTAATGGAAAAGACATTTGCATTTTGAGCTGTAGCATTTGCTACTGTGCCTGTTAGCACTTTGTGAAAAGTGTGTACTTGCATGGTAAGATTTTTAAGCATAAAGTTGGGAAATTGGTACAGAAATTTATTTTTGCATATGCCTATCTTTCCATTAAGTGGGAAGTGTAATCCTCTCCCTGACCATCTCATGCTCTACTTTAATTCTTCCTCTTCTCCCCAAGAGTGCCCTGACCAACTTTAAAATTTCATGAAACCAATGAGAAACGTTGCTCCCTCCTCTTGATTCCAAAAGTTAGATCAGGATCCCTCCATATTCTATTAATTTTGCTGATTTTCATCTAAGTTAGAATAACAGAGAATGTAATTTACATTCACTTGCAGTCTCTTCCTCTGACATACATAGCTTATGTGTGTGCACGTGCACACATGCATACTCAAACGCACTTCTATCTTTACATTTAATTATAAACTACAGAGATTGAATCCCAAGAGGCCCCACACATTGTTGGATTTAGATAAACAATGCAATCAAAGGTACCAAGTTATGAACTTTTTCCTTAAAACCAAATCTTCTAGAATGAGCACAGCTCTTAGGGTTTTTAAGACCTAAGTGTAAACCCTATGTCCACCATGTACTATCTGAGCAACCACTGGCAAACCACTTAAGCATTTATTTAATGTTACAGCAGTGAAGCACTTGTTCTAATGGTAACCAGTATGATGGCCATTAAAGTTAGATCAACCTTGATTCAGATCTATTACTTGGGAAACTTGAGTCAAGTGGCTTATTGTTTTAGACTCTATTTCCTTGCTGATGGTATTAGAGTAATACCCTGCATTTTCAGGGATTTCTGTGAGGAATAAACAAGACAATATTGACAATGAGTCTTGGACCAGTGTTTTTGACATATGGTATATTAAAAAATTTTACCTGTCATTACTATTGTTGCTGTTCCTCTACTTCTTTATAGTACAAGTATTCTCTTACCTTTGACAACCAGTAAGCTTTCACCAAGTCAAGCCAAGCCCATATCAGGAGAAAATAGGTTGGATTTGTGTGTCAGGCTACCTTTGGACAATAGTTGTTACTCCAGTACTCTTGCCTGGAAAATCCCGTGGATGGAGGAGCCTGGTAGGCTGCAGTCCATGGGGTCGCTAAGAGTTGGACACGCCTGAGCGGCTTCACTCTCACTTTTCACTTTCATACATTGGAGAGGGAAATGGCAACCCACTCCAGTGTTCTTGCCTGGAGAATCCCAGGGACAGGGGAGCCTGTTGGGCTGCCGGTCTATGGAGTCGCACAGAGTCGGACACGACTGAAGCAACTTAGCAGCAGCAGCAAACAAATGAACTGGAAGAAAAATTTGAGAGAGAGCTGGAAGGATCTCTTTCATTTGTATAAAAATTTAAAAAACTTTTCGGTGAGTAGTAAGAGACTGGTGACAGTGATTTAGTCACTAAGTCGCTAAGACTCTTGCAATCCCATGGACTGTAGCCCGCCAGGCTCCTCTGTCCATGGGATTTTCCAGACAAGAATACTGGAGTGGGTTGCCATTTCCTTCTCCAGGGGATCTTCTGGACCCAGGAATTGAACCTGGGTCTCCTACATTGCAGGCAGAATTTTTACTGACTAAGCTACAAGGGAAGCCCATTAAGAGACTAAAAGGTTATATTTTTCCACTGAGAGAATAAGAGAGAAGTCAGTTAAATTTTTTCTTGGGACAAAAAAAAGACATTGTACATCATAAAGATAGTGGTAACTTTACTCTGCTTGTACACGGAGCCTGAATATCCCACACTCATTTCCTCATTTTTTTCTTTATATTATGCACTATGATCAGATTGGATAGCAGAATGGTTAGTAACCTGAATTTTAGAGCCAGATAGCTTGGGTTAGAAGTCTAACTGTGGTATCTATTAGCTGTATGGCCTTAGGAAAGCCAGTTAAACTCTCTTATTCATTTGAGAAAACAGAGATGATAATTACATTGCCTGCCACATAAGGTTGTGATGATTAAATGAGTTACTACTGTAAAGTGCTTTGAACAGTGTCTATCACACAGTACTTCCTAGGGCAATATTTATTAAATAAAATTAGTGAAAGGTATTTTGAAAAGAGTTGATTTCTAACGTCCACCTAATGTCAAAAGAGAGATAATTCGATTCGTCATGCACTCCCATCATCTGAGCAAATAACTTATCTTTAAATTAAATTACCAGTTTGTAAGAGAGCTTATATATTTAGTGGATTGCCATTTGTGTGTGTGTGTGTGTGTGTGTGTGTGAAACTAGATTTTCTCCCCTTTCTCATTATAAATATCCGAAAAAGAGTAAATAAGGTCTTTGAGCACACTGGGAAAAACAAAAAAGCATCAGAAGATCTTTGACTGGATTTTAAAAGAAAAATAAACTTGAGTTTTACTTGAACAACTATTAATATGGTAATATTTCTAAAATGCTTCTTGGTACAAATACACATACACGGAGGTAAACACATGTAAATAAAGGCCACTGCCTCCTACTGCCCTAGTAGGGATACTTTGAACACACAAGAAATGCACATAGGGAACCTGGGTATATTTTTGTAACTTGTTTTTTTTTTTTTTTTACATTTTTCCTCTGGTCCCTGTGGGATAACCACATGACTCTCACACGAAAAGTATTTTGGAGATGACTGTGCATTTGAATTAATGAAAACAAGGCACTGTACTTTGTTTTGTAAATTGTTGCAGTCCAAGTATTGCAAGGTCTTAAGTGGAACTGAAAACTAAAAGACCTTGCAACAGTGGTATTGATCTTAGAGACCTCCATCCCCGCATGATTTGATAAAAAATATTTGTCCTGTTTCTGAATGACTATATCCCCTGAAAAATGTGGCCCATTTATGGTATATCATCTTGATGAATTATTTCAAAACTCTTTCAAAGTCTTGCCAAATATCTACTAACCTACTGAGGTCATTTGCATCCTGATTTTCAGCCAGAGCTTGTTATCTTCATAATAGTGGGGAAATGTATACAGTAAGAACTGACCCTCTGCACTGAGATGGTTATAGAGATTTTGGCTCAGCACTTAATGGTCTGTTAATTGGAAATCAAACTAATACAACCTTTTACGAAGTATTTATAGTAGTCGCTGCAAATAAATCAACATTTACTTAAGAGAAAAGGGGCTAGGGAAAGCAGTTGGCTCAGTTTGCCCTACTGAGATGAACAAAGCCAGCCTTAAAGAACTCCTTCCTAGAAACCAGGGATTCTAAGCCCCATTTCAAAGGTTAAAGGATTGAAAGGAAAGCATAAAAACCCTATGATGTCCCTTGGAACAATTTATGGTATTCTTTTCCTTCCTTTTTTCTCTTTAATTCATGTCAGAGAGAGAACCATCCCATTCAGATTCTATTTTCATAGGTTCTTATATACCTTTCCCATCATATGGCATCATTATCATTATCATCATGATTAACATTATGGGAGACTTATTATGTACTGGGCACTGTTCTAAGTGCTTTATGGTACTGGCTAAATTTTACAATCCTATGGGGTAGGTATTATTGTTTTTCTCATTGAGGAACAGAGACACAACATGCCTAAGGCCTCTCAGCTAGTAAAACCAAGGTATAGCCTTGGTATAACCAAAATTTTGGTATAGCCAAGGTTCAAACCTTGGGAATCTGGTTCCAGAGTCCATCATGTTAACCATTGTGATATTAACCTCAAACAAAGCATATAAAAAGATGACACTAATTAAGCATTATTTTCAGGTCAAGGTCCTTTTCTTTTTTTAACTATTGGAATTGATTTTGCACTGAACCACAGTTGTTTAGATGACATTTATTTATAGTTCACTAAGGTTATACATTTGCAAGGTGCATGACAAGTACTAGTGGTATAGTCTGTTGCCCTGGAACTGATGTGACTGGATGTTAAATCAGTTACCTTGGCAGGTGATCTTTGGATGGACAATATTAGCTTGCTAGAGGTACCCTGACATGTTCTTTTTCCTCCCCAGAATTCATCTAGAAGTTTAGGTAGTATGAGATACATTTTCAGTTTTTTTTTTTTTTTAACTAGTACAGTTTACAAAATTAGAACCAGTGGATTTCTGGGGCTCGTCCATCAGGTACAATATCAGATGCTGATTTATCCACAACTAGCAGGCTCTTTGGGCTTTTCTGGTGGCTCAGTGGTATGGAAATCCACTTGCAATTCAGGAGATGCAGGTTTGATCCCTGGGTAGGAAAAATCCCCTGGAGAAGGAAATGGCTATCCACTCCAGTATTCTTGCCTGGAGAACCCCATGGTCAGGGGAACCTGGCAGGCTACAGTCCATGGGGTCACAAAAGAGTCAGATATGACTTAGCGACTAAACAACAGCGAAAGTAGGCTCTTTGCTTTGCTATTTTAAAACATGAGAGGACTCTAACTTTTTTTAAATATAAATTTATGTATTTTAATTGGAGGCTAATTACTTTACAATATTGTATTGGTTTTGCCATACATTGACATGAATACGCCATGGGTGTACCTGTGTTCCCCACCCTGAACCCCCCTCCCTCTCCCTCCCTGTACCATCCCTCTGGGTCATCCCAGTGCACCAGCCCCAAGCATCCTGTATCGTGCATCAAACCTGGACTGGCAATTCGTTTCACATATGATAATATACATGTTTCAATGCCATTCTCCCAAATCATCCCACCCTCTCCCTCTCCCACAGAGTCCAAAAGACTGTTCTATACATCTGTGTCTCTTTTGCTGTCTCGCATACAGGGTTATCATTACCATCTTTCTAAATTCCATATATATGCGTTAGTATACTGTATTGGTGTTTTTCTTTCTGGCTTACTTCACTCTGTATAATAGGCTCCAGTTTCATCCACCTCATTAACTTTTTTTCTGTTTAGAGTGTCCCTGGAAGTTGATGCATGTTTTCATCACAATTTCTTGTACATGGCATCTTGGCATAATGTATTTGACTAAAAGGGATATTTTTCTAATGTCTCTACTTTAATTTAGAAACAACCAATATGATGTTTTCCAACTTCATCTCCAAAACTGAAAATACACTTACTTAGGAAAGTGGGGATTTCTAATGAAAATGTTGACAGAATCTCATTAGCACTAAGGTTTTGAACAGGCTGCCATTCAATAAAGTAGTATTTTTGTGTCCTATAAAATACCAAACATCTGCTTGCAATGAAAGTATTTAACACCTTTTGTTTTTCTTTTTAGCGAAGCTGAATGTACCTGGGAACAAGTTAAACTTTAGATAACACAGGCAGAAAGTTTGGAACAAGGCATTTTTATTTGAAAATCATTTTGTAAGCATATTGGAAAAGAAAGTGAAGTCGCTCAGTCGTGTCCGACTCTTTGCAACCCCATAGACTTTAGCCTACCAGGTTCCTCCGTCCAAGGGATTTTTCAGGCAAGAATACTGGAGTGGGTTGCCATTTCCTTCTTCAGGAGATCTTCCCAAACCAGGGATTGACCCCGGGTCTCTAGCATTGTAGGCAGATGCTTTACTGTCTGAGCCACCAGGGAAGCCAAGTGTATTGGAACCACAGCTCAAGTTACAAACACCATTCAAAACAACATGGTGGCAAGATAGCCTTTAATGGTAGAGCCTGCCCTCACTTCTCAGAGCCAGCAATAAAATAAGTGTGTGGCAAAGAAATACAGTCTGATTAAATCTAAGAGGCAAATATCATATTCAAATGGTTCAAAATAGAGGCTGAGAGTCAGAATACAAAGCAGACTTCAAAGCCCAGGTAGACACAGAAGTAGGAATGACAAAAGGAAAGAAAGAAAAGCATGTATTATTATTGGAACCAACTAACTTGTCTCCCTGCTTTCATCTCTTTGTTGTCATTGTGCTCATGCTCTGTTGTGTCTGACTCTTTGTGATCCCTTGGACTATAGCCCGCCAGGCTCCTCTGTCCATGGAATTCTCCATGCAAGAATACTGGAGTGGGTTGCCATTTTCTTCTCCAGGGGATCTTCCCAATCCAGTGATCTAACCCATGTTTCTTGCATCTCCTACATTGGCAGGTGTGTTCTTTACCATTGAGCCACCAAGGAATTCCCTTTATGTCTTACCACCTTAATTATTTCCTACAACAACACCAGAATCCTTCCTGAAGAACATATCAAACAATGCCTCATCCCTACTACATTCAGTGTTTCCTTGTAGTCTATGACAAAAGGTGTGAGCTTCTTTAAGGTTTTTCATTATCTGAACCCAACCTACTTACAGCCTTCTTGAATACTATTCCTCTCCCTAGACACCCCATATTTATGCTTGGTGTTTCTAAACTGGGAGTGGTGATGTTTGGAAATCTCTTGGGTTGTGTGGGTTGTCACAATGAGTGAGGACAATATGGGTGTCTAGTGATCTGGAGCAACAGATGCCAAGCATCATGTATTGAGTGAAGTAGACCCTCACCATTTAAGAACTGCCCCACCAAAAAGGCCAATTGCACCCTTGGCAAGAAACTGCAAGTTTCTAGCAAAACTGGACTGTTTTGGGTCTCCGGAAATGACTCATGCTTTCCCAGTAGTACACACATGCTTTTGTTTTTCCATCTCCTTCCTATGTTTGCCCCTTTATTCACCTTTGTGCTGTGCTATGCTTAGTCACTAAGCTGTGTCCGACTCTTTGCAGCCATGGACTGTAGACCACTAGGCTCCTCTGTCCATTGGGATTCTCCAGGCAAGAATACTGGAGTGGGTTGCCATCCCCTCCTACAGGGGATCTTCCCAACCTACTGGTCGAATCCAGGTCTATTGCATTGCAGGCAGATTCCTTACCATGTGAGCCAATAGGGAAACCCAAGAATACCAAAGTGGGTAGCTTATCCCTTCTCCAGGGGATCTTCCTAACCCAAAAATTGAACTGGGGTCTCCGGCATTGCAAGCAGATTCTTTACCAGCTGAACAACCAGGGAAGCCCTATTCACCGTTTCTTGTCAAATTCTGAGTAATTTTCAGAGGGTGGCTTTTCCATTGCAGTTTTTCCAGATCTCCACTGAGAAGTAAATTCTACATCCTCCTTCCCAGAGTTGCTGCACGTACTGTGATGTAGTAGAAAAAGTACCAATATAAGAATCAAGAAACCCCAAATTTTGTCCTGGCACTACCACTAACCAAGTGTATAATAAGGAGCTTCAGTTTATTCATCAGTAAAATAAGAAAGTTAAAAAATGAAGGGATTAACTAGACATTCCCTAAGATTCCTTCCATTGCTAACTTTCTGTGGGCCCCTTATCACATATCTCATTTTATTTTTATAACAGACTAGGACATCTTTAGATTTCTCAACATGGATCCTTGCACATCATATTCCTCAAATAGCTGTTGAATTTACACACCTTATTCAGTCGTCTGAGTAAATTGAGGACTTCATTCTGCTTGTATGTTGTTGAAGATGGTATAAATTTCTGGTACTTAAATGCCAGGACACGTGCATGTGTTGGTTAAGAAAAAGGCAAGGGCCAGCTTTCTGAAGTCAATAAGACAGGGAAGAACCATGCTGAGTAATTATTTAGTTGGGAAATTATTATTATTCCTAAACCTATATAGAAGAGATCACAGACATTTAGTGAATGATAAAGGATGTGGTAGATTTCCTGTTTTGGGCAATGCATAGAAAAGTCTTCTCTGACTAAATAGCAATAATTATAATAACTATGTCACATAAGTTTATAATCCTATTGTTTGAAACAGGCTGTTTGTCTTTAAATTAGAAGTTTTGTAGGCTTTGAACGTGTTCTACTGGCACTTGCTTTGATGTCATAGTTCCCTTAGAGATTCTCTAGAATCCCATCCATGCGGTACAGATACGTGTTCACAGCTGTGCATCTGCATTATGATGTATGGGCATAATGCAAAGTACCTAGTTAGTATAATCTTTCCCATGTGCAGGGTTTTTCTTAAGCCTTTCTAAAGGGTTGTCACTAAACCTGAGCATCATGGTTTGGTTTCTGTGTGAATCTCAGAACAGCCTGAACTGTTAACTTGGTAAAGCCAATCATATTATCAGCTGGTATTTCTCTCCTACTTTGACTTACATTAAAGATTTGGACACATACTGAGTCATTATTGACCAAAGTTTTTTCATTTCTTTCCTTTCTTCTCCCCCTTCTCATTTTAAGTCATATAAATGCATTGCCTAATTGTCATGACATCCAGGATTATTTTTCACCCAAGGTTGATCATGTACCTTGAGACAAAAAGGGGAGTTGGGCTTTGAGCACCTCTTCTTTCTATCCCAGTTTTAATTAACGATCTTTTGAATTCATGAGATGCCTGTTTTCGCCATTTCTACCTATGCCCAGACAAAACAGCCCTTTCTGCACATTGTAACCCATGTTTTAGAAAGGAAATGCTAGAGTCAGGATTCAGTCTAGGCATTTTGGCTCTTGAGTATATGCTCTTGATCATCAGCCTACACCGGAATAACTGAGATTTGTTGCTGTTGTTATTCAGTCACTCAGTTGTGTCCAACTCTTTGTGACCCCATGAACTGCAGCATGTCAGGCTTCTCTCTTCTTCACCATCTCCCAGAGCTTGCTCAAACTCATGTCCATTGAACTGGTGATGCCATCCACCTATCTCGTCCTTTCTCATCCCTGTCTCCTCCTGCCTTCAATCTTTCCCAGCATCAGGGTATTTTCCAGTGAGTCGGCCCTTCACATAAGGTGGCCAAAGTATTGGAGCTTTCGCTTCAGCATCAGTCCCTCCAAAGTACATTCAGGATTGACTTCCTGTAGGATTAACTGGTTTGATTTCCTTGCAGTCCAAGGGACTCTCAAGAGTCTTCTCCAGCACCACAGTTCAAAAGCATCAATTCTTTGGCGCTCAGCTTTCTTTATAGTCCAATTCACACATCTATACATGACTACTGGAAAAACCATAGCTTTGACTAGACAGACAAATATTGGGCTGTTTCCAATGTTTTCCCATCTATTTTCCATTAAGTGATGGGACTGGATGCCATGATCTTCCTTATTTGAATGTTGAGTTTTTAGCCAGCTTTTTCACTCTCCTCTTTCACCTTCATCAGGAGGCTCTTTAGTTCCTCTTCACTTTATGCCATAAGGGTGGTGTCATCTGCATATTTGAGGTTATTGATATTTCTCCCTGAAAACTTGATTCCAGCTTGTGCTTCATTCAGCCTGGCATTTTGCATGATGTACTCTGCATATTAAGTTAAATAAGCAGGATCACAATATAAAGCCTTGACATACTCCATTGCCAGTTTTGAACCAGTCAGTTGTTCCATGTCTGGTCTGAGCTGTTGCTTCTCGACCTGCGCAAAAGTCCCTTAGGAGGCAGGTCAGGTGGTCTGGTATTCTTATCTCTTGAAGAATTTTCCACAGTTTGTTGTGATCCACACAGTCAAAGGCTTTAGCGTAGTCAATGGAGCAAAAGTACATGTTTTCTGGAATTCTCTGGTTTTCTCTATGATCTAATGGATGTTGGCAATTTCATCTCTGGTTCCCCTGCCTTTTCTAAATCCAGCTTGAACATCTGGAGGTTCTCAGTTCATGTACTGTTGAAGTCTAGCTTGGAGAATTTTGAACATTACTTTGCTAGCATGTGAAATGAGAACAATTGTGTGGTAGATTAAACATTCATTGGCACTGCCTTTCTTTGGGATTGGAATTAAAAATTTTCCAGTCCTTTGGCCACTGCTGAGTTTTCCAAATTTGCTGGCATATTGAGTGTAGCACATTTACAGCATCGTCTTTTAGGATTTGAAATAGCTCAGCTGGAATGCCATCACCTCCACTAGCTTTGTTCGTAGTGATGCTTCCTGAGGCCTCCTTGACTTTGGACTCCAGGATGTCTGGCTCTAGATGAGTGATCACACCATCGTGGTTATCTGATTCATGAAGATCTTTTTTGTATAGTTCTTCTGTGTATTCTTGCCACCTCTTCTTAATATCTTCTGCTTCTGTTAGTTATATACCGTTTTTGTCCTTTATTGTGCCCATCTTTGTGTGAAATGTTCCTTTGGTATCTCTAATTTTCTTGAAGAGATCTCTAGTCTTTCCCATTCTATTGTTTTCCTCTATTTCTTTGCATTGTTCAGTTAGGAAGGTTTTATTATCTCTCCTTGCTGTTCTTTGGAACTCTGTATTCAGATGGGTATATCTTTCCCTTTCTCCTTTGCCTTTCACTTCTCTCCTTTCCTCAGCTATTTGTAAGGCCTCCTCAGACAACCATCTTGCCTTTTTGCATTTCTTTTTCTTGGGATGGTTTTGGTCACCACCTCCTGTACAGTGTTACAAACCTCTATCCATAGTTCTTCAGGCACTCTACCAGATCTTATCCCTTGAGTTTTGGGGGATCCAAACAGGTGAACTAAAAGGCAAGACTCTGGTCCTCTCAGTCTGTTTTAAACTGCTGTACCCCTACTTTAATTTATTGCATATATTTAATTTTAGTGTGAGTTGTTAGGTGAAGAAAGAATTCCTTTGCTAACAATGTAGAAAACTACTAACAGATATGCACTTCAGGGAGGTGTTAAACCTAGGCCTGCTGGGAGGAGAGTGTTGTTGGAAAACTGAATCATGAAAGTAGATTTTTTATTTATTCATCCTTGCAGGAAACATGTCAAGTATGTACTGAGTTGGTTTTGGTTATTTGCTACCTTATAGGTGAGCAGGTAGATAACTGGCCAAAGTCTCCTGAATGATAAGGAAGGGCCAAGATAATACTGAAAATGGCAACAGATGGCTTACATAAAGGACTAAATGGGTTTATCATCTCAGTAAGCTGATATCATTGATAGTAAGGCACTTTTTAGGGCCTTGAAGATCAAGGAAGCTTACCCCTCTACTGCTGATGGGGCTGAATTTCTTGCTCTGTATACCTGCCATCTGTGTATAGTAAGGTGTGCTTGTTATGTACATCATTGGAACTCATATCATGTCCCTATTTGTATTGGGCATCTTTCTTTTAACCCTGATACCATTGCATTTCAAGATAAGAGGTGCAAATGCTGATAAGCTGTGTGATGAGAAGATACCTGTAATTTAAAATGCTGACTCTAGTGTCAATGCCAAGAAGCAAAGAAGGCTTTTGCCAGAGCCAAAAATGCTAGGAGGCTTCATTACAGCGGAGCACTGTTCCAACCAGAGGAGTCATTATGATTCTCTTGGTCCTTTGACTCCATAGAATTACCATATTTCATCTCATAGAATACAGTCCTCCTTACTTTTATATTAATGGTAATTAGGGATTTGGAAAAGACTGTTGTACTTTTGTTTGTATGGTAAGTTGAATTTCAGTGACTACTGTGGAGATACGAAGTGAGAATGCTGTCTTCCACAATTGTAAGTGTGCAGTAAAGAAGCAAATTAAGAGTCATTTCTTTGAAGGCTGCTTTGATATGATGATCTGTACAGGTCCCTACATGTTACACTCAATGAGTGATATGAAAATGCTAAATAAGATAACCCAAAAGAATAATAGACCTTGGTCATCCTATATTTTAGGTAGCAATTTAAATCATCAAGAAGCTTGATGTAACACTCAATCATCTCCATCCACCACCCCCACAGCAACTACAATTTATCAGGTACCCTTTGTCAGGTACCCCCATGGACAGAGGAGCTTGGCAGACTACAGGCCGTGGGGGCGCAAAGAGTCGGGCACGACTGAGCAACTTTCATTTTTTCACTTTGTCGGATCAGATCAGATCAGATCAGATCAGTCGCTCAGTCTTGTCTGACTCTTTGTGACCCCATGAATCGCAGCACACCAGGCCTCCCTGTCCATCACCAACTCCCGGAGTTCACCCAGACTCACGTCCATCGAGTCAGTGATGCCATCCAGCCATCTCATCCTCTGTCGTCCCCTTCTCCTCCTGCCCACAATCCCTCCCAGCATCAGAGTCTTTTCCAATGAGTCAACTCTTCGCATGAGGTGGCCAAAGTACTGGAGTTTCAGCTTTAGCATCATTCCTTCCAAAGAAATCCCAGGGCTGATCTCCTCCAGAATGGGCTGGTTGGATCTCCTTGCAGTCCAAGGGACTCTCAAGAGTCTTCTCCAACTTTGTCGGATACCATTTATAAAATCATGTAATTATCACAGCAACCTATTGGACTCTGTTTTGATCTCCATTTTGTGGATGGGGAAACTGACTTTTAGAGGAATTAAATAACTTGGCTATGGTCATACAACTAGTAGATGTCAGAGCTATGATTCAAAACCAGAGACTCTGACTCCAGAATCTGTGCTTTAACTGTTGTGCCATGCTGCCTTCTGTTACAGGGAGGGGTGCATTGAGGAGGCCCATGATTTTGATTACCATCCACAGGAATGATGGAGAAGGAAATGGCAACCCACCCCAGTACTCTTGCCTGGAGAATCCCATGGACGGAGGAGCCTGGTAGGCTACAGTCCATGGGGTCACAAAGAGTCAGACATGACTGAGTGACTTCACTCATCACTCACTCACAGGAATGAACATTTCTGAAATGTTCATTTAACATGAGTTCAAATAACTCATTTGAAGATTGTCCTGCACTGTGAATTTTAAGGAAAGTGTTTTCACAGTTGCATGTATATTTAGAGCTTCTTGTTTTTAAATTATATATTTACTTACTTACTTATTTTTATTTGTTCACACCAGGTCTTAGTTGGGTCATGTGGGATCTAGTTCCCCGACCAGGGATCAAACCTCAGCCCCCTGCATTGGGAATATGGAGTCTTAGCCACTGGACCACCAGGGAAGTCCCTATAGTTTAATCTATTTTTTAATACCTATGGAACAAGAACAATATTCCCATGCTCACTGCTTCTTTCTACTATGTCTTGAGGTTTTTCCTTGTTGAAAATGCTGCATCCTTGAGGAACAAATCTCCTAAATTTAACTTTTAAACTCAGGCTGTAATCAGTGGAGATTTATGCCCACACACTTTCTGTTTTACCAACTGTATCTCCCCCCCAGCAGAGTGTCAGTCCCAGGGATGTTGGGCAGAAACCCCATAGAGGGTGGCCCCTGTGTTATTTATCAGTGTATAGGCTGCAGAATAAAGTATATGTGATAATTGATTCACTCTGCATCAGCCTTTGAGGACTGATAACTCAATTAGCAGGTCAGATACTGACTATATCTCTTTGAAAAAATCCTCAAAGGTGATTTTGTATTTTGTATTAGATAAGGTGTGAGATGTGTTTTGGTAGTTGTTTATATTTTATTAAAAGTTCTTATTTCCTTTGACTATTCACAGCTGAAGCAGCAGTGTTACTTTAAAGGTTGGATTTCTTCCTTCTTTTAAATCTGTGTGTTTTAAGAAGGAATGATGTAATTTTGAAGCAAGCAGATAAAGAAATAAGAATTTGAAAAGCCTAGCTGAAATGGTTTTGATTCCAAGTCCTCAGCTGAGAGAGAGAGAGTGTGTTCAGTTGATTGGCAGAGTTGTATGTGCTCAGTACCAGAGATGTCTGGATTGGAGGGGTGTCAGAAGGGTGATGAGGGAAAGTCTGGCCCAGGTGTAGGTCATAATTTTAAGAGAGTAGTCAACAAATGATTTTGAAAGGGCATAATGACCAGAAAAATTTTGAGTGCACGTCTCTGCAAATATGCTGTGCACAAAATAAAATGTACAAACACACACACACAAAATATTATGGGCATTTAATATTTTTCCCTTCTCCCTTTGGATCCTTTTTATAACCATAGAGTAAACATACTCTACTTTGAAAACCAGTCATGTAGGATTTGGACTTTGTGTGACCTTAGGCACATCTCTGATATGATCTCGACCTCAGTTTTTTCACATAAGAGAAATGGACTAATTAAAGTGCAATTTCAAGCTTCATTTTATGTTTATTATTTGAAAATGTTTTTCCTAGGGTATTCCCATGGACTTTAGTCATTTTTCTGGATGAGGTTTTAGTTGCTGCTTTGGTTGCATTTTTAGCCAGAACATTACTGAACAATGGAGACCTTATTGTTGTTCCAATGAGAAGTCCTCCAATAATGTTTTTACAGTTGTATTTGTATGCCTGGTTATTTTAACATAGTCAAAATACAATTTACTGAGTTATATTTGTTTGCCCTGTGACCTATCTTTATTTCTAGTCAATCTCTTCCCTCTGTTCCTTGTTAAACCACTTACAGATGCTCATTGATAAAGTCGTTTATAACAGTGCAAATTTATTTTGTTCAGACTTAAAGCTCTTATATGAAAGACATTTGAATCACTAGAAATTAAAAAAAATAAAGTTATCAAGTATTTGATTAAGTGTTTATTGGGTGATGATAGATGCTGTCTTGTTAAGATGCTCTGTGCTTTCGCAGACATGTTTGTAAGATCCATTTTTTACTACAATTGCTACATATATACAGCACAGAGAAATATAATTCTTTGCCTACGAAATCCTTTATTAAATGTTCTTTTCTAAGGTCATATGAAACCATATCCTCTGGACTGTAGAACAATAAGCAATCTTATGCATGTTTCAATATTTAAATCAAGGTAAGGCTATTTGTTTTATTGTGTAAATTACTAGGTTATTTTATAGTAGACATGAGTTTGTAAAACCAACCCCTGCCCTTCACTTGTCCATTATGAAGGCATTGTAAAAACACTTCTGTATGGTGGGAGATACAGTTTTCCAGCCTTTGAGGTGTGAAAGATATATGAGTTTATAGAATTCAGAAAATTTGACTTAGTGTGTGTGGTCTCCACCTTCTCATATCCATATTATAATGTTGTTATAATGCACTTCCATTCAGCTGTTTTAATTTGCATTTATGTGTTTTCTTGATTGAATTCTTAGATACATTTTATTTGTGTATATAAATTTGAAATTGTTTATTTTGCCATCCAGTGTTCATTCACCATTTTTTGTCACCATGCCTTTATATACTCTTTGTATATCACTTCTTCCTACTGTCAGCCATGTGCTTACAGTAGGCATACAATCTAGATCTAAGCCAATTAGAGTCTTGCATTCCCCTAAGCATCAATTATATTATTTGTTCAGGAATGGGCATATGAACCAAATAGATCAAAAGAGATGCAATGAGATTTTCATGGGCAGTTCTAGGAAAGGGGACCTTGTTCTTGTTTATGGACTTAGAATTATGTGAATGTAAGTTCTGGAGTTGCTATAAGCAGCTTATTACCATGACAGACAAATCTGAAATGGATGAGAGACAGAAGATCAAGTCAAGGAATGAGACATGAGATCTTGGATACTTGCTTGAGCCATCAATACAGACCTGTCCACTTGGAATCTTTTTATTATTTGATCCAGTAAGTTTTTTGTTGTTGTTCAAGTCACTTAAGAGTTCTATTTTCTGTCACTTGCACCTAAAAGCATCTGGTTGACCATTCATGTCCAACCCAAGTAGCAGGCTTTACTTTATATAGCTACTCACAGTGCCAAATCTTTTCAATATGAATTGAGAGGTGATGAGGGGAAAAGTGAGGAAGAGAAAGAGGAACATGTTTAAGACCTCTGATTGAATTAGCAGAATAGGTTAAAATTAGGCATATTTTTTTTCTTTTTACATGGCAATTTATTTCACAGTTATTTAGTGAAGAGCAATTGAATGAACACTGTTCATTCAGTGTTGGGCATTCAGAGTTGAAAGATGATTCAAATCTGGAGTTTATAAAGTAGTGGGGAGATTGGTACTGAAGCCACAAGTCAATGACTCCAGCACAAGGAATACTTACTAGGGTAATAGATGGATGTTCAAGAGACATCTAATCAAAATAAGAAATATGAACTCTGCTCTGTAATCTGAATCTAGGTAGCCAAGTGGAGAAGGCTATGCAAAGGAAATAATACAAAGTATGCTCTTTAGGAATTCCTGAGCTTTGAGTGTCATATATAGCTACTGGCACTGGTGATAAGGATTTATATTGGAAGAAAGTTTGACTAATTAATATGACTAATTTGGACTCTTGGGTTCTTGAGACAATAATTAAAGGGCTGATGCTCCTATTTAGAAATGATGCCAGCACTCAGATCTGGGTCAGAATGATAGAGTGGAATTTAGCTTCTCCTTGGGCTTTTCTGGTAGCTCAGCTGGTAAAGAATCCACCTGCAATGCGGGAGACCCCAGTTTGATTCCTGGATAGGGAAGATCCCCTGGAGAAGGATAGGCTACTCACTCCAGTACTCTTGGGATTCTCTGGTGGCTCAGACGGTAAAGAATCTGCCTGCAATGCGGGGGACCTGGATTCAATCCTTGGGTTGGGATGATCCCCTGGAGGAGGACATGGCAACCCACTCCAGTATTCTTGCCTGGAGAATCCCCATGGTCAGAGGAGCCTCGCAAGCTGCAATCCATGGGGTTGCAAAGAGTTGGACAGGACTAAATGACTAAGCACAGCACAGCACTGGAATGCAAACCACAATACCTGAATGTGTATTTGTGCCTCTAGCAGAATGTCATTTCAGCACAGGAAATATACCATAGAGGTGATGTCTGCCCTAAAGGAGGGTAAAATTTGAAATGGCCCCTTTGATAGGAGGCAGAAGGATGGGATTAAGGAAGCAAAATTTATAAATTTGACTGAGAAAATTTTACTTATTTTATTGATATGTGACTAGATAGTTACCTTATTTGCAAGTCATGGGTATTTGTGTTGTGCAAAACAGAAAGCAAATGAAAGTATGTACTTTGGCTAGGGAATCTTTAAAAGAGTATCTTTAAAATGTTTAGGTATGGAATACAATAGTCAGCTAGCTTTGTCTTCTGATAAAATATGGTGCCTCATTCCTCTCTGTTATCATGCTGTATTATATTTTTAAGGAACTAAAGAATGCCTTTCCTCCTCATGAAGAAATATCAAGGTTTTTTGTTTGTTTTGTTTTTTAATCAGTCATACTAGGAATTTTACAAACTTCCTACTGCCAGTCTTCCTACTCCATCAGTGCATTGCTAGTTAAATGGCTTATAATGTGCACTGAGTGTCAGCAGTCTTCTAGGTGCCCTGGAGGAAGAAAAGCTCTGCCTGAGCATTCATTCTAAATTAAGCATAAAGGTTAGCGTTCAATTGTGAAAATATTCAAATTGTATTTTTGAGCTACCCTTCCTTCCATCTTAAAGCTGCTTTCCAAAAGCTGAGTATTAATACTACCCAGAGTCTCATGTGCTTTGGTACAGACTGCCTAAAATCAGGGTCAATAATGCTTTAGAATAGAAAAAAAAAAAAAAGACAGCTTATAGCTGTAGATGATCAAATCATATGTGGCAGTTAAAACACACAGGGGAGCTGTGTTTGGGAATTTTAAAATGTTTAAATCAAAGGGCACATAAAAATAGTAGTAGGGAAATAGGCTCATAGGCTATGAAGGTGTGCCACATTGTGGAAAATCTCCCATTTAAAAAATCTAAACTTAATTTTAAAAATGGAGTGATTAGTGCCATCACCAAGGGGTTTATTTAAGGAAGATTTGTTAAAATATGTAATGCATTTTCTACTTTAAGTGTTGTCTTTTGTAGATTGGAGTTGGATAGCAAGGAAACAAAAATCAAATATTTAACATGAATATCAAATGAGAAATAAAGAGGGACCATCCATACAATTATAATTTATAAATGAGCCAAATAATTTACAATGAGAAAAGTATCTATGTATGAGGACACACTAGTGTTCTGAATGCTATGGAAGGGAATCTGTGTATCTATAATAGCAAAAGACATAACATTCTATTGTAATTACCCTACATAATTCAAAGAAGTGGCATTAGGTGAAACAGTTCATGAATATAGGAAAAGGGGCAGAGGAGGAGAGAGGGGGAGAGAGAGAGAAATGGAGAAAGGAAGAGGGAAAAGGAGTGAGGGAGAAGGGGGCAAGGAGGACAGAGGCCTTAGAAAATAGTTTGGTTGATTACAGTAAAGGATATGTGGGGAAGGTTGGTATGCTGAGATGGGAAATTTGCCACTATTTGGCCACCATGTAGACTTAGAGCAAGAGCTATTCTCACTAGAGTCCACTGATGTCCCTTGCTTTTGAAACTTGTTCATTCATTCATTTATTCTTACCTGTATTCCTTTATTCATTCATTGAATGTATGTTTGCTGAGCAGTTATGACGCAGAAGCATACAATACTTAAAGAAGAAAAGAGACAATTGGGGGAAAGTGAATCTTCAGGGCACAAAGTTGGAGGACTCCTTACAATAGTGAATCTGGAGTGAGTGAATCTGTGCTATTTAGCAAGAGAGAGCTAAGCTTTCAGCAGATTCTTGAAATCTTCCAACTGTTCTCACACATCCTGAAAGGCTCATTAGGGAACAATGCTTCTGAATGCTAAACTGGGAAATGGGGACAATGTGGTTACTCTCTTGGCTTTGACATCAAGTTAGTTGACTGACCTTGGGCCCACTTGTAAACTTTCTGGACCTCAGTCTCCTTGTCTACAAAAGAGGATAATTCTTAATGCTGCTTGCCCTATCCTCACATGGATGAACTCGGGATTAATTAGATTAAGAAGTGATCAGTGAAGCACATTAAAACTCCTCAGAGGGTGGTACCAAAAGAGCAGGACAAATAACAATTCAAATGTCAGCTATAGAGCTATAATTGGGGTTCGTTTTAAATGGGTCACTTTGTGAAATCCAGGGCAAATGATATTTTATGAAAGTAAACAGTATAATTTATATAGTTTTAAGTTTTCAAAACAAGATAGTATAGACAGTTCACATGTATCTTGCACCCAATTTCCATTATGGTTCACATCTTACATTGGTATGGTATATTTGTAGAGTGCATCGATGAATCAATATTTACATATGCATTAACATTAAATAGACTTTCCAGATGGTGCCAGTGGTAAAGAATCTGCCTGCCAGTGCAGGAGATACAGGTTCGATTTCTGAGTCAGGAAGATCCCCTGGAGATCCTGGAGTCAGGAAGAATACTAGAATGGCAACCCATTCTAACGTTCTTGCCTGGAAAATTCCATGGACAGAGGAGCTGTGGGCTACAGTCCATGGGGTCACACAGAGTCAGACAGGACTGAACACACACACACATACACACATTAAGTAAATTCTGTATGTTATTCAGATTGCCTTATTTTTACCTAATGCCCTTTTCTCTGTTCCAAAATATTACGTCCAGTATGTTGTATTACAATTACTTGTGGTGTCTAGTTAGGCTTCTCTTGATTTATTGGTTTCTGAAACTTTCCTTATTTTTATAGCCCTGATATTTTAAAAATTGTGGTGAAGTACATGTAACATAACATTTACCATCTTAACCATTTTTAAGTGTATAGTTCAGTGGCATTAAGTACACTTTCATTGTTGTGCAGCCGTCGATACTGTCCTTCTCAGGAACTCTTTTCATCTTGCAAAACTGAAACGCCATACTCACTGAACACTTAACACCCCATCCTCCCCGCCACCAGTGCCTGGCAACCACCATTCTACTTACTCTCTCTCATGAATTTGACTACTCTAGGTACCTCATATAAATGGAACCCTACAGTGTTTATCCTTTTGTGAATGGCTTATTGCACTTAACTTAACATCTTCAAGGTTCATCTGTGTTGTAGAAAGTATGAGAATCTCCTTCCTTTTTATACTGAATATTATCCCAATGTGTAGTAGACTGTACCACATTTTGCTTATCCATTCTTCTATCAATGGACACTTGAGTTATTTCTACTCCTTGGCTATTGTGAAATTGCTGATGTGAACATGGGTATAGAGATCTCTCTTTGAGTCCCTGCTTTCATTTCTTTGGGGTGTATACCAAGAAGGGAAATTTCCAGATCATGTGGTAATTCTATTTTTAATTTTTGGGGAACCTCCATACTGTTTTCAACAGTAGCTGCACTGTTTTACATTCCCACCAGCAGTGAACAAGGGTTCCCTTTTCTCCACATCCTTGCCAACAATTATTGTTTCCTGTTTTTTTTTAAAGCATATAATAGCCACCTAATGAGTATGAGGTAATACTTGATTTGTGTTTCCTTAATTAGTGATGTTAAGCATCTTTTCATGTTCTTGTTGACCATTTGTACATCTCTGAAGAAATAGCCATTCAAGTTTTTTTTTCCTATTTTATAATCAGATTGTTATTGTCATTGATGTGTGGGAGGTTTTAATCTGAATATTAACCCCTTATCAAATACATGATTTCAATAGTTTTTCTCATTCTGTTGATTGTTGAAAATGCCAATTTTAAAGAGACTTGCAAATTATTTTGACTTAAGTACCCAGCTAATTAGACATTTTAGTTTTTTAACCAGATTTTCAAGTATATCACCTAATTGTTAGTGCCTCCTACTTATTAATCCCCACACTCAACTTAAAATGCCTTGGAGAACTTTGAATGCAGAAAAGAATTGCTGTAAAACCCATAGACACCCCAAAACTCACTACAGGACACTTCATTGCACTCCAGAGAGAAGAGATCCAGCTCCACCCACCAGAAGACAGACGTGAGCTTCCGTAACCAGGAAACCTTGACAAGCCACTAGTCCAACCCCACTCACAGGGAACAGCCTCCACAATAAAGAGGAAACACAAACTTCCAGCCTATAGAAAGGCCACCCCAAACAGCAATCTAAACCAAATGAAAAGACAGAGAAATATTCAGCAGGTAAAGGAGCATGATAAATGCCCACCAAAACAAACAAAAGAGGAGGAGATGGGGAGTATGCCTTAAAAATGAATTCATAATAATGATAGTAATGATCCAAAATCTTAAAAACAAAATGGAGTTACAGATAATAGACTAGCAACAAGGATTGACAAGATGCAAGAAATGTTTAACAAGGGTATAGAAGGAAGAAAAAAGTGAATCAATAATAAATAACGCAATGACTGAGATCAAAAGCAATCTGGAGGGAACCAACAGTAGAATGACTGAGGCAGAAGATACGATAAGTGAGATGGAAGATAGAATGGTGGAAATAAATGAAGCAGAGAGGAAAAATAATTAAAAGAAATAGGGACAACCTCAGAGACAATGTTAAATGCCCCAACATTCCAATCATAGGAGTCCCAGAAGAAGAAGACAAAAAGAAAGGGCATGAGAAAATACTTCAGGAGATAATAGTTGAAAACTTCCCTAAAATAGGGAAGGAAATAGCCACCCAAGTCCAAGAAACCCAGAGAGTCCCAAACAGGATAAACCCAAGGCAAAACACACCAAGACACATATTAATCAAATTAATGAAGATCAAATACAAAGAATAAATATTAAAAGCAGCAAGGGAAAAACAACAAATAACACACAAGGGTATTCCCATAAGGGCAACAGCTGATCTTTCAATGGAAACTCTTCAAGCCAGAAGGGAATGGCAGGATATACTTAAAGTGATGAAAGAGAAAAACCTACAACCCAGATTACTGTACCTAGCAAGGATCTCATTCAATATGAAGGAGAACTCAAAAGCATTACAGACAAGCAAAAGCTGAGAGAATTCACCACCACCAAACCAGCTCTTCAACAAATGCTAAAGGATCTTCTCTAGACACAAAACACAGAAAAGGTGCATAAACTCGAACCCCAAACCACAAAGTAAATGGCAACAGGACCATACTTATCAATAATTACCTTAAATGTAAATGGGTTGAATGCCCCAACCCAAAGACTGGCTGATGGATTCAAAAACAAGACCCCTATATATGCTGTCTAAAACAGACCCACCTCAAACCAAGGGACACATGCAGACTGAAACTGAAGGGCTGGGAAAAGATATTTCATGTAAACGGGGACCAAAAGAAAGCAGGAGAGCAATACTCATATCAGATAAAATAGAATGTGAAATAAAGACCATGATAAGAGACAAAGAAGGACACTACATAATGATCAAAGTATCAATCCAAGAAGAAGATATAACAATTATATATGCACCCAACATAGGAGCACCACAATATGTAAGGCAAATGCTAACAAGTATGAAAGGGGAAATTAACAGTAACACAATAATAGTGGGAGACTTTAATGCCCCACTCACACCTATGGATAGATCAACCAAACCGCAAATTAACAAGGAAACACAAACTTTAAATGATACAATGGACCAGTTAGACCTAATTAATATCTATAGAACCTTTCACCCAAAAACATTGAATTTCACCTTTTTCTCAAGTGCACATGGAACCTTCTCCAGGATAGATCACATCCTGGGCCATAAATGTAGCCTTGGTAAATTAAAAAAATTGAAATCATTGCAAGCATCTTTTCTGATCACAATGTGGTAAGATTATATGTCAACTACAGGAAAAAAAAAACTGTTAAAAATACAACCATATGGAGGCTAAACAACACACTTCTGAATAATCAACAAATCACAAAAGAAATCAAAATATGGATAGAAATGAATGAAAATAAAAACATGGCAACCCAAAGCCTATCAGATTCAGTAAAAGCAGTGCTAATGGTAAGGTTCATAGCAATGCAAGCTTGCCTTAAGAACCAAGATAAAAATCAAGTAAATAACCTAACTTTACACATAAAGCAACTAGAAAAAGAAGAAATGAAGAATCCCAGGGTTAGTAGAAGGAAAGAAATAAAAATTAGGGTAGAAATAAATGAAAAAAAACAAAGGAGACTTCAGCCAAAATCAACAAAACTAAAATCTGGTTCTCTGAGAAGATAAATAAAATAGATCATTAGCCAGAATCATCAATAAAAAAAGGGAGAGGAATCAAATTAGCAAAATTAGAAATGAAAACACAATGGACAACACAAATACAAAGGATCATAAGAGACTACTATCAGCAACTATATGCCAATAAAATGGACAACTTGGAAGAAATGGACGAATTCTTTGAAAAGTATAACCTTCCAAAACTGAACTAGGAAGAAATGGAAAATCTTAACAGACTCATCACAAGCATGGAAATTGAAACTGTAACAAAAATCTTCCAACAAACAAAAGCCCAGGACCAGATGACTTCACAGGTGAATTCTACCAAAAATTTAGAGAAGCGTTAACACCTATCCTACTCAAACTCCTCCAAAAACTTGCAGAGGAAGGTAAACTCCCAAACTCATTCTATGAGGCCACCATCACCCTAATGCCAAAACCAGACAAAGGCACCACAAAAAAAGACAACTACAGGCCAATATCACTGATGAACATAGATGCAAAAATCCTCAACAAAATTCTAGCAAACAGAATCCAACAATATATTAAAAAGATCATACACCATGACCAAGTGGGCTTTATCCCAGCGATGCAAGGAGTTTTCAATATTTGCAAATTAATCAATGTGACACACCACATTAACAAATTGAAATATAAAAACTATATGATTATCTCAATAGATGCAGAGAAAGCCTTTGACAAAATTCAACATCCATTTATGAAAAAAACCCTCCAGAAAGCAGGCATAGAAGGAACATACCTCAACAAAATAAAAGCCATATATGATAAACCCACAGCAAATATTATCCTCAATGGTGAAAAAATGAAAGCATTTCCCCTAAAGTCAGGAACAAGACAAGGGTGCCCACTCTCACCACTACTATTCAACATAGTTTTGGAAGTTTTAGCCATGGCAATCAGAGAAGGAAAAGAAATAAAGGAATCCAGATTGGAAAAGAAGAAGTAAAACTCTCCCTGTTTGCAGATGACATGATCCTCTACATAGAAAACCCTAAAGACACCTCCAGAAAAATAGTAGAGCTAATCAATGAATATAGTAAAGTTGCAGGATATGAAATTAACACACAGAAATCCCTTGCATTTCTATACACTAACAATGAGAAAACAGAGAAAGAGACAATCCCATTCACCATTGCAACGAAAAGAATAAAATATTTAGGAATAAATCTACCTAAAGAAACAAAAGACCTATATATAGAAAACTAAAAAACACCACTGAAAGAAATCAATGATGACACAAATAGATGAAGAAATATACCATGTTCATGGATTGGGAGAATCAATATACTGAAAATGAGTATACTACCCAAAGCAATCCATAGATTCAGTGCAATCCCTCTCAAGCTACCAATGGTATTTTTCAGAGAACTAGAACAAATAATTTCACAATTTGTATGGAAATACAAGAAGCCTCGAATAGTGAAAGCAATCTTGAGAAAGAAGAATGAAACTGGAGGAATCAACCTGCCTGACTTCAGGCTCTACTACAAAGCTACAGTCATCAAGACAGTATGGTACTGGCACAAAGACAGAAATATAGATCAGTGGAACAAAATAGAAAGCCCAGAGATAAATCCATGCACCTATGGACACCTTATTTTTGACAAAAGAGGCAAAAATATACAATGGAGAAAAGACAATCTCTTTAACAAGTGGTGCTGAGAAAAATGGTCAACCACTTGTAAAAGAATGAAACTAGAACACTTTCTAACACCATGCAAAAAATAAACTCCAAATGGATTAAAGATCTAAATGTAAGACCAGAAACTATAAAACTCCTAGAGGAAAACATAGGAAAAACACTCTGACATAAATCATAGCAGGATCCTTTATGACCCACCTTCCAGAGTAATGGAAATAAAAGCAAAAATAAACAAATAGGACCTAATTAAAATTAAAAGCTTTTGCACAACAAAGGAAACTATAAGCAAGGTGAAAAGACAGCCTTCAGAATGGAAGAAAATAATAGCAAACAAAGCAACTGACAAATAATTCATGTCCAAAATATACAAGCAGCTCCTGCAGCTCAATACCATAAAAATAAATGACCCAATCAAAAATGGGCCAAAGAACTAAACAGACATTTCTCCAAGAAGACATACAGATGGCTAACAAACACATGAAAAGATGCTCAGTTCAGTTCAGTTCAATTGCTCAGTCGTGTCCGACTCTTTGCGACCCCATGAATCGCAGCACACCAGGCCTCCCTGTCCATCACCAACTCCCGGAGTTCACTCAAACTCACGTCCATCAAGTCAGTGATGCCATCTAGCCATCTCATCCTCTGTCGTCCCCTTCTCCTCCTGCCCCCAATCCCTCCCAGCATCAAAGTCTTTTCCAATGAGTCAACTCTTTGCATGAGGTGGCCAAAGTATTGGAGTTTCAGCTTCAGCATCACTCATTATCAGAGAAATGCAAAGCAAAACCACAGTGAGGTACCATTTCATGCCAGTCAGAATGGCTGCTATCCAAAAGTCTACAAGCAATAAATGCTGGAGAGGGTGTGGAGGAAAGGGAACCCTCTTATACTGTTGGTGGGAATGCAAACTAGTACAGCCACTATGGAGAACAGTGTGGAGATTCCTTAAAAACCTGGAAATAGAACTGCCATATGACCCAGCAATCCCACTGCTGGGCATACACACCGAGGAAAGCAGAATTGAAAGAGACAGGTGTACCCCAATGTTCATCACAGCACTGTTTATAATAGCCAGGACAAGGAAGCAACCTAGATGTCCATTTGCAGACGAATGGATAAGAAAGCTCTGGTACACAATGGAATATCATTCAGCTATTAAAAAGAATGCATTTGACTCAGTTCTAATGAGGTGGATGAAACTGGAGCCTATTATACAGAGTGAAGTAAGTCAGAAATAAAAACACCAATGCAGTATATTGATGCATATATGTGGAATTTAGGAAGATGGTAACAATGACCCTATATGTGAGACAGCAAAAGAGACACAGATGTAAAGATCAGACTTTTGGACTCTGGGAGAAGGCAAGGGTGGGATGATTTGAGAGAATAGCATTGAGGCATGTATATTGCCATATGTGATATTGATCACCAGTCCAGGTTCAATGCATAAGATAGGGCATTCACGGCCACTGCACTGGGATGACCCTGAGGGGTGGGATGGTGAGGGAGGTGGGAGGGGGTTCAGGGTGGGGGACACGTACACCCATGGCTGATTTATGTCAATGTATGGCAAAAACCACCACAATATTGTAATTAGCCTTCAATTAAAATAAATAAATTAAAAAAAAAGAAAAGAATTGCTATGTAATGAAAAGAAACAAAAAGGAAGACTAAATGAATGAATGAAATCTCACAGTGGCTATTGTTCAAGAGACCTTCAATCCAATACAAAGTAAGATTTTTCTTGGATTTACAAAATGTTTCCTTCATAAAATATAACACTTTCACTAGCCAATTAAAATTGATTTTATTCACTGAAAGGGTAGTCTGTTGTTACCTTTCCTAAAAGTTACTTTCCTCTTCATGAACAGAAGGGACTCAGTGCCTTTAAACTAAGTTTCAATTTTCCATATATATTCACAGGAAAGAAATTTGTCCCTGTGAAGCAGAGGCAAGCAGCCCTGGGAACAGATGGATGCTACTGAGTGTCCCTAGAGGTGATCAGTATAACCCTTCACCATTCCAATGCACATTACCTCCCTTCTTCTTCTATAGTGTTAGTAGCTCAGTTGTGTCTGACTCTTTGCAACCCCATGGACTGTAGCCTATCAGACTCCTCTGTCCATGGGATTTTCCAGGCTAGAATACTGGAGTGGGTTGCCACTCCCTTCTCCAGGGGATCTTCCCAACCCAGGGATCAAACGCAGGTCTCCTACATTGCAGGCAGATCCTTTACCGCCTGAGCCAGGGAAGCTCTTTTTTTTTTTTTTTTTTTCCCTATACCTTTTATCAAACTGTTTACTCTTTTAGTTTCCATTGATTTTTTTTTTTCCTCTCTTTTTATAGGATGAAACTACTCCACTGATGTATTAAAGTACTAGTTGGCAGAACGAGGCTTGGACCTGTAGCTCATAATTCCAACTTGGCAGTAGACCTTCTTTCAAAGGATAGAAGTGTGTGTGTTTTGTTTTGTTTTTTTTTTAACAGAATTTGAAGATCGTAAGGAGAATTATTGAGGAGCTTTCAGCTTCCCTCCTGGGAACCATTTATTGGTTCTGAGCACATGTGCTTGGACACAGTGAGAGCAAAATCTCCACACTGATCAGAGTGATGTGTGTCTTTAGGACACAACCAGCGTCTTCAGCACTGAGGGTCCATATCAGATATAATTGGGACTAGCAGGGCTAAGTCACAGGAAAGAAAGGAAGGAATGGATAGGAAAGAGGTGTGTAAAATGGAAAGTGGTAGGGTTCCATCAATGATGATGGATTCACATAGTGTCCAGAGCACCATACTTGCTCAGAATTTTTAGAGTAATGAAGCCAAACACAGTTCCTGGTGCTGTGTATATAATACCTCATTTAATCTTCTCAACAATCAATGATGTAGGTACTGTTATTACCACCCTCATTTAACAAAGGAAGGAACTAGACATAGGGAGGTTGCTTGAGTTGTCAAAGATTACACAGGAAAACATAGGGATCTGGCTAAATTTTCTGACCCCATAAGTCTTCCTAGTATGAACCCAACTTTTGTTGTTGTTTTTGTGTGTGTTTTTTTTTTTTCTTAACAGCAGGCAGAGGGTAAAGGGCAGAGGATGATAATGTGAAGGCAAAAAAGTATTCTGTGTGACATGACAGAGAAAAGGTGAGTGTGGGGACTGCTGCTGCTAAATCAGTTCAGTTGTGTCTGACTCTGTGTGACCCCATAGACGGCAGCCCACCAGGCTCCCCCATCCCTGGGATTCTCCAGGCAAGAACACTGGAGTGGGTTGCCATTTCCTTTTCCAATACATGAAAGTGAAAAGTGAAAGTGAAGTCTCTCAGTCGTGTCCGACTCTTTGCGACCCCATGGACTGCAGCCCACCAGGCTCCTCAGTCCATGGGATTTTCCAGGCAAGAGTACTGGAGTGGGGTGCCATTGCCTTCTCCAGAGTGTGGGGACATATGGCACCAAAAGGAAAACTAGGATTGGGAGAAAGGGAGAAGAGTTAGATGGAAGTTAAAGGGAACCCTGAAAGAAAATGTCTGGGCCCTGATATCTTAATGATTCCTATATCTTCTTCAGTATGAGCAAAGACTAACTGAAAACAATACAAAAATGATTTTTCAGTTTGAAATAAGAATAAATGTGTTCTTCTTCCTCTAATGACTTAGGTTAAGATAGATGTAAAGAGTAGTTCATAGGCCAGGAAACAAAGTCATATAGGATCTTATAGATAGAAATCAAAAACTTTATGAACATAATAAGAAATAATATTTGCTCATGCTTTCCTGGCACATCCCAGGACTGCTTACTTTACATTATTTCTGGGGAAAACCTAAACCACTTTATGTGTATCCAACTGTTTGGACAATTGCCAGTGACAGTTTTAACAAGTCACTGCCAGTATGAGAAATCCAGGGATGGTGCTCATGCCTCTGCAATCACAGGACACAGCTCAAGCTAGAGATTGTCGTTTTGGTATCTCTCTGTGACCAAAGCAAGGCCCCATATGTAGAGATTTAGTAAACCACTTCCCAGAATGACTAGGAAGAGGATACCTATTTCAAGTTTGGTGGTGTTATAATATTGTTTAGGCTTTGTGGGTTGCTGTGGTCCAACAAGTCTCACCAGGCAATGCTTTCATATTTTTATTCCAGTGTTTCTCTTAACACCACTTCATTACTAAGAATTTATAGTCTTTCTGTTTTTAAATTTTTATTTATTTATTTATTGAAGGATAATTGCTTTACAGAATTTTGTTGTTTTCTGTCAAACCTCAACATGAATCAGCCTAGGGTATACATATATCCCCTCCCTTTTGAACCCCCCTGCCAGATCTCCCTCCCCATCCCACCCCTCTAGGTTGATACAGAGCCCTTATTTGAGTTTCCTGAACTATACAGCAAATTCTGGTTGGCTATCTCTTTTACATATGGTAATATATATTCTTTGTTTTTCGGAGAAGGCAATGGCACCCCACTCCAGTACTCTTGCCTGGAAAATCCCATGGATGGAGGAGCCTGGTAGGCTGCAGTCCATGGGGTGGCTAAGAGACGGACACGACTGAGCAACTTCACTTTCACTTTTCACTTTCATGCATTGGAGAAGGAAATGGCAACCCACTCCAGTGTTCTTGCCTGGAGAATCCCAGGGACGGGGGAATCTGGTGGGCTGCCGTCTATGGGGTCGCACAGAGTCGGACACGACTGAAACGATTTAGCAGCAGCAGCAGCAGCATTCTTTGTTTTTAACTGAAGTTAATGTATCAGTTTCAGGTGTTCACTATAGTGATTCAACATTTATATACATCAGGAATTGATCAACATGGTCAATCTAATAACCATCTTTCCCCATACAAAGTTAGTACAGTATTATTGACTATATTCCCTATGCCCTATGATAAATACCATAACGTATTCATTCTATAGCTAGAAGTTTGTACCACTTAATCCCCTTCACTTACTTCACACAACTCCCCACCGCACTGCTCAGTGACCACCAATTTTGTTCTTCGTATCTATGAGTCTGTTTCTGTTTTGTTTGTTTTGTGTTTTAGATTCCAAGTATAAGTGAAATCATACAGTATTTGTCCTTGTCTGACTTATTTCGCATAGCATAATACCCTTTAGGTTTATCCATGTTTTCACAGAAGACATGATTTAGTTATTTTATGTCTGAGTATCATTCTATTACATATTTTTTTTCAATTATGAATACATTTTCTTCAATTTTTCTGTCAAATTGAGTTGTTAATATGTGTATGTGTGTGCTTCTTATATCTTCTTTATCCATCTTTATTGATAGACACTTAGGTTGTTTCCATATCTCAGCTATTGCAAGTAATGCTGCAATAAACATGGGGGTATATGTATCTTTTCAAATTATTGTTTTCATTTTCTTCAGATAACTATCCAGAAGAAGAATTGCTGCATTATATGGTTGTTCTATTTTTAATTTTTGGAGAGATTTCCATACTGTTTTCCATAGTGGCTTCACCAATTTAATTTCCACCAACAATGCAGGACAGTAAGCCCTGCAACCATAAAACTCCTTGAAGAAAATATAGGGAGTACACTTATTGACATTGGTCTTAGCAATAATTTTGGGTATTTCTCTTCAGACAAGGGCAAGAAATGCAAAAATAAACAAATGGGACTACATCAAACTAAAAAGCTTTTGCAAAGCAAAGGAAACCATCACCAAAAGAAAAAAAGGTAACCTACTGAATGGGAGAAGGTATTTGCAAATGATACATTTGATAAGGGGTTAATATCCAAAATACATTGAAAACTCACATAATTCAATATAAAAAAATCTGATTAAAAAATGGGCAGAGGACCTGAATATAGAATTTTTCCAAAGAAGACACACAGATGGCCAATTGATATGTGAAAAGATGCTCAACCTCACTATTCATCAGGGAAATTCAAATCATAGCCACAGTGAGATATGACCTCACACTGGTCAGAATGGCTATTTTCAAATTGACAACGACAACGAAAACAAGTGTTATTAAGGATGTGGAGAAAAGGGAGCTCTTAGTCTTGGTATTCTTTCCCCCTCTTTGCTTCTCAGCAGCACCCTCTGGCATTGGAATTTGGCAGAAAGCAAAGGTAATCAAGTCATCTCAGTCCTAGCTGAACAACACGTTCCTACTTTTTTCTGTTCACTGTGAATTTTGTATCCTGACAAGGGGTTGATGTTTGGAGGAGCAGATTTCTCTTGGGTTGCTCCTCTGGTAAGCTTTTGTCTCCCAGGTATTTTGGAAGCCATTTACCTGTGTGCTAATGTTTGGCCACCTAAAAAGATCAGTTCTCATCTGCATATTCTGTGGAATCCTATTTGATTTGAAAAAAAATTGCCTATGCATTTGAAGATTCTTTCCCTAACAAATTTCTGTGGAACAAAACTTCCACATTATTTGCATAATGTCCCAGTGAAATGTGGTCTTTCAAACTGTTTCCCAATATTGGCACAAAAAGTTTAGGAAAGTTTAAAGCAAAGCCGTCTCTACTTAGAGATTTTGTTAGCTAGATAGACTCCCATTTGTTAATTTAATTGACAGAATTTATTTCATTTTTCCATTTTATTGAACTATTGTTTACATAGCTATAGGTAACATTTATTGGTCTGAACAATTAAAAGGAGACAGACATGGCCTTGAGTACTTTACATTTGTTTTCTTTATAATACTCTCAGTACATTATTAGTACCATTTTACAGATGAAGCAATCAAGTCTCAGTGTGTTTAAGTGACTCACTTAAAGGTCTACAGCTAGTAATGTGGAAGCTGAGATTCAGAATCAGCCTGACTCTAGAGCAGTTTTTTATTAAAAAAAAAATCCACTGATATTACTGAGGATGTAGGCTTAAGTATTATAACAAAGAAATACCAAAATACAATGGTTTAAATGATGTAGAAATGTCTTTCCCTCTGATTGTTTTAGGATAAGGCACCTCTGCTCCATGAAATATCTTAGGGAACCCGATTCTCCCTATCTTATGCTTCCATCTTGACCTAGGGATGTCCCCCATGTGCACAGTCACACCTGCATTACTGTTGCATCTGCATTCCAGTCCATGGGAAGGCGGAAAGAGAGGGTGTATAGATCAAGTATTATCATATCTAAAGATGTGAACCAGAGGGTGAATAGGTGACTTTTGCTTATATCCTTTTATCTACTCACATAGCAAGACCTGGTTATAAGGGACACTGGGAAATAAAACTCTAACTTGGTAGGCATATATCTATTCAGAACTGAGTAGGGTTATAGTACTAAAATGAAGACAAAGAAAATGAAAGAAAAAATTTCAAGGGACCAACCAGCAGTCTGCCACAGCACTATAATGATCCTTGTATATACCAAGTCAGGTAGGTGGTGGCGATAGGATATTATCTTTTGTAGAGGAGAGAACAGCCTGATGTCAGGTATGCTGAATATTTTAAGTGTAAGGTTCAAGGATGGGGAGCTTTATAAATATAGCAATTGTGTTGACTTTTATATTCATGCTACTATTCAGTGGTTTTTATAATCCTTCTTGAGAAGTTAAGGAATTCCCTGATGGCTCAGACGGTAAAGCATCTGCCTACAATGTGGGAGACCTGGGTTCAGTCCCTGGGTTGGGAAGATCCTCTGGAGAAGGAAATGGCAGTCCACTCCAGTACTATTGCCTGGAAAATCCCATGGACAGAGGAGCCTGGTAGGCTACAGTCCATGGGATCGCAAAGAGTTGGACATGACTGAGTGACTTCACTTCACTTTGAGAAGTTAGGTTTAGAGGACATTATTTTAGCATTTATGTCATAGCCAAAGTTTTGCTTTGTCTTTATCAATTTTTCTATTGTTTATCTATTATAATATTGACAGCCTGAACTATCAATTCAATCTCTTCCTTTAGACTCTAATTCTTATAAGTATGTATTAGTTTCACTTTTTTTCTTTTTTTTTTTCTTTTTGGTTTTGTCATTTTACTCCATTGGAAAGGAGAAATTTGACTCCTGGAATATTAGTAATGCTTTTGATAAGATCATTCTCAGATTTACTCATTTCTGTATCTCAGTGTGTAAGTGTACAGGCTGGTAGTTGCTCAAGTAAAGGGTTAAGAATAGGCTCCATGAATTTATAACAGCCCTTTTTGAGGTCTACATGAGAATGGTATATGAATTACTTCTGATAGTAGCCACGGAGGCTATGGATTCAGATATGATAATTCATCTCACAGACAAGTGTGTTATAAAGAGGTTGTTAGGAGGAAGAGTAGCTCTTCTGGTCTTCCTTGAGGAAAATTTCATTCTGGGAATGAAAATTTCCTCCACAGCTTGGTACAAGTGCAAATACTTCTTCCAGAGAATTTTTAAAAGCTGTTCAGGAAGTGTGGATTATGTAGGAAAATAGAAAATTGGCATAGAAGTAGTAGAAAATGTTTCTCTGTATGAATTCTCATTTGAGTGTTAATGTGAATGGGTAGGCAGGTAGATGAGTTATAGAATCTGACATGAGGAGAAATGAGTTGATAAATTTGGCAGACATTCCTCTTGTTTTCCAGAACTTCCTAAACCTTCAAATTCAGCTTTTTCTCTGGAGAAAGATTGCTGAAAGTGACTAATCATTAGATGGGGGAGCCAACCCAGTTGTCCAGGTGTATATCTATAAACCATAGTCAACTGACTCTTTTTGTGTGTGTCCAAAGGGACCAGAAGGTATTCTGCTTACATGCTTCCCCATTCATATTAGGATTAATTTTCATTTATCACATTATAGCTTAAATGTCAAGGCAGCCTATTTAATTGGCAATGATCCCTATTGAACTTTTCACTTATTCTGAAAACTTGGCTGCTGGTGGCTGTTTTTATGAGGTGTTTGGTGTTTTATTTTGGCTTAAATCTGTTTTTATTGTCAGAAGATGCATTATGTCTACCAGAATTTCTCCTGTTCAATGTACAAGTTATCTCCACTATGACAGCTCTGTATCTTCAATGTCAGATACACTGCTCCCAAGTCATACTGGATTTACACATTCTATTATACTTCTATTGAACAGCTCTTAATCTGCTCTGAGGAAAACATGCTACAACCAGCAAATTTTATCCCCTTGAATTTAATGGGAACCCTTCTTGGCAAGGGTAGACAACTGGATTAGAAACATTCCAACTACATCTGACCAATTTAGAAAAGATTTGACTGGTTAACCCTGTAAAAGCCAAACTCTGGTTGATATGGTAATATTATTATAATACCCTATTATAATACCCAAATTCTAACACTATTCTATTTACTGATTTTTCCCTTCCTCCCACTGACAGTAGTTCCTGGAAACATTGCCTACTATTATCTCTGTTTTAATTACTGGAAGGTAGATTTTGTTTACAATGTAATTTCATGCTGAAATTGGGTGAAAAGTTACAAATGTAATTCCTAGCATATGTGCACGCATGCTCAGCCATGTCTGACTCTTTGCGACCCCTGAACTATAGCCCACCAGCCTCCTCTGTCCATGGGATTTCCCAGGCAAGCATCCTGGAGTGGGTAACCATTTTCTTCTCCAGGGGATCCTCCTGACCCAGGGATCAAATCTGCATCTCCTGCCTTGACAGGTGAATTCTTGACCACTGAGCCACCTGGGAATTCCCTAGCATAATTTTGCTTCATAATCTTATATTGATTATATTTCAAAGGATGTGTCTTTAGTTGTGGTACTCTTGGTTTCATTCGATAGTGGGCTGTATTACAGTGGTTTTGTTCAGACTTTATTGAATGATTTTACCTCTGCTGCTGCTGCTAAGCCTCATCAGTTGTGTCCAACTCTGTGCGACCCCATAGACAGCAGCCCACCAGGCTCCCCCGTCCCTGGGATTCTCCAGGCAAGAACACTGGAGTGGGTTGCCATTTCCTTCTCCAATGCATGAAAGGGAAAAGTGAAAGTGAAGTCGCTCAGTCGTGTCCGACTCTGTGCAACCCCATGGACTGCAGCACCAAGCTCCTCCATCCATGGGATTCTCCAGGCAAGAGTACTGGAGTGGGGTGCCATTGCTTTCTCCAGATTCTACCTCTAGAGAGACATATTTGACATTAAGAAGGTAGAGGGCAGTGTTTTCTTCTATAGCTTGCATTCTGAGGTAGGTAATGTCTCATAGTAAGAGCAGTTCATCGTCCTAATTGCTGCTTCTCTTCTAAAGCAGTGTGAGTGTGAAGTAGCAAAGTTATGAGGACAGAGACAGCTGTTAGTCTACTAGTTTGTACAAAGTGGATAATAGTAATGCCTGCCTTGTAGAGTTGTGGTGATGATGAAATGAATATACAGATTGTAAGATATGTTTAAAATGTGGTTAATGATAGAGGAAGCCTGTGAGGAGGAGGTAAACTCTGGCTAACTATGGATTATCCACACATCACCCTTCCTGTGGTCTCTGATTTTTCTTTCTCTCCTCTTCTCCCATCTTCTAACCTCCCTTCCCCATCTCTCTCTCTCTTCCCCACCCCCTCCCTCCCCCCTCCCCCTGCCTCCTCTCCCTTCCTCCCTCCATTCCTCTCTCCCTCCTCTCCTCTCTTCTGCCCACCTCCTTCCCTCAGGCTTTCTCTCTGTTCTCCATCCTCTGGAAATTGTCTTTCCCCTTTTCGTACATGTGCAGGGACATTAACTCATCTCATCTTATTCCAGAGTTATCTAGTACTTCTGTTATGTCTTCTTTGACATCTTTAACCAGTGGGCATCTCTTAAAAAGCTACAATTGTGCTCAGAAATCTCTTATCCCTGAAGATCCCCAGGAGGGCTAAGCAGGTACCAGAGCAGAGACAGAAGGAGAAACTGTAATAGAGGAAGAGGACCAAAAATGGAAAATCAACATTTACATTGACAGGACAACCTATTTATTAAGAATCTCTTCTGTGTCTGGTACTATGCTGTAAGTGGAAAAGTGCTCTGAACTAAGGATTATCTTTTTCTTGAAGTGGTGTTTTAGACTTAAAAATTAGATATTAACTTCTTCATAATATAAAAAAATCCTTAGATGAGTTCCATTATAATTAAAACTGCCAGGTGTGACATTCCTGCACTAATTAAGCCTATGTTGGTAGTTTCTCTAGAATGGGAATAGAATTGGACTATTTAAATTACTGTGAAATGGTTGGGCTTCAGATGTTGGGTCCTGAGTCCTGTCTTTCTTCTTACTCTTATTCTTCTTCCTTCTGTACTCATTGTCTGTCCTTGCATCCGCCTTTAGTTTCACAGCCCTTAATCCTTTTTCTTCCCCTAGCAAAGCCCATCTGTTACTGTTTTTAACGCCACTGACTTTACAAAGGGGCTTTCCAGGTGGCACAGTGGTAAAGGTTTTGCCTGCCAATGTAGAAGACACAAAAGATGTGGGTTTGATCCCTTGGTTGGGAAGATTCACTGGAGTAGGAAATTGCAAGCCACTTCAATATTCTTGCCTGCAAAATCCCATGGACAGAAGAGCCTGGCTGGTGACAGACCATGGGGTTGCAAAGAGTCGGACATGACTGAGCAGCACAGCACAGACTTTACAAGATATACGTTCCTGTAGCTCAGGAGTCCTACCTTGTTGCAGCTACTGTAGCACTTACCTCTTATCTCTTTCAAAAGGAAAGATGAACCTGAGCAGCAGCTCTGGGAAAGCAAACTACTCAGAAGCTGGCTTGATGTTATCTCTGAGGGAGCTTTGCTTAGTTTGCAGAAGCAAATGTCATGCATGCCTCCATGTAGCTTAGTATGATTTGTCACTTGGGATTCTCAGGCATTTTATATGAGGCCTTGACTAGCCGAGCTGCTCATCAGAATGCACTATAATTTGTCCACTTCAGACCCACCAGGAGCAGAGGGCATTTACTTTGACATCTGCTTTTTGGAAGCAGTCCATTAATACTGCACTTGACTTGTCAGGGTCTTAATGAAAATCTTTTCTCTTAGATCTTTTATCTACAATAAGATGGCCTGGTTCAAGGTCAGTGGCAACCCTTAGCTATTTTTTTTTTCTTTTCCCTTTTTGACAGTCACCATATTCCCTTGCCTATTTCTATTCCACAGAGCCTTTCTCCTCAGGTACCAGTAACTATAGTGACAAGATTGGGGTGGGGCCAATCCTGTTGATCTCCCAGGACTTTGCCCTCACTCAGAGGTGCCTAAGCTCCCCAGTGATCTCATGTCCTCTACTCCTTCTCTTATCCATATCTGTTCCAACTGCTTCCAAAGCCCAAGGTAGATGCCCTGGCATAGTTATAACCTATCATATGCCAGATGTTATGCTAGCTATTGTGCCTATATCCACTTAATCCCAATAGAACTACTGTGGAGAAGGTAGAAACTGAGGTTCTGAGGGGTTAAGCAGCTTGCCCAATGTCACATGGCTAGACTATGTAGAATCTATGTTTGATAGTAGCCTAAAATTTTAATCCTTCCTATGATTTTTGGCCATGCACAATTTATTGGGCTTTATTTTGTGATTGCAACTATGCTGGACATTTGTGGTAAAGACAAAAACATGGTGCCTTTACTTGTAAACATAATATATACTAGGGGAGAGAGACAGATAAATGAAATATCATAAAAATAAGTGTAATAAAAAGGGCAATATATGGCACTTTGGAAACCCCAAGCTGGGGTACTTAACCCAGCCTAGGTTAAGTTGTCTCACAGACTGAGAATCTTCATTCATACTCAGTCATTCTCTCCCTCTCCCTGCCTGCTCTCTCACTTTCTCTTTCACACACACAACCTATATCTCTAGATTAGATAAGTCTTCTTTGTCCTTTTATACTTCCTTTGCATATCTCTGTAACAGCACTGTTTTTTTTTCCATTTTACCCATTCACTTAACAACAGTTTTTTGAGCACCCACTCTGTACCAGGCACTGTTTTAGGCACCAGGAACAGAGCAGTGAACAAAACAAAGTTCTACTCCCTTGGACTTTACCTTATAATTAGTATGCTGAGAAGAAACCAATATAAAAATGGATATAGAATAAAATGCCAGCTGGTGAAAGAGATTTTTACCCCCAAATGATAGAGTAATCAATCTAACTGGTAATCAATCAAGACTGGTGTCTTCTACCAGTTAGGGTCTGGGTAAGATTTTAGACATCAGTATGCAGTTTGGGGTGATTTATAAAGAAGGAAAGCCTGGGCATCATAGCTTGTTTGGTAGATCTTAAATGACAAAAATTCAGCAAAGTTAGATATTTTCTTTGCTTCGATATACAACCAGCCTTTTCCTTAGGAGACGAAGACCCTAGTTCTACTTCTGTTTTTCAGAGACACCTTGGGTAAGTAGCTTGGGCAAAAGCTTCTGTAAGATGTGCCTCCCTTTTGGAAGAACGTTATGGATAAAGCCTGGAACATTTCTCTGAGAGATTTTGGACCTAATAGTGTACATGGCAACAGAAAAGAACATTTGATTCGGCATCCATTATTTGCAAAGTGTTCTCAACCTACCTGCTGAGAGAGAAGCATTATTTTCTTCTAAAAGCAGATAGTGTGGAAAATAGCAGGTATTTGACAGTGTTTTCTGAATATTTGAGGTTTTGTGGTGTATTGACTCATTGTGGTTTTGAGGTAAACATTATCAGGAGCTTTCACTCAGTCTGAGATTTTTTTCCCTGGGCAGGTGAGACCCCCGCCACCTCAAACTTACAAGGTCTTACTTAAATAATGGAAGAGACATGTATATGGATTAGTGATTTTTATTAATATCATCATCATAACCATCATTTACAATCTTGGAAAGAGCCTGGGGTTTTAATGTTAGACAATCTTGCATTTGATATCGGTCCTTGACAGTTATGGAGAAGGCAATGGCACCCCACTCCAGTACTCTTGCCTGGAAAATCCCATGGACGGAGGAGCCTAGTAGGCTGCAGTCCATGGGGTCGCTAAGAGTCGACACAACTGAGCGACTTCACTTTCACTTTTCACTTTCATGCATTGGAGAAGGAAATGGCAACCCACTCCAGTGTTCTTGCCTGGAGAATCCCAGGGACAGGGGAGCCTGGTGGGCTGCCGTCTATGGGGTCGCACAGAGTCGGACACGACTGAAGCGACTTAGCAGCTTGACAGTTACTATTGTGCCATTAGTTGAGGCAGGGGACTCATCTGAGTTTCAAGTCCCTCCTCTTTAAAATAATGATAGTAATAGTTTCTTTATATTATTGTGGGGATTAAATGAGGCAAGGTACGTGAATTCACATGCTACAGAGTAGGTGGCTCTATAAATGTTGACTCTCTTTGCAGATCTTCTTTAGATGTCCTTCCCATTCTCACTGTAGGAAGTGAAATTATTTTTCAATTGAGTCTGATTTTAATTAAGGTATTTACTAGTTGTTATCTTCTATCTTTAGCTTATATGTGCATTTGTTACTGTCCTGTGGTAAAAAGTATTTGAAAGGAGGACCATCAATAATTAGATTATTGATTTGTGGAATGAAATGGAAGAAAAAATAACCACTCAAGCTGCATTCATGTGTTGGTTACAAATATCTCAATGGTGACTATAAAGGAGAAATACACCTTTTGATCTGCAGTGTGATTTTGGCATATGACTCTGGTAATCTAATTTTCAAGACCCCCGTGTGAAATTCAAGTCTGAAAGGTACCATTTCTAATTGCAATTAAAACAAGCAAACAGAACTAAAATATCTAAGATGCTGTGATTGTAAGCTTATATTTACTTGTCGCTAGTTTATATGGCCATCGGGGCTTTTGTTTGCAAAGTTTTTCCCTTAAGAGCTGAGGTTAAACAAGTGAGTGGCATGAGCTATAAATGAATTGAAAATTGCCTTCTGTTCTAGCCCAATGCAACGGTCTGTGTTTTGTAATGAGCCCTAGTTGGCAAGGTAACTCATGTCACCAGGAGAAGCTCTCTACAGACTGCTCCATTTGTCACTGCTGTCTGAAGGACACAACAGAAAGCTGGCATTCTGCAAAATTTTTATGGTATTGCATGCATGCAGTGATCTCACCTATCAGACTGTAATTCAATAGTAAATACAAAAACCTCTTGTTTAAATAATTCTAGGGTTGTGACTCAACTTGACTAAAGCCAGGAGAGTTAACACTAACACTGGGATATTAACACCCAGGGAGCAGGTTGGTGAGGGGACAAAAAAGATGGATGTTGGGAGAGTCTCTATTCATGATGAAGCAATCATCTGCATGGCTATTTGTTTGGAAGGCTTTGGTCTTTGCCATATGTGGCTTAAGGTACTTCTTTTCCCTTAGTGTCTCTATTCTCCATGCTGTCACCTTCCTTTTAAAAGAGAGGCAACAATGAATAAAGGCTGACCAGAATCATTACATTAATTTTGTTGCAGTAAACAGGAGCCTACCTTATGGAAAAGGTTCTGCCCTTTGCCCTCAGAATCATTAATGGCTAAAAGGAAATCAGTAAGACAGAGGTCAGTTGGGGAATGGAAGGAGTCTTTGAACAATTTTTCACAAGGAAGACTGCTTTATTGTTTTCTGTTATAAAAGGGATGTACTCATTCTAAAATCTTCAAATAGTACAGAAAGGTACAAAGAAGGCTTTAAAACTGCAAAAATCACCTATTATAATCCCTTCCTCCACACATCAGAGTTAACATCTGTTAACTTTGTGATATATCTCCTTCTGTCTCCCTCTGTTATCTTGAAAAAGTGGTTTGTTTATTTTGATCAAGATAAATTTCTAGAAGTGTAATTCACATTTTACCAACTTGTGATTCCTCCATAAAAAATAGCCCTTCACAAGACAGGGCAAATTGACAGTGCAGCGCCAGTGTGTGCACGTGCAGGAGGAGGCAGGTGGGCTCTGTTTATTGAGTAATCGCCATATGCCAGGCACTGCCTGCAGCCTTTTGTGAGCATTAACCCAACTAATCCTCGCAATAACCCCACTAGATGGGCTTTATTAGCATCTCATGGAAACTGAGGTTTAGCAAAGTTACAAGGCTAGTCATGAGGTTGAACCAGAAAATTGAATCAGGCTTTGGTATACGAGAAAGGAATAGCTTCCCTCCTCTGTCTTCTCTGTCCCTCTCTCTCTCTCTGTCTTTTAACAGCAAGACCCAGCGAGAAAGAACCAATGAAGGAACAAATAAGGATGCTAGTGGATAAGCATGGAGAAGGCAATGGCACCCCACTCCAGTACTCTTGCCTGGAAAATCCCATGGACGGAGGAACCTGGTGGGCTGCAGTCCATGGGGTCACTGAGGGTCGGGCACCACTGAGCGACTTCACTTTCACTTTTCACTTTCATGCATTGGAGAAGGAAATGGCAACCCACTCCAGTGTTCTTGCCTGGAGAATCCCAGGGATGGGGGAGCCTGGTGGGCTGCCGTCTACGGGGTCGCACAGAGTCGGACACGACTGAAGTGACTCAGCAGCAGCAGCAGTGGATAAGCAAAGAGCTAAGGGAGTCCGATATAGCTGTGAAACTTCAAATTTAGGAGTTCTAGGGAAAGATGTCTTTGCACTTTGTTTGTTACTAAGTAAACCAAACAGAACTTTCTATCCAAAGCTGAGCTTCATGAGTTGAAATTGAACCAATGAGGAGAAGAAAAATAGAGACACTTATACTTCTGCATGTGTGCAAACACAGTCGTGCATGTGCGTGCACACACACACACACACACACACACACACACAGAGTTATGTACTTAGAAAAGAGCAAACCTGTTTGGCTCTGAATCTTATTTATTCTTTATTCTTCCTCAAGTCAGAATACCAGGATGAATAGCCATCTTTATCACATGAAGCACTCCTACAATTTTTCCAGCATTAAACTGGAGTAGGTATTTCACACATTCATAAATCCAGTGCTGGATAGAGAATTGAAGGTGTCTCATTATACTCTGCCAGCACTTTTGATGAGGTAACAGAACATGTGAGTAGCTCTGTGACTTTAGGCTAGTCATTTCCTCTTTCTGGGCCTCCGTTGTCTTTTTTTCTAAAAGGAAGCTATGCGATTAAATCAAATCTGAGGGTCCTTTGAGATCTAAGAGCCTACCAGTCCCTCACTGGTCTGACTTTGAGATTTTCTTCTGGACCTCTCTTTTTTTTTTTTAATTTTTCATGTCCTCTCAAGATTGCCTAGCCTTGTCTAGTATTGCTAGAAATTGTTCTGTGGAAGGCTTTGAATGATAAAAAAGTGAAGCACTTCATAGTCTATCAATTGGGAACCATTGCACTCCTGTGATCCTAGAAGAGAGCTTATCATAGTATTTTTGAATTTTCATTTCACAGAGAACTTCCAGTAAGATTGTTAGAGTTTCTCATTTTTACAAGAGTTATTAGGACGCAGAGATATTAAGTGATGTCTTTCCCAGTCACTTATCTAATCAACAGCAGGGACAGGATAGAACCGAGATCTCTTAAACCCTAAATAGGGTTTCCTAAAGTCTATTACTCTTGAATCAAGTCTCTCACTATATTCTGGTTGGGGATGGGATGATGGGAAGGAAGAATCTCAAGTCAGATAAGTTTGGGAAATGAGCCCTGTCTAGGGAATTCATAGGCACACTGACGACTCTGAGAAGTTCTACAGTATAGAAACTTTATAAGCTTTGTTTTACTAAGTTTCTTAAATACATGAATAGCAGTCATGATGTGATACTGATAATACTAGTTTCCATTTATTGCATCTTTACTGTGTATGCCAGGTGCTCTCCTAAGTCCTCATATAAAGTGACATGCTTAATATTCATGAAAACTCCATGAGAGTTTTCACCATCCCCATTTTTTTTTTTTTGAAAGATAATTTGCTCCAGAGCTGGGATTTCAACCAAAGCAGATTGGTTCCAGAGGCTTGGCTCTAAAATCAGTATGCTCAGCTTACCTCAGAAATATTTTTGTATTCAATACCCTATTAACATCTTGTGGAATCAGTGTTCTTTAAGCGCATCTATCTTAATCTGTTCAGGAAGAAGTCTGTTTGCTATAACAAAATATCACTGACTGAGTAGCTTATAAACGACTGAAATTTACTGCTCACAGTTCTGGAGGCTGGAGAATCCAAGAAAAAGGTACAAGCCGAGTAGCATTTTGGTGTGGGTTCTTTTCTGATTCATAGCTGGCACCTTCCTATTGTGTCCTCATGTAGTAGAAGGGGAAAAGAATCTCACTGAATCCCTTTTTAAATAAAGGTATTGATACTAATTCCATTCACGAGGTCTCCTGTTCAGTGACCTGATCACCTCCCAAGGGCCCCGCCTTCTAATACCATCAGGCCATAGCCATATGGGTTAGGAAATACTGCTCTAGAATTATTTCTAGTATGTATGGTGAAATGAGGTTAGATACATATTATAGAATTCTTGAATAGTAGAGCTGGAATGGACATTAGAGATCAGCTCACTTGGCAGAGGAGAACTCTGAGTCCAGGGGAGAAAGTCTCTAGTTCTAGGTGTGTGGCAGCTGGAATTGGACCGAGGGGTCCTGATTCCTAATTCCCAATTCAGTGGCATTTGTTTACTAGAAATCTTTGGACAGTGGAATAACAAGTTTTAGGCTTTTTCAATCAGGAAGTTGAGGGCCACATGTATTACCCATCCTCGTCCCTGAGCTTATAGAAAGTGACACTGAGACACAAGGGGTGCAGACGAGCAGCTGGGCACCTGGAGGGAAAGGCAGCCATTTGTGCAGGTGATGTGAAGATCTGATCCCTAGTGTCTCCAAAATAATTAGGCATTAAGTACATTTTTGTTGCATACGGGAACACACTACTAATATTGTTACAGTGTTTTATGGCTTTCAGAGTACTTTCATAGCCATTTTTAGTGGTATGATAGGAGAAACAGATCAAAGGTACAGACAGTGGATCGTGGGGCTAAGGCCAGGGGAATTGTATCAGTGAAAACAGAGAAGAGGGTGGCTGATAGTTGTGGAGGTTAAGAGAAGAGTGTGGGCATTAATTGAATAAAATTGGTGATCTGGAGCATGGCCCTGGTAATCAGCTTGCTTAATCTTCATTTTGTTTTAATTTATTTAGAGAATATCTCTAAACTTCTGTAAAGAGAAAGGAAAATTTTTAGGGACTTTAAGTGTAAGGGACCTTTTAAATTGATTTCCATTCATTAGTGAAGAGAATTTGCTTTAATAAATACCCAAGAGAAGCAAGACCATAAAGTAACTGTCACTAAACCAGACTCATATTATTTCTCCCAGTCAAAATTCATTAAAAATTTGAAAGCTTATTATCCCATTCATTACATGTTGGCATTGTTAAGACCTTGGTCCTTTATTCAGGGTGATTGGAAGTCATATTTTACATTTTACATTTTCTAGCTGGGGGACTGAGGCCATGATGGTAGTATGCATTGTTAAGGCGAACTTCTGGGTTCTTGAGTGGCTTAAGCCATCTGCTGCCATCATTTTCATATGTAGTTTTGCTTTTTATTATTCAGGTTGGGCGTGAACTTAATGGTTTCCTCCATAAAGCCCATTGAGAGACTGAGAATCTGCTTTTCTGCCTCTAAATTTCAGGAGGACAAAAAAAAGAAAAAGGAAAACAAGGAAAATAAATAAATTCAGGAGGATGGGAGAGCAGGTCTGTGCCAGTCCCCTCCACCATTATGTCTCCAGTGTATAGCACAGGGGCTGCAACAAATTAGTGTTGAAGAAGCGAGCATTGTGTTTGTTGTTGTTCTCTAAGTCGTGTCCAACTCTTTGCGACCCCATGGACTGCAGCACTCCAGGCTTCCCTGTCCTTTGCCATCTCCCAGAGCTTGCTCAAACTCATGTCCATCGAGTCAGTGATGCCATTCAACCATCTCATCTTCTGTCATCCCCTTCTCCTCCTGCCCTCCATCTTTCGCAGCATCAGGGTCTTTTCCAATGAGTTGACTTTTCCCATGGTGGGAAAATATTGGAGCTCCAGCTTCAGCAACAGCTCTTCCAATGAATATTCAGAGTTGATTTCCTTTAGGTCTGACTGGTTTGATCTCCTTGCTGTTCAAGCGACTCTAAAGAGCCCACAGTTCAAAAGCATCAATTCTTTGGCACTCAGCTTTCTTTATAGTCCAGCCCTCACATCCATACATGACTACAGGGAAAACCATAGTTTTGACTATACAGACATCTGTTGGCAAAGTGTGAAGTCACGTGAGCCTTAGGAAACATTCTGTAGTGAACTGTAAATGAGTTTTAGGCAGAAAGTATGTTCTTCTTTATAGTCTACTCAAAGTAGACAATCATTGTTGATGATGTTTGTCATGATAGTTGGGTTTAATTTGCAAAACCTAATCTATAGAAGCTAATTAGCTGCTGTTTAGATTCTATGATTGAGTAGGAGGCACAGCTGGTTGGTAGAAATGATAGTTTTTCTAACAAGAATCTCTTAGTGACAACACTATTAAATCAGCGAATGTCTGTCGAGTGGGAGTAGAGCGAAAGTGACGTCCTGCATTTGGATTTTCAAAACAGCAGCTATTAATTACCCTCCTTCACCACCACCATTATACAGATGAGGAAACCCAGGGTCAGTGACCTACCATGAGCACCAACTGGATAATGTTACAGCTGCAACTCTAAGATGAATCTGCTGTTTCCCAGTTCATTGTTCTTGACACCACCCCTTACTGTTACCACTAGTTAACAATGGGAGGATTTACCTAGGAGTTGGTAACCTGATTTCTGTGCTAGAAAATATCTCAGGGACTCTGTAAAATGTGTGATGGGCTATCAGCCATTGACTAATTTACATGTATGCCAAAGCCAGCTGTGTTCAAGAAAATACTAAGTATAAAGATTTGACTTTATTTCCAATCTGAAAAATATTAGAGGAGAAATATGATAATACCAGGTATTTTCTACCCACTTCCCATATGACAGGCAGCATGGAGTATAGGAAAGTGTAGAGAAAGAGTCCGTGCTTTTCAGCAGTTTGCAGTTTTCTATTGGAAATAACTTGAAAGTGCTTGATATCTTCAGAGAACAACATACTCCAATACAGAATCACTGAGAATGTGGCACAGTGTTTAAGTGGTGCTGGAGGTCAGGGGAGGGAGCTATCGTTAAGTAAACTTGTGATGACAAGATAGTGCCTTTAAAGAGCCAACTTCAGTATTTTCTTTCTACTGCAACTCCTCCCTTCCCATTCACATCCCTTTTCAACAAGCTTGGTGGTGGTGGTTAATTAGGTAAGCAGAGCTCCTATCTGTACTGCTAACTCATTTTGTTGATTTCCTACCTCGTGCCTTCTCAGGGAGGAAGCCAGATGATGGGGTTCATAATGTGATAAATATTTGGATGCCTCCATCTTGGGGATAGATATTTTTGTACATGATATTATGGAAATAGACAAGTTCACTTTGACAACAGTTTCAAAAAAGAGCAAGCTCTGTTGTGATGTTTATGGAGGGAGTTATGCTATCATTGGTATCAAAATTTTGTTTTCATAAGTATGTGTCACTTTGTAGGTAGTATTTCCATGAGGGACTAGGTGGCTGAAAGTGTTGATAGTGTTAAAGATTTCCCCAGTGGTGGGATGGGAATTAATGCATATTTTCTCTTAGAGCTCAAAACAGGCAAAGGGCACTTAAAATAAGATGTTTCTACTTGAGTTAAAGAGTAGTTTCTCCACACTTGTGTTCCCTTTCCTCTTCCCTTCCTTTGTGTTCCCATATGAGGACTCTCTGGCTCTGCTGTAGGGTTATTTCATTATGGACCTCCAGTTGTTGCTGGATGTAGAATGATAGTTCAGGGATTTAATGGAAACATGACTTTTACTTTTCCATTAACTCTTCCAAATGAACCTTCCACTTAAGAAAGTATAAAGTGGCTTTGTGGGAAGGTATTTGGGAGTGAGTTTCCGTTCTTTAGAGTCAAATGTTTCACTATTTTGTCCTGGAGCATGGTGGGTAGAGAGGAAAAGAAGTTCCTTTGTGCCTTCCCCAGACTGGCTTACATCAGGGTTGCATAACACTTATTCCAGGCTGATGTAATTGAGTAAAAATAGGTTCCTTTTGACCCCAGGGGCTTCCCTGGTTTCTCAAATGGTAAAGAATCTACCAGAAATGCAGGAGAATCAGATTTGATCCCTGGGTTAGGAAGACCCTCTGGAAAAGGGACTGGCAACTCACTCCAATATTCTTGCCTGGAGAAATCCGGTGGACAGGGGAGCCTGGCAGGCTACAGTCCACAGGGTCACAAAGAGTCAGACTCGATTGAGGGACTAACACTGACCTCTGAGGTTTAGGAGCAAGTCAACTGAGGGAAGAATCAGTTTCAGCAGCCTCATTGCTGAGCAGGACTGAGAAGAAACTCTTTGTTTTCATGGAAGAAAAAAAAAAAATCTTTTAAGACAAAGACCTCTTCCCTCCTCCTTTTTTACTTCACGGCTGCTTTTTCCTCACCAGTAAATCTTAATTCCTCAAAATCTGAGGCGAAGATTGCCTGTGTTTATTTTTCTTTCATAATGTACAAACCTTAGCAATAAAATGTGATGGATTGGGTTATTAGAAAAGGGAGCAACTTGGCTTTTTAGGGCCCCACCTTGAGGACTTGTTTTGTTATTTGGATTTCTCCAGGAGTATGAATTCTCCCTTTGTGAACCATTAGGTGGTGGGGTGTGTATATGTTTGTCTGCTGTAAAATTACTCTGGTTACATTGGGGACTCAGATAAACTTCTGTTCTTGCGACCGGGACTTAACAGTCTCTATGAATAATTTGTGTGAACAAATTCCTCCTGTATGTATGGAACCTGCTAGAGTATTTGACAAAAAGGGGATGTCATCTTCATGTCCTTGTTGAATTGAGTGGGCAAGTAACCTTGAAACAGATAAACTGAAGTTCCTATGGTGGTTTCAATATCCCAGGAGATGTTTCCAACAAAAAGACAAATGAAGTAGTCTGCCTTGTATGAGAACCTTGCCAGGGAAGGTGTTTGACAGCATTTCTGCTTTTCTCTGTATAACTGCTGACCTCAGCCAGAGATCTCACTGCTGGTAGAACAACACTGATCCTGGTAGCATGTGTAGGGAGAACCCTAGACTGGGAATCAAGAAACCTGGTTTTCTAATATCAACTTGCTGAATAACCTTGAGCAACTTATTTCATGTTTTGTGTGTTTTATTTTCTGTGTCTATGAAATGAGGGTAACAATAACTACCCTGACTGTTTCATAGGGATATTGTGAGAATGCATCAAGGAAATGGGTGTTCTAGCATCCTCTGAGAGATGTAAGAACAAGTGATATTCAGATTAAAAGTATTGTGGGGAAATTGTTATTGTTTAGTGTTTTGAATAGCTTTGGGGGAACAAGTTCTTTTTTCCTCTACCCTGAGAAAAAGGAGAAAATTAATGTGAGGCAGTGCCATAGATGTTACGGAGAATCATAAGTAATAATGCAAACAAAGGAGGGCTAAGAGAGATGCTGGACCTTTCTAAAAGGGCTGAGCAGATGAAAGAAACAGCTGGCCCAAGGAGTAGCCTGGTCCCAGGCTACTGGGACCCTGATTTACATGTTGTGTAGGGATGGAAAGTAAAGTGCTCCCAAGCATCTGATAAGAAAGGTTGCTTGTTATCAGAACCTCTCCATGGTGGCTCCTCCTTCCCTGTCCTAGGCAGAAAGAGTCAGCAGGAAGAGCAAGTCCTCACAAAGGTGGCCAGTGCTCAGGGTAAAGCCAGGAATGTACGAGCCTGAGGAAGAGGATGGTTCTTCCTATTTGTTCTCTCCCCAACAGATATGTAAAGTCTCTCCTTTCCCCATAAAGACCAAATCCTGCTACCTAACTTGTAATTATCTCTTCAGCCCCCAAAGTAATATTTTCTACAACAGAATTACAGTCTGCCTTGAGGAGTTTGGACTTCTCTGTGAGTTGGCACAAGGCAATTTAACTTCTGGTATGAAGCAGGGTTAGATAGCTTGTGAGAGCTTGTATTTCCCCCTGTGTCACTGAAAGAAGGTTTAGAGTGATGAAGGCAGTATTTCCCAAAATGTGTTCTATGTAATACTAGTCTATGTAGGGGTGTGTGTGTGTGTGTGTATTTCTGTGTGTATGTGTGTGCGTTTTTTTAAGGAAAGGTGTTACAGGATCAAATACACTAGGAAATGCTTCATAGTATGGTTTCCTCTAGGAAATTTTTATTTATTTATGTATTTACTTTTGGTTGTCCTGGGTCTTCCTTGCTATGCATGGGCTGTCTCTGGTTGCAGCACCTGGGGGCTACTCTCTCGTTGCAGTGTGTGGGCTTCTTCTTGTGATGTCTTCTCTTGCTGCAGAGCACAGGCTCTAGGTACCCAGGCTTCAGTAGATACAGCGGGTGGGCTCAATAGTTGTGGCTCATGGGCTACAGATCGTGGGCTCAGTAGTTGAGGTGCATGGGCTTAGTTGCTCCATGGCATGTGGAATCTTCCAAGATCAGAGATCAAACCCAAGTCCCCTGCATTTATATGAAGATTCTTATCCACTGGACCACCAGGGAAGTACCTCTCTAAGAAATTTACCACACATGTAAGGATAGTGAAAACTTTGAGAAACCTAATGATAAAGGCATTTGTTTCATTTTGCTTAGCCCAGAATTTCATAAACTTATTTCCTTTTGGGAGCCCCCTTTTCATAAAATTCTAATCAACATTTCTCTTGTTCAATAGGAGGCCTTTAAGAGAAAGATTCATTTTTTTTAACTATGATCATAATTCAGGTTGCTGTACTAGATAGCAAATCCTCAAGTGATAGAATTCAGTATTGCTCCTGAGCCTTCTCCAAAATTAAAATCATTGCACTGTGACAAAGGTACCATCAGACCGGTGATGGATTCTGTCCAAAGAAGCTATTAAAATACTAGAATAACTCGACAACCTCTCTATTATGACATAGCCCAACAGTGAGAGCAAATCAGCATTTCTCGTGTGTTCCTCTGAGCCTGCCGTTGTGCTGAGCACTTTCTTTTGTTACTTCTCAGCCTAACAACAGTCTTGCAATATAGGTTGAGTGATTCACCATTTTAGAACACAGGAAACTGAGGGATAGAGATGAAGGAACTCACCCAAGGTTACAGACCTAATCAGAGGCAGATCTGATATATGAAAGCTGGTCAGTTGAATGCCAGAGTTCATGATTTGGATTTAAAGTCAGACCGTGACTCCTAAACAGAAAATGGCATTGCAAAAAGTTCACAATTCTGAACTGAACAGTGCATCAGCCATGATTCTGCAGCACTCAGAGTTCTGTTTTTTGTTAAGGGGATCTGTACCTGTATTGCCAAATTCAGTTTGAGTAGTAGTATATGTATCATTGAATTGGAGAATAACTGTTCATTTTAAAGTGCCCTGAGGATCACAAGCATAGGTACCTTTAGATTTGCAAACTTCATTTTGCCCACTTACTAAGTTTTAAGCCCACATCTAGTTTTTTTCACTGTCATTGCTGGGGGTCATCTTTTTAAACCCTTTGTTTGGGTAATTATAAATTTAACATTCCTCATGTGAGTTCTTTTAATGGTGTCCCTTCTCCTTCTCCCTAAAACCCTATCCATTCCTTTGTCATTGCTCTAGAGAGGCAGCTCAAAGCCTCCTTTCATGGACATACTGAAAACACCTCCATGTCTCTTGACAAAACTGGCCCCAACTCAATAAAGATAGCATCCACTTAATTATACCTTACCTTTATTGAACATTCATTATATGCCAGGCATGTTTTAAGTGTTTTACAGGGATTAATTCATTCAGTCCTCAAGACAACACTATGAAGGCAGTATTGTTGTCATCTTAGAGATGAGAGAATTGAAGTTCAGACAAGTTAAGTGACTTCCTCAAGATTACACAGTTAATAAACTAGGTATCAAAGCCAGGTCTGTATGCCCCTAGACCTGGTTTTGATAACTAGATGGGGAAGCAATGGAAATAGTGATGGACTTGATTTGCTTGGGCTCCAAAATCACTGCAGCCACAAAATTAAAAGACACTTGTTCCTTGGAAGAAAAGATATGAAAAACCTAGACAGCATATTGAAAAGCAGAGACATTACTTTGCTGACAAAGGTCCTTATAGTCAAAGCTGTGTTTTTTCTAGTAGTCATGTATGGATGTAAGAGTTGGACCATAAAGAAGGCTGAATGCCAGAGAATTGAATTGAACTGTGGTGTTGGAGAAAACTCTTGAGAGTCTCTTGGACTGCAGGAAGATCAAGCCATTCAGCCCTGAAGGAAATCAATCATGAATATTCATTGGAACAATTGATGCTGAAGCTGAAGCTCCAATACTTTTACCATTTGATGCAAAAAGCTGACTCTTTAGAAAAGACCCTGGGGTCGCAAAGAGTTGGACATGATTGAGCAACTGAACAACAACAAATGCCCCTAGAGCATGTACTATTAAGCACTCTCTTGTACTATTCCTGATATACTTGGATTAGTTTTTCTTCAACCAGAGTCTTGCCTTTGTCGTGAGTATGTTCATACTCTCCTCCCATTTCTGTCACTCTGGTCAATAACTATCTAGTTCAACAGTTTAACTTGCTTCAGTGTGCATCAGAAGCACCGAGAAGCCTTGTAAAAACATGGGTTTCTGGGTTCTATCATCAGAGCTTATGCTTTTGGAGGTAGGGTAGGAGCTATTGGAGTAGAGGTGAGAAGCTGAGAATTTGCATTCCTGACCAATTCTCAGGTGCTGGTGCCAAGACTACACTGAGAACCATCAACAAGCCATAATTACTATTTGTATTCATTGTTTTTTTATAAGTTGATTTTCTCTTGAGCAACACTGCTTTTCACTCTTTATTAAAACCAAGTATTTCTTTTCTGATCCATTAAAAACATCATCTAAACATACACATCTCCAAGTTATTTTTTTCAGAGTAGTTTCCCTATACTATGTCTTAATCATATTCTTGAGCAGAAGTAGTTAGACACACAGCTGTGATTTTCAGGATTTACCTCCAAGTAATTCACCGTCATTAGCGTCATCTCTTAAATACTTTATGTAACATTTAGCTTGATTTAGAAGATGATAAGTTGAAGCATATTTACTACACGAATACTTAATGGAAGGCAATATGACTTGGGAGTTAAGTATAGCGATACTGTAATTAGACAAATCTGGATTTAAATCCAAAGTTTGCCACTTAATTAATTTTGTAATTTTGGTCAAGTAATGAAACTTCTCTGAACTCTGTTCTTTACCTGTACAATGGGGGGTGTTGATAGTATCAAGTTCATGATGCTCTAAATAAGATTCTGTATACATGCAATAGTCTACCATGACAGGCGGGAAACAAGTGCAATACATAGTGCCTATGGTATGTTAGTGTTTGCCAGCCTCTTCAGACCTGTGACACACGATAAAGTTGTTGCAAAGGATCTGTGACACTGTGAGCACACTAGTGTCTGCAGATGGAATCAGTGAGAAATAGCATATTTCTATATGTTATATGCTAAAGAAATAGCATACAACAAAGATACCAAAAAAGACATGTTTTTCATCATAGGGAATTGGAATGCAAAAGTAGGAAGTCAAGAGATACCTGGAGTAATGAGCAAGTTTGACTTTGGAGTACAAAATTAAACAGGGCAAAGGCTAACAGAGATTTGTCAAGAGAACACACTGGTCATATAGCAAACACCCTTTTCCAACAACACAAGACACAACTCTTTACATAGAAATCACCAAATTGTCAATACCTAAATTACATCGATTATTTTTTTTTGCAGCTGAAGATAGAGAAGCTCTGTACACTTAGCAGAAACAAGACCTTTAGCTGACCGTGGTTCAGACCATGAGTTCCTTATTGAAATTCAGGCTTAAATTGAAGAAAATAGGGAAACCACTAGGCCATTCAGGTATGACCTATGTTAAATCCCTTATGATTGTACAGTGGCGGTGAAGAATAGATTCAAGGGATTAGATCTGGTAGACAGAGTATCTGAAGCACTATGGACAGAGGTTTGTAACATACAGGAGGCAGTGACCAAAACCATCCCAAAGAAAAAGAAATATAAGAAGGCAAAGTGGTTGTCTGAGAAGGCTTTACAAATAGCTGAGGAAAGAAGAGAAGTCAAAAGCAAGGGGGAAAAGAAAAGATAAGCCCAACTGAATGGGAGTTCCAGAGAATGGCAAGGAGAGGTAAGAAGGCCCTCTTAAATGAAAAAATGTAAAGAAATAGAGGAAAATAATAGAAAGGAAAAGACTAGAGATCTCTTCAAAAAAATGTGAGATATCCAGGGAACATTTCATGCAAGGATGGGCACGATAAAGGACAGAAATGGCAAGGACGTAACAGAAGCAGAAGAGAAGAAGAAGAGAATACATAGAAGAAAAAGGTCTTAATGACCTGAAACCAAGATAGTGTAGTCTCTCACCTAGAGCCAGACATCTTGGAATGTGAAGTCAAGTGGGCCTTAAGAAGCATTACTACAAACAAAGCATTACTACAAACAAAGTGGAAGTGATGGAATTCCAGCTGAGCTATTTCAGATCCTAAGAGACAATGCTGTTAAAGTATTGGACTCAATATGTCCGAAAATTTGGAAAATTCAGCAGTGGCCACAGGACTGGAAAAGATCAGTTTTCATTCCAATTTCAAAGAAGGGCATTTCCAAAGAATGTTTAAACCATCATACAGTTGCACTCATTTTGCGTGTTAGTAAGGTTATGCTCAAAACCCTTCAAGCTAGGTGTCTGCAGTACATGAAACAAGAACTTCCAGATGTACAAGCGGGGTTTTGAAAAGGTGAAGGAACCAGAGCTCAAACTGTCATCATAAGTTGGATCATAGAAAAAGCAAAGGAATTCCAGAAAAAACATCAGCTTCTGCTTCATTGACTATGCTAAAGCCTTTGACTGTGTGGATCACAATAAACTGTGGAAAATTCTTAGAGAGATGGGATTACCATAACACCTTACCTGTCTCCTGAGAAATCCATATGTGGGTCAAGAAGCAGCAGAATCTTAATGGAACAACTGACTGGTTCAAAACTGGGAAAGGAGTACGTCAAGGCTGTATGTTGTCATCCTGTTTGTTTAACTTATATGCAGAATACATTGTGCAAAATGCCAGCCTGGATAAATCACAAGCTGGAATCAAGATTGATTCAAGAGAAATATCAGCAACCTCACATATGCAGATGATACCACTTTAATAGCTGAAAGTGAAGAGGAACTAAAGAGCCTCTTGATGAAGGTGAAAGAGGAGAGTGAAAGAGCGGGCTTAAAACTCAGCATTCAGAAAACTAAGATCATGGTATCCGGTCCCATCACTTCATGGCAAATAGATGGGGAATAATTGGAAGCAGCAACAGATTTTATTTTCTTGGACTCCACAGTCACTGTGAACAGTGACTGCAGCCTTGAAATTAAAAGATGTTTGCTCCTTGGAAGGAAACCTATGACAAACCTAAATGGTGTATTAAAAAGCACAGACATCACTTTACTGACAAAGGTCTGTCTAGTCAAAGCTATGGTTTTTCCAGTAGTCATGTACGGATATAAGAATTGGACCATAAAGAAGACTGCTGAAAAATTGATGTTTTTGACTTGTCATGCTGGAGAAGACTCTTCAGAGTCCCTTGGACTGCAAGGAGATCCAAGCCAGTCAATCCTTAAAGAAATCAACCCTGAATATTCCTTGGAAGGACTGATGCTGCAGCTCCAATACTTTGGCCTCCTGATGTGAAGAGCTGACTCATTGAAAAAGACCCTGATGGTGGAAAATATTGAGGACAGGAGGATAAGGGAGTGACAGAGGACAAGATGATTGGATGACATCATCACCACAATGGACAGGAGTTTGAGCGACTCCGGGAGATGGTGAAAGACAAGGAAGTCTGTTGGGCTGCAGTCCTTGTGGTTTCAAGAGTTAGTCACGACTTAATGACTAAACAACAATATATACACACAATTATTTTCCAAGGTATATAGATGCTGATTTAATTAGAAATATACAAATTCATAGATATTTCCGAATTGGTAATAATTTTCTGTCATTATATAGTCTTTCATATATTAAAAGGTCAACTTTTTTTGACATTTAAAAAGGTTCCTCACAGTTTAAAAAGTTGTGTTGCACTTGTTTATCTGAGTAATAGTTCACTATTCCCTAGCAAAAAGCAAGCCTCTGAAAGAGGGGAACCCAGGTCAATTTTGATAAGCAGAGGAGAGGAAGTTACAGATCCTAGGGTATTGGTTAAAGAGAGGATGATCTGGAGGGCTGCTGTAGTGGGGTGCTCTGAGAAACTAAGGGCTGATGTGATGATATCAGTTAGGGAAGCAGAAATACATCAATAGCTTTTGCTAAAATGGTCAGAGAATTCATTGACCAGCCATATCTCTTCTTAGGTCACTGGGCATCTCAAGTGAACAACCATCCATATCAATGCTGTATTCAGCCTTCCAGAAGAACTCTGGAAATCCATTAGGGTGGCAGCATCTCCCCGAGGGACTTTTATGACTAGTGCAGGAAAATGCAATGTTGATCTGTTCTGATTACATTATCCAGTCAAATCCCTCTAGAATGACCAGCTAACAGTCCCTGAAATAGGAAAGATTGGTGGCAGGAGTAAAATTTTGAGTCGCTTTGATAAAATAATTATCTCCAGGGATTCGGGCTCTAATCGCTACTTAGACTGTGTGAAATTATTGCCGAATAATGTGCTGAGCAAATTCCAGTTGTCATTAAGAGGACTGTGGTTGGTATCATTAAATTATATTCATTATTCAGATAAATGTTCCATGCACTCTTAAATGTCTGCTTTCTCATCGACTTGAGCATTCAGTTGGGCTTTTGTTTTATTTGTTTTCATATCAGAGGAAGAAGGCAAGTGATACTCATAATATCTTGCTAGAACTTCATAGATGCCATAAATATTTGTAAATCAGGATAAAGCAATGTGTATTTTCCTACCCTGGAAGTGCAAGGTTAAGTTTGCTTTCATTATTTGGGGTGGTTTAGTCATGGTAACAATAATGTGATTTGGTAGTAGTTTAGGGTTGATTCAGAGTGGAAAGGAACAATTCTGTTTTATGTCTTTTATTTCTAGCAATAGCTGAATTCAGGATCATATAATTGGTACTCAAAACACAGCTATTCAACCATTTCTTTATAGTTTCCTCTTGCATGTTTTCATTTTCATTTCCACCCACTCATATATAGGCCATTTAAAAATGTATCTCTATAACCATTAAAAATGTCTTCAAATTTTCCTCCCAATAGATTTTACAACAAATATTTATTCTCAAATAGTTTCCCCCTGCAGCCTGAAACACTCTAGAATTACTTTGCACTCCTACCTACCCCTTCTACCATCCCTTAATGAGGGCTCAGAGAATGCAAACTCATATTAATAGCAGCCTAATGAAACAGCATCAGAAAAATAAGTTGACTTCCAAAGGAAAGTTATCATATATTATAAAGCTGGATAGAACCAAGTCATACTTCATCTGTCTTTTATAGTTAATATTTCTACTGTTACTATATTTAATGTTACATTAAAATATTTATTTTTATTTTGGTATATGCTTACATAATTTTATGTCACTTCATTCATTTTATGCACAGAGTTTTATATTTTGCCTTTTCCATTTACCTATCAATAAATTTCCATCTTTGTCCTTAGTACTCAGGATTCTAATTTCTGATAGCTGATTAATATTCCTTCTTGTTTATCTAGCATAATTTACTTAGTCATCCCCTCATCTGTTGTATTTTGACTGTCTCTTATGCTATACATTCATCTTCTAGTAGAGTGTGGCCAAGCAAAAGTTTGACCGTACTATCAGCAATTGCTACAAATCACAATCCCTAGGTGTTTCTGCTTGACTATCCCATCTCTCCCATTTCTATCATAGTGTTGGTCTGAACTCTGCCTGGAAAGGATGGTCATTAGTGAAAGATCTTTACATATAGTACAAGGTTGCAAGGAGATGCCTACAGTGCAGTAAGCTCTCTGTCATTATCTCATTTAATTTTCTCATTATGTCCATAAGAAGGTGTTGAGTTATTTACAGACACTTGGGATGGAGGAGGATGGTGGGTGGGTAGGGTGAGTTGCCTACTGGTGGAGAGGAAGAAAGGAGAGAATAATGGCAGTAATCTATTTACTAAACATTGAACACGCTGTCCTTGCAGGAGGATAAATGTGTTTGAATATCTTCCTTTCCTTCTCTCACCCTGGATTTGCCAGCTTCTCACAATGTGTGACTCTTAATTCTGCACAATGGAAGCTAAGATTGATTTGGTTAAGAAAGAACATATTTTTTTTCCACTCTTGAAGTCAACATTTGAAGTGTTTCTAAGTGAGCAAAATTTCTTTTTGCTCATCCTGATTTTTCTTTGAGTTCAAAGTCTGTCCCCTGTTATAAGAAGTATTAAGAAATTTTTCATCCTGCATGAGCAGTAGATTATTCTGTTTCCCAGGGCCAACCTGCCTGAGGACTTCTTTGGGATGTTGCTAGAGAATTGAATCATAATCCATTTATCCATTCTTTGTAATTTCATCAGAACACCTGATATGTTTTTGAAAAATGTAGGGACCCAGGCTAATTGGTCTAGCCTTGTGATCGGCAGTTTTCAGGAATGACTACCTAGGCCTAACTTTGAAATCCTTGTGAATTTGGTCAGTAAAAACAGAATAAGGTATTAAAATATACAAAGAGCTGCCACCACGTGGGCATCCGCTAACCTTTGCAAACCATAATATTCTTCATTAGTGGGCATTTAGAAGAAGCTCAAAGGAATCTTTTTGATGGTTATGACATGATTAATTAGAAGGAGAGCGTGATCAAACTATTTCACGGGAGGTCCTTGTAATGAGTAGTAAATTTTGCATATGTTCAAGATTATCTGCTTTCTCTTCTTTATATCAGCAAGTCAAAAAGCATTCATTCAGCAGCCACTCTGTTTAAGACTATGTGCAAAGCACTGTGGAAGATATGGTGATCTATTAAACTGGTTCTTATTCATTTCTTCAAGCTTAAATTCTAGTTGCGGTGACAAGATATGAAAAATTAGGTAACACAGGAGATAAATAGTTCAAGGCTATAACAGAAAAGGTGTCATGAGACAAAACATTATTATTTGACAAATGAATGCTGCAGACAAGTTTTCGAGGAGTCACAAGAAGATAGAGCTGAAAGGCATGCTGATATAGTGCCTTTTCTCCTGCTGTTCTCTGTGCCTGAAATGTCCATTACATACATCCCTCCCTACCTGTAAAACCCCTATTTATCTTTCAACAGCTTGTTCACTCATAGCTTCCCTAGTTCAGACTTCATCAACCCACCCAGAGTTAATGACATTATCTTCGGTGAGCTCATAGAAATTTAAACTCATTGAGTCTATAAAAACACATTTTATTTTTGCAGTTATTTGTATACACACTGTGCTACTCCATTAGATGGAAATTCTCAAGGGTAGAGCCAGTTTGATATGAATTTATCTCTCTGTCCTAAGAACTGATCATAGAATTGGATACTCAGTGTTTAATACATTTGTTGAAATGAAACAAAATTAATATAGTGGAAATAGCACTGAATTTCGAGTCAGCAACAACAGTGTCTGGCTTAGGAAATGCTTTTAGGAAATGTGTGTCAGTCATGTCACCTTTATGGGCTAAATAGAATGATCTCCAAAGGTTTTTATAATAGTTAAAATTGTGTAATCTTAGACTGGAAGTGATTCTTAAATTTTCCCATAGCTGCTGTTGACAACATCTGTGACACCATCATCAATGGCAAATGTTTACTGCAAACCTGGTATGTGCTAAGCATAGATAAAAAATTATTTCCTTCAAATCTCCAAATAAGCTTATGTGGTCAATGCTATTATGCTTATTTTCCTGATGAAGAAACTGAACTCCAAGAGGTGGACTAATATGCCCAGAGTTACACAGGTGGAAACTGTTGAAATGGAGATTCTAGTTCAAATATTTCTGAACCTAAAAGCCTATGCTCTTTAACAACCTCATTATGCACTCTCAAAGCTGAATACACATTACAGTCATTAGTTTATTTATTTATTTATTTTTAATAGTGATGACTGGGCCCAACTCTTCCGGGATGCTGGTTCAGTTAGTCTGAGGAGTGGACTGAACACAGGCCATTTTAAAAATTCCCCCAAGGGCTTCTCTTGTGCCCCCAAGTTTGAGAACTACTGCACTGTATTATTCAGCCTTTGAGACTGCAGCTGAGTCTTGTGAAATGGTAGAGTTTAAATGGACAAGGTAAAGGAGAACATTCTGGATAGACAAAAAAAAAAAAAATTAAGCTTTTAGGTGATGCACAGCTATTTGAATGTGTCTTATTTCTCTGAAGGAAGAGTCCTTTGTGGTATCAAAATACTGAGTGTATAGACTAGACTTCATCCATGCTGCAAGTGCACTTGGAAACAGTTTCAATGCAATTTCCCAGTTTGAGAGGGAAAGGACTTCTGCACTGGCCCATACTGGGTCTTCTGCCACCGTTTTCTAACAAAGGTCAACAGGATAAGCTATTTCCTTTCATGGGGACAGTAGTTTCTCTTTGCTGTATACACTGGACTGCAAACCTGTCCATTTCTATGTGATGATTTCTGTTTGGAATTTGTAAATCAGATTATCTGGGTGAGAAAGCTGGATTTTTAAAAAAGACATGAAATGGCCTCTCCTTGCTTTATGGTCTTTATGGTCAACTCTTGTCTCGAGGCTGGCTTAACAGCACTCTTGGAAACCTTCCTCTCTGGCCAATGCATTAAAACAAGCAATTTATTTTGGGTTTGGTAGCAGCTGCTGCTGATGTTGGGGGTGGCTTCCTTAGGAAGGACGGTATCCCTGAGGGGGCGTGCAACTGGAAAGAAATTGGTAGTAATAATTCAGCTGCTGAATAATTCCTGAGTGTTCTGAAAGACTCATTGGATTGGAATTGTCAGGAAAAGGACACCTCGATTATAAACATTTCAGAATGCTCAAATTGTTTGCCTTTTACAAGCATAGAGCTTAGACTTTGTTGACAATACACTTCCTGCTGACGACTTAATCTTTTGGCTAGATTAACTATGGCTTAAAAATACAATTATTAAGCTAGAAATTGTCATTTTGACGTATTCTGGAAACGGGCTCTAGAGGAGGACTGTGGGTCTCAGTACGTGTACAGCATCTTGGTGAGGTTGCTTCTAAATGTCTCAGCTGCAGAGGTTTATGGTGCTTAAAAAGGGAAGAAATCACCTTGGATCAAACCCAAACTTGTAGAATTCAATATATTTACTTCCAGTTTTGACTGCTTGCTCACATCAAAATAGATTTCAGCAAATGGTGTTTGGATTTGATAACTCTTTGCACCTTGCTAGACTCTACCTTGAAATGGCTCTCTCCAGTTTCTCCACAACCCTAGCATAGATAACTAGGTACTTGGTTGGAAAACAGGGCAGACTCTGAGAAGCAGAACATCTGTACTCTTATCAATTCATGTGTAGTGAAAGATGGGATGGTCTGAATATTGCCAAGATCCTAAGTATTAGGGATTCATAAGAATTAGGGTAGACAAAATATCTATAGAGATTAGGTATTCTGCAGTTAAGCATATCTGGAGTTTAAATCCTGGCTTTACTGCTTGCTAACTTGGATGATCCACACTAGCTTTCTGAGTCATTTCTTCACCTGATTATGTTGGGAGAATTTAATGAGATGCTGCAGATGATTTGTTTAGTAGGAATACGTGTGCTCAGTTGCTTAGTCATGTCTGACTGTTTGTAGCCATATGGACTGTAGCCTGCCAGGCTCCTCTGCCTATGGAATATTCCTAGCAAGAATACTGGGGTGGAGTTTCATTTCCTATTCCAGGGGATCTTCCCAACACTGGGATTGAACTCATATCTCTTGTGTTTCCTGCATTGGCAGGCAGATTCTTTACCACTAGCACCACCTGAGAAGCCTGTTTAGTAGGTAGTGAATAACTATTAGCTATGGATGAAAGTGGAGTTTGGTGGAGAATGGATACATATATATGTGTGGCTAAGTCCCTTTGTTGTCCACCTGAAACTATCACAACATTGTAAATTGTCTATGTTCCAGTATAACATAAGGGCTTCCCTGGTGGCTCAGTGGTAAAGAACCCACCTGCCAATGCAGGAGATGCAGGTTCAATCCCTGGGTCAGAAAGATTCCCCTAGAAGAGGAAAATGGCAACCTACTCCAGTATTCTTGTGTGAATAATCCCATGGACAGAGGAGCCTGGTGAGCTACAGACTACAGGGTCACAAAGGGTTGGATACAACTGAGCGACTATGCACACAATATAAAATATAAAGTTAAAAATATTGGTTATTATTATTAGAATGTGATTTTTTATTACTTCCATTACTACCACATGTTTTTGCTGCCTTCATCCCAGATTCTCCATGGCTGCTTATTGCCCCCCAGTGGAGTGTCCTTCCTGTCCTATAGAGTGAGTCCCATGATCCAGATGTCACTGACCTTTGATTCAATCCTTTTGAATGATGTTCCCTATTACTTGGCAATTGACTCCACTGTTTATCAATGAGGTGATCTCTGTGAGGCTTATTTCTTCAACTGTAAAATAAAGAAATGCTTTTACCTCCTTCATATGGCTATTGAGAGGATTAAGCGAGATAATCCATGTAAAGGGCTTAACTCAGCATCTGGTCTGTGGTAGTACTCTCTAAAGGTCGCCTGCTTTTACTTCTCTGTGCTCATCAGAACAGGATAGTGGTGAGACTGGCAGAAAGAAACTAAAAACACAGGTTGAAATGTTATTTCTTTCATGAAAAATGTCAAGAGACATAAAGGGATGGTTATGTATAGTGGTAGATGGAGTATTATGTATCCAGATGAAAGTATGGTTCTCAGGTTCCCACACTTTCCCCTAGGGATGTGCAGCTTTGAGCTACACAATTTGCATAGAGTGGGAATTTTACCAGGCTCTGAAAGATCTTTTTGTCATCCTTATTTTATTTTCTTTTAATCCTCTCCTGGTCCCACCCAACTGTTCTGCAGATTCTAGCTACAAATCTACATACCTACCTACCAGGGGCAAATAAATGATCACAACTCCTTCACATTCCTAAGTACTTATGGGAAGACTAGGTGAGGGGAAGGTTCCTTTGCTGGAAACATCGGTTAGCAGGAAAGGGCTAAGGCCTTTTTGAGATCTACTTCTGTTGGACTTTGGTGATGTTTTGTAATAGGGTTTATTTTTAGTCTGAAGTAGTAAGACCTTGGCTTCGAATTGGAACCAGCATCCCTAGATGGGATTTTTTTCCCCTGGAAAATGCTCAGTATAAAATGATGCAAACTTGTGAAAAATTCTATTAGTATGGCAGTGTGAGTAGAGAAGTGGAAATACCCGCCCCTTAATCCACAGGCCTATCCTGCCCATCCCTACCCCAGAGACAACCACTTTTAACTCTGTTGTGTATCCTTCTAAATTTTCCCCCATTCAACTATAAACAAATATGTCCAAAAATTGGATTCTACTGTAAATATTGATGTGCTTCCCCTTTTACATAATATCATCTCTTGGAGTTATTTCTATGTGAATACATCAATTTTTTTTTCTTTTTTTAGCAAGTGCATAGTATAGATGCACTTTCAGATAACTTCATTTTTTTGTCTTTATAAACAAAACAGATTTTGGATGGTAATGGCATTTACAAGTTAATTAACCTTATTAAATTCACACAATTATTAAGTGAGAGAGTCAAGATTTGGGCCCATGTTGGCTGACTCCAGATCACATAGTATTAACTGCTAAGCATTCCTTTATTTCTGTAACTTAATTACTTTTACCCTCAGTTTCTAATATAAACAATAGTTATGAGCTACTCACAAAATTTCAGAGTTGGAATAGACCTTTGAGACAGGTTATCTATTCTAACCTCTGACTTTCTAAACAAATCATTAGATGGTTTCTCTTTGGGCAAATCATTTCTGAAACATAATTTTGGTGATATAAAACTCCATTAAATTATTTGCATCTGCAGTTGCAGAAACTCTGGGTTGCTTAAGGAATAGTTTATCTTACATCCTTCATATTTTATATCACCATTCTTTGTATGATATGCTAACACTCTGAAGTCAGTAGGATAAACTGTTATTAAGTCTGTTTCACAAGTGGGGACATTTAGGCTCAGGGAAATTAAACAGCTTAAATTTTTTATTGAAGTATGGTTGATTTACAATATTATGTTAGATTTAGGTGCACAACACAATGATTTGGTACTTTTGCAGTTTATACTCCATGATAGGTTATTACAAGATAATGAGTATGATTCTCTGTTCTATGCAATCTATCTTTGTTGCTTATGTATTTTATATGTAGTAGTTTGTTAATTTTATACTCATATCTTGCCTCCCCATTCCCTCTTCCCTTAAATAACCACAAGTTGGTTTTCTATATTTGTGAGTTAGTTTTGCATATACGTGCATCTCTATTATTTTTAGATTCCACATTTAAATGATATCATACTGTATTTGTATGTCTATTTCTGACTTATTTCACTAAGCACAATATTATCTAGGTTCATCTATGTTGCTGCAGGTGACAGTATTTCATTATTTTATGGCTAATGTTCTAGTGTATATATACCAAATCTTATTCCAATTGTCTGTTGATGGGCACTGGTTGCTTCTTTAAAGGTAAGTAGTGCTGCTATGAACATTGGGGTGCATATATGTTTTCAAATTAATGTTTTCACTTTTTTTCTAGATGTTTATCTAGGACTGAAATTGTTGCATCATATGGTAGTCCTATTGATATTTTTAATTTTTTTTAGGAACCTCCATACTGTTTTAAGTGTTGGCTGAACCAATTTTCATTTCTACCAACAGTGTTCAAGGGTTTCTTTTTCTCTACATCCTCCTGAACATTGGTTCTTTGTAGACTTTTTGATGGTAGCCATTCCTGGTAGCTCAGATGGTTAAGAATCTGCCTGCAATGCAGGAGACTCAGGTTTAATCCCTGAGTCTGGAAGATACCCTGGAGAATGGAATGGCTGCCCACTCCAGTGTTCTTGCCTGGAGAATTCCATGGACAGAGGAGCCTGGTAGCCTACAGTCCATGAGGTCACAAGGAGGGAAATACGACTGAGTGACTAAAACACACACACATACATTGTGACTGGTGTGAGGTAGTAACTTGTTGTTTTGATTTGCATTTCTCTAATAATTAGTGACATTGAACATCTTTTTATTGAACAGCTTATAGTTATACAGATAGTTACTGAAGGCAACCTGACTGTCAGCTGAAGGAGTTTTGACCTTTAGACTTTGACCTGAAGGCATCAAGGAGTTACTGAAGGCTTTGAATAGGGGTGAGGTTGTGGGATTAGGTGGATGGGATAAGTAGATGATTTCTGATAACACTAATGCTTGCTCCTTGGAAGAAAAGTTATGACCAAACTAGACAGCATATTAAAAAGCAGAGACATTATTTGCCAACAAAGGTCTGTCTAGTCGAAGCTATGGTTTTCCCAGTAGTCATGTATGGATATGAGAGTTGGACTATAAAGAAAGCTGAGTGCCAAAGAATTGATGCTTTTGAACTGTGGTGTTGGAGAAGACTCTTGAGAGTCCCTTGGAAGCAAGGAGATCCAACCAGTCCATCCTAAAGGAAATCGGTCCTGAATATTCATTGGAAGGACTGATGTTGAAGCTGAAACTGCAATACTTTGGCCACTCGATGTGAAGAACTGACTCATTTGAAAAGACTCTGATGCTGGGAAAGATTGAAGGTAGGAGGAGAAGGGCATGGCAACTGAACTGAATGCTTCAGAAATAAGACTGGCAAGAACCAAGATAGTAATGCAGGCCAGCTATTTAGGTATGAATAGATAAAATGCATGGGTACTATTGATAGCAATCAGTCTGAAAAGGAAGGGATGGCTGGAAGAAATACCAAGAAAACAATATTTTTAGAGCTTCATCACTAGTTGGAGATAGTAGTGTTAATCACTCAGCCGTGTCCAACTCTTTGCAACCCTACGGACTGTAGCCCACCAGGCTTCTGTGTCCATGAGATTCTCCAGGCAAGAATACTGGAGTGGGTTGCCATTCCCTTCTCCATGGGATCTTCCCAACCCAGGGATCAAACCTGGGTCTCCTGCATTGCAGGCAGATTCTTTACTGCATGAGATACAGGGAAGTCCCAGCTAGAGATAGGAGACTAGAAAAAGAAGAGATAAGGATAATCCACACATATTAGTTGGATTGTTTAGATAGTGGAACCATTTACAAATAAGAACATCAGATTTGGAATGAAGAACAGTTTGAGTTAGGAACTGCTGTATACTGCTGGCTAGATATTTAAGTAAAAATGTGTAAGTTTTTTTGAAAATGAAGTACTGGGACTTGGATGAAAACATTTCTGAAGGTTCAGGCTCAATTGTCTTCTATCTTTATACAACTGTTCACACACTCAGTATAGTAGGTCTGTAAGGAAATTTTAAAAATCATCTATTCTGAGTCCCTTATTTTACAGATGAGACCAATTAATGAAATAACTTGCCTGGGGTCTTAAGTGTCCATGACAAATCAGATTTCCTGAGTCTCTGTTCTTGCTCTTTACTGAACATCAGGTGTTACAGACTGGTAATGGTCCACTGATAGTTGTGTTTGTCTAGGGGAGTAGACTGTGTTATTGATCACAAATACTTGCTGCCTTTCTCTGGGAGAGGATTAAACTCTTCCTTCCCATTGATGTGGCCAGCCTTGGCCATGTGACTCATTTTGGCAAATGAAATGTGAGCAGAGTCACATCTGTGCAACATTTCTGAGAGGAACTTTAAAGTATGACTTAAGTATACAGTTTCATTGCATCATTCACCAGGCTTTGTTTCTTTTTCTTCTGCCATGAGTTCACCAATATTTAGAAGAATCTTTGTCAGCCTAAGTTCTACACTAAACATGATGTGCAGCAGAGATATGACTGATCTTTGATGGGATTGTAATGTGAGTAAGAACAACCTTCTGTTGTAAGCTGAAAATCTGGGATCATGTGTAAATACAATATAACCTAGGCAATCCTAACTGATACAATCTTCATCATAAAAAAAAAAACCTGCATCAGTGAGTAACATCTGAAAATTTTGAGAGTTAGCATAGAGATACAAACTTCAGATTTCTGGTGAAAAATTGGAAGAGCTGACACATTTGGCCTAGGTGCCATACATTGGCTGAGACTGTATAGCATCTACCCCTGTAGAAATAGAAGCTAGCACTGTAATGTACCCCCAGCATCCTATAATCCCTAACTCTATCTCATGCCCATCCATCTTCTTCTCCACTTGTTTACATTACCTATCTGGCCCTTGTAAGCTTGTGAATCTGCCTCTCTGAGTTTATATAAAAATTTCCTACCCCAACAAGAAAATGCTTGAGACAAAAAGAACTGAGACCTGAAAGTGGAACTTTACTTAATACCCACCTGCATGGATGAGATAAAGAATCAGTGGGGAGACATTTAATAACTGGTTAGAAAAGGAAGAAGTAAACCAGAATTGGAGAGTTACCAAATCAAACAAAAAACAAGGAAGAGACAAGTGAAGAAGAGGGGATGGTCAACCTCAGGGAAATCAACAGAGTTCAAGAATAAAGACAGTGAAGAAAACCAGGTAATATGTGACCTTTGAGAGAATAATTGCAGTGTTTTGATGATCATGGAAGACAGAAGATAAGAAGTTAGGGGGCAAAGGGCTGCTGAGAAAATGTAGGTGTTGAGATAACTTTTTTTTTTTCTCACAAATTGGCATTGAATGTAAGGAGAAAAATAATTGGCTTCTCAAATGGCAGGAAAATCAGGCCAAATGTGTTTTATCCCTCTTCTTGTGTGTTTTTTTTTTGGGGGGGGTGGTGGGAGTGTCTGTGATGTACTAGGAGTAACACATATTTGAAAAGCATTGGCAAAAGAGTGAGTAAAGAGAAACCAGGTAATTGAGGAAGGAAAGCTTGGGAGGTAGTTTGGAGTCATCAATAGAGACCACAGGTGAGTCAGTTAGTTTTGGAAATAAGTGATAGCAGACTTTCAGCCGGAGAAGGCAGTGGCACCCCACTCCAGCACTCTTGCCTGGAGAATCCCATGGATGGAGGAGCCTGGTGGGCTGCAGTCCATGGCGTCTCGAAGAGTCAGACACGACTGAGTGCCTTTACTTTCACTTTTCCCTTTCATGCATTGGAGAAGGAAATGGCAACCCACTCCAGTGTTCTTGCCTGGAGAATCCCGGGGACGGGGGAGCCTGATGGGCTGCCGTCTGTGGGGTCGCACAGAGTCGGACACGACTGAAACGATTTAGCAGCAGCAGCAGACTTTCATCTAAGTCTTTTAATGTGGGATGTGGGGGTCTTAATGAACCATCAGTAGTGACTCAGAAGAGAGCAGTATCTGGGCCCCATGATGTGCGTGGGTAATGGAAGTATGATGACCTTGTCTCTGAACTACGGTTTGGAGGTGGTCTGCTCTCAGTGGTTACAGTCTTGAATGAAGTGCAGACACACAGTGAAGGATCTGATAACCGAGAGACCGAATGCCATTTGTGGCAGGAACCTGAGCCATGTGCCCAGATACAATCTTGGTGCCTTTCTGACCCCCTTTTCTGTCAGTTCTGCAACCACACTAATAAGAATTGTCTCTCATCTTCCATAGGTTAATGAGTTTGAGAAGGAAAAATGCAGTTTATTATGATGGCAGGAAGGGCAATGCAAATGGCAACTGAGAAACTTGAAATTTATTTTCAAAGGTCTTTGAACTTAATTTCAAGGGGCAACCATCACACTCATGAAACAGCACCTTGTGAAGAATATAGAATGACAAAAATATGTTACAGTCAGTAATTTTCATCCTATGCTTCTACACCCTCAGGGGACCCTCTTGGTGGTCTGCATACTATGCCCTTATACTATTAGGGTTTATGTCAGTGTCTCTGTCTCTATTAATGACATAAAGTAGGGATTTACTTATGTTATATTAGCATCTCATTATCATGCTTGTTTTGGACCAAAAAATAGCAACTGACCTATAGATATTCCGTGTCACATAGCAAAAAGAGAGAAGTTGCTGTGCATCATGATGTTTATGGAGGCCATGCTATCATTCCCACTATGACAGCAATGAGAGTATTGCCAAGGAATGAATTTCTAGTGGAGTCTTAGTGGACAATAAAGGCAAATAAAATGGTGTGTGTTATCTGCCTCAACAGAAGCATCAGCATATATGCCACTGTATCTGATATACTCTGTTTTGTGAAGGCACGTTGTTCATATGGAGGGTAGTTGGAATGGGTTCTGATAGTAGGTGGCCCATAGGTTCATTTGCCTTGGAAGAGACTGGAGGATAGAAACAGAATTATACTAGTTGCCCCATTCTTCTGTTTTCCATTATTTCAGTAGGTTCATTTATCTGAGTTTTGAATGGGGCCTGAATATACAGAGGAGATTGGTGGTACAGTAGTGGGAAAGTTTCCGCTGCAGGAGGAAATGTACAGGGAGGAAAGGGACCGATTCTTGGACTGTGGAATAAAAAGGGAATGACTGAGTCTCAACTCTATTTAATTTACCTTTATTCTATCTTTCTTTGTTACTAGGCTGCACTAAGCACAAAAATTAAGAATTAGTACAATGGGCAAGGGGCTTCCCTGATAACTCAGTGATAAAGAATCCTCCTGCCAATGCAGGACACGCAAGTTCGATCTCTGGGTCAGGAAGATCCCTTGGAGAAGGAAAAGAGTTGGACACAAAATAGCAACTAAACAGCAACAGTGGTCAAGACACATGATCTAATCAGCTTATTCTTCCAACTATGACAGTAAATGATATGCTGTTATAGACCTCTTCTGACATTAGCTGTTTTCCTTAATTACATGAATATTATCAGTCACTTAGCAGTTCATACTTTTATAGCTGGCTTCAGACAGGAGATTGAAAAATCCAGGAACCTCAAGGATGAGTGGGAGCTAGGCAGTGGTAGTGGGTTGAGGAGAAGGGGTTGTATTCTGGACAGAGAAAAAAACATGCAATTTCCCTGAGGTGATAGAAAGCAGAGGATGTCTGGGGATTTGAAAGAACATCTTTGAAGCCTGGTGAGCAAGTGGGAGGGAGTGGTATTAGAGGAGAACGAAGAGACAGGCAAGGATTGCAAGCCTAAGAATATCCGTTGTGAAACTGTGTCCTGAGTCCCATGAATATTCATTAAAAGCAAGTTCATGATATTGTTAAAGGTATTACACTAGAAAGTCTCCATATTCTTGGGCTTCTGTTGTACTCTACAGTCACTTATTTGAGCATTCATTCAACAAGCATATATTGAAGGTCTGCTATACACCATGTACTTCAGGCCAGAACTGTATACCTTCTAGATCTTTGTGAATTACAGGCTGCCACTTACAATGTGGTCACTTTGTCAGTCCTGTCATGATAGTCAGATTTAGCTTCTTTTCATTATTATCATCTTGGGTATAGTATTGTGGGTTTGGAGAACAGGGCCCAATATCAGTGACTTCTGATGCGAGCAATCTGAAATACATCTTCAACTAGTGTCCTTAAGCTCCTGGTGGGCAACAGCAAGAGAGGGAATGGAAACTAGAGCCGTGTCTTTGTGTCATTAAATCAGCATTTGGGAAGGTGCTAAACTTAGTTCTCACAGCTCTCTTATTCTCAGTTCTGTGAGCTTTAAAAGGAGCTTCTAGTTGTCATTTTGAAAGTTGATAGATGTCACTGTTTTCTTTCTCTGTAGCCTTGCTTTAGATTCTGTTTTGTTTTTACCTATTGCCTCTTTCCCGTCTCTTCCCATCTCGTTTATTCTATTATTCTAGCTGTCTCTCTGAGCATGAGTACTAGGAGTAATGAGTACTGCTTTCAATAGCAGGGAAAGCAGAGTGACTCAGATAGGCCAGCCCTGATCTGGGAGTGAACCTTTATAGTTATCTTCATCCTCATTCAAAAATAGAAATTGTGCTGAAGAAATTAAGTCAATGCCAAAAAAATGGCTTTCTCATCTGGACACCTATTTAAAATTTCTCTGCCCTTCATTGATCTCACCTTTTTCTGAACTGTATTAGTACACGTAATAAAAATCATAAGATTTAGTTCTTGATAACATATTGTATTGGGCTAATTTATGATTCTTTAATAGATGCTGATTTTGTTACCTAATAGGATAGGATTATAAACTCCCACAATGAAGGGACTATGACCTTACTTTATTTTCCATCACCCTTAGAATTGAACAAAATGACAGGCATGCAGTTTAGCCATTCAGTGACACTTGATTGAGTTAATGAGATCTGTCACATTACTGTACATAGAGAAAGACCTTTGGATTCCTAGTTGGCTTTTAATGATTATTAGAGTGCAGTAGAACTTTTGATAATAATTATTCCATCACCATGCTGCTTCAGTTGTCTTTCTCTCCTTTCTATACCAGCAAGGAGGCATGAATTTAGTGGGAACATCCATTTCTTCATGTCAAATTCTGCCCCTTTGTATGGCATTTTATGTTATACAAGGGTGCCTTTGCTTTGTCTCTGTAAGTGAAAGCCAGGTAATGTTTTTAATGTGACTGTGTCTCTTTTTTGTTCTTATACCCTCTGAAGCAGCCCAAGAGGAAGAGATGACAATAATATAAGACAGTCACATGAGAAAGCTGTAATATGGTATAAATGAAGGGGACAGATGTCACTTGTGGCTACAAATTAATTCCTTCAGATCTTTGGATTTTTTTGACTAAATGACAAGAGCTGAGAGAGGAGAAGTGTATGAAAATGAAGACATTCCTTGGTTTTGGCAGCCTGTGCTTGATAAAGTAAGATTAGAGATTGAGTTGCTGATATTCTCATTGAAAAAATTGTATGAGATTAGTAATGGAGAAAGAGAAAGGGCTTTGAAATCAAAGAAATGGGAAAGGAGCTCTATTTGTTTCCTACTGCTTTTGTAATAAATTACAGCAAACTTGGTGGTTAAAAACAACACTGATTTATTATCTTACAGTTCTTGAAGCCAGAAGTCCAAAACGAGGCTCAGTGGGATAAAACAAGGTTGTGGATAGGGCTGTATTCCTTTCTGGAGGCACTAGGGGAAAATGTATTTCTTTGCTTTTTCCAACTTCTTGAGGCTGTCTGCATTCCTCGGCTGGTGGTCCCCTTCCATTTGCAAAGAACCAAATAACCATATGTGGAAAAACGTGGGTGATAAGTATGTAGATGACATAGGAGACATGGGCCAAGGAACACTGAATGAGAGTCAACAACCTTCTAGAGACATAGAAAATGCTACGTAAATTTTATCAGAGACAGCCTAAGAGTCTGGTCCTGCTATTGAAAATAATGAATTACAATTTATAGTGATTATGAATACATTTTGCTTTGCACATGCAATATAAATGAGCACTGAGTTCTGTGACTTAAGATGTAGTATAAGATAAAGTCCATGTAAGCAGTTTTGTGGAAGTATTTTTACAATTATCTTTCTAATCTCAAAGCTAATTATTTAATGTCTCCTCAGTCATGTGCTTCATATCTTTTTGTTTCATTCTGGGCTCCTCCCCTCCCCCATCTCTCTCTCTCTCCCTCCTCTTTTGCTGTTTTTGATTCTTATGCTTTTCCTTTTGTCCTCTACTGACATCATGTAAGTATTTATTTAGCTGGTCTTAGTTGCATCATGTGGAGAAGGCACTGTCGACCCACTCCAGTACTCTTGCCTGGAAAATCCCATGGATGGAGGAGCCTGGTGGGCTGCAGTCCATGGGGTCATGAAGAGTCGAATGCGACTGAGCCACTTCCCTTTCACTTTTCACTTTCATGCATTGGAGAAGGAAATGGCAACCCGCTCCAGTGTTCTTGCCTGGAGAATCCCAGGGACGGGGGAGCCTGGTGGGCTGCCGTCTATGGGGTCGCACAGAGTCGGACACGACTGAAGCGACTTAGCAGCAGCAGCAGCAGCAGTTGCTTCATGCAGGACATGTTGTTGCAGCACACAGACTTCTCTCTTTGTTGTGCTTGAACCCAGTTATTGCAGTATATAGGCTTAGTTGCCTCTTGGTTATATGAGATCTTGGGTCTCTGTCCAGGGATCAAACCTACATTCCCTGTATTGTAAGGCAGAGTCTTAACCACTGGACCACTAGGGAAGTCCCAGCATCATAGTAGTTTTTAACTGAGCAATTAATAGAATAAATAGAGTCAAGCCCAGCATGTATATATTTGGGAGGAAGAACTTCTGATTGGGAAGCCCCTTAAAAATTAGTTGCATGCTAGTTAGATTTTATGTTTATAGATAAAATGTTAATGGTTCCCTGTAGCCATTCTCCTAGAGCTCCTCTATGTTTTTAATCTTTTAGTGCTTTGACTTGTGGCTTCCTTGTAAAAAAATAATAATAACACCTTTTTTTGAGGATGCTCTGTAATTTGTATGACTTTTCTCTAACTTACTTTGGCCAGAGCTATGGATTTGATTTTCACATGGATGGACTTTAGCATAATTCTGGTTCATTACTACAGTCAGTGCTCTTTATCCTGGAGGTGATTTTACAAAAGCAGTTCAGATGAACACACCCCCTCAAAAAAGTAACTGCATGTATACCAGCTTTCTATGTCTGTTATTAGAGAAATAATTCCTGAGTTTCTGCCCAACCAATAGTGGGTCTCATCTTTGTACATGAAAGAAGTCACACAGCCAGCCCAGCAGACAAAGATTGCTTTTTCATTTTAGTCTTCCACTAGTCCTTCTTTCCCAGGATGGCTCCATGTGTCTCAGAATGACTTACAAAGAAATAAGACTTTAAAACTGAGAATAGCTGCTAATGACTTTATGATCCTAAGGCAAAGTCATATTTGCACCATAAGAGCTTGGTTGTGATTTGATAGTCTGAAGTTTGTGTTGGTTGCTCAGTCGTGCCTGACTCTTTGTGACCCCATGGACTATAACCCACCAGGCTCATCTGTCCATGGAATTCTCCAGGCAAGAATACTGGAGTGGATTGCCATTCCTTTCTCCAGGCAATCTGAAGTGTGGTGGTGAGGAAATGGATGATGGCTAGTTTGCATCTGTCCATACAGCAAACTCAGGAAGGCTGAATATAGCCTGGTGGTTATGGATTAAATTCTAATTCCAACATTTACTAGCTTTATGTTCTTAATCAAGTTACTTTACCTTTCTGAGCTTAATTTTCCACATATATAGTAATGTATATCTTAGAAGGTTAATTGAATCACAGGGAGATTGTCATTGAAGGCTATTTTCCATACACAAGGGGTAGTGGCCCATCCAAAAAATCTAGTAAGTGCATAGACACATTTTATATCACTCCAGAATAAGGCAGCCTAGTGTAGTATGGAAGGGGATGGACTCTGGAGCCTGATGCTTTGGATTCATATCCAAGCTTTATCATTTAATAGATGTGTGGCTTCATGCAAGTAACTTCATCTTTTGGCTCTAGTTTTCTCATTTATAAAATGGGAATAATGATAGTACATACCTCAAAAGCTTGGTATGAAGATTAAGTGAATTAATACAGCTGTAACTGGAGAAGGCAATGGAACCCCACTCCAGTATTCTTGCCTGGAAAATCTCAAGGACGGAGGAGCCTGGTAGGCTGCAGACCATGGGGTCGCAAAGAGTCGGACACGACTGAGCGACTTGACTTTCACTTTTCCCTTTCATGCTTTGGAGAAGGAAATGACAACCCACTCCAGGGTTCTTGCCTGGAGAATCCCAGGGACGGGGGAGCCTGGTGGGCCGCCGTCTATGGGGTCGCACAGAATCGGACACGACTGCAGTGACTTAGCAGCAGCAGCAGCAGTAGCAGCAGCAACACCTAAGACGGTGCCTGGCACATACTAGGTGTTCAAGAAGGAATAGCTCCTCTTATTATTAATTTGTGTTAATACTATTAATACTACTAATAAATAAGTGAAGATGATTGATTTAGAGATAGAGATAAAGGATGATACCTCAGTTTCTAGCTTAAGCAGTTGGTTCTGTGGTGGTATCATTTACTGAGATGGAGAAAACTGAGAAGAGTAGATTGGGGCATAAGTTGTGGGAATGGCAAAGTTTGGTTTTTGATGGTGAAGTGTCTGTGGAATATGAATATAAAAATTTGAAAATGGCAGGTTTTCTATAAGCCTGGGGTTCACAGAAATAGGGAACAGGGATATACATTTGAGAGTAGTCAATATACTATTTTTTGAGATTATGATACTGGATGAGGTAAGCAAAGAGCGAGACCTTAGAAAAAGAAGTGAGGGCTCAGGCTCAGTCTCTGGGGTGTGGATAATGAAAAACCAGCAAAAGAGACTAAGAGGTATGATGAAAAGAAAAGAAGGAAACCTACCTTTTATGATAGTTAAGACATAAGAGTGTTTCAAGAAGGAGGGCATGGTCAACTTTATAGCAGGAGGGCAGAAACAGCCATTGAATTTGGCCCTTTTGAGAAGTTTTGCTATGAAGAAGCCTAGATAATGAAGATGGCAGTTTGATGTGCCATCAAGGAAGGTTCTCTTTTTTTAAATATGGAAAATTCTAGCATATTTTTATATGCCACCAGAGGTGATCCATTAGAGGAAAGAAATCAAGGAAGGGCAAACAGGAGGAGATGGAATCCTGAATATAAATTGAGGGGTTGGCCTTTGACATGAGCAGGAGCATTGCTTTTATTTCTATGAGATAAAGTACATAGCATAATGCTTGACATGTAGTAAGTACACAGTAAGTAGTAGGTTTTATAATTATTGTTCTTGTTGTTAACTCAAGAGCCATGTTGATTTGGATATGGAAAAGACAATTTGGGTATGCTCAGAGCCCAAGGCCTTGAGCTCAGCCTGTGTAAGGAGTTGGCATTTAGTGTGGGCTATTCTAAACAAGGACCCCAAAATGTGATTTTTGAGATATAAAGACTTTTGTTAAGCTTGGCCCACCTAACCTAGTTATATTTTTTATATCAGAAGTGGGTACATGGCATCTGTGGTTATGACTTGGACAAAAGGCAACATATTTTTATTTTATCAAGTATACTACAAAGGCATGATTCTAGAGAAATAGATTGAATTCCATTTAGATTCATGGATCAACATCTCTCTCCCAGTATGTGTTGTCCCTTAACACATATACTAAAGGAGAGAATGATATGTTCCCATTCATTATATTTACCTCAGCAAAATGTGCTCCATATGATGACATTAAGCAGTAAGTGTTTTGTGATTTTCAGTGTTTCTATGATATCATTTTCTGTGCTCTCAATACAATGAGCTGAAGGCTTTTAGCTGTTTTACCTGTTATTCCTTTAGAAATAAGTCCCTTTTCTTTTTTTTTTTTATTTACAAGTCCCTTTTCTTAAGGGCTGAGTTTTTCACAGCACCGTGAAATGCTTTTTGCCTAATCATCTCTGAGTATAAATGCAAGCTTTGTGATTTTTCAAAAATACTTCAGAACTTCCTATAAATGTGTGTTTTTAAATTCTTTCCCCAAGTGGTCTTTATGCAACCTATAAATAGTCTACATTTTTGATCATTTTTTCACCTTATGTTCTTTAGATAAAAACCAATACAATATTGTAAAGTAAAAAAAAAATTCATTAAAAAATGAGTTTGATTAGTATTCAATGTGAAAGGTGGAATATTCTTTAAAACTTTCAAACTGTCATTTGAAATTAGTATTAGAGTGAGACATACTTACTGGGGTCTTTCAGCAACTATCTCTTGTCCAGTTACAGTTTATAAGAAATTGTCTGGCCATGACTTCATTGGTTTTCAGCATCCCTGTTATTAGTACCATATGTCTGTTTCCCTGAATGCTGAGCCTGGCCCTTTGATTTCTGTGAATTTCCAGATTCCTGAATATTTGCCTTAGTCTCTGGGGCTGGAATGCAAAAGTAGAAAATCAAGAAATACCTGGAGTAACAGGCAAATTTGGCCTTGGAGTAGAGAATGAAGCAGGGCAAAGTCTAATAGAGTTTTGCCAAGAGAATTCTCTGGTCATAGCAAAAAACCCTCTTCCAACAACACAAGAGAAGACTCTATACATGGACATCACCAGATGGTCAATACCAAAATCAGATTGATTATATTTTTTGCAGCCAAATTTTTGCAGCCAAAGTTGAAGAAGCTGTATACAGTCAGCAAAAATAAGACCAGGAGCTGACTGTGGCTCAGATCATGAACTCCTTATTGCCAAATTCAGACTTAAATTGAAGAAAGTAGGGAAAACCACTAGGCCTTTGAGGTATGACCTAAATCAAATCCCGTATGGTTACACAGTAGAACTGACAAATAGATTCAAGGGATTAGATCTTATAGACAGAGTGCCTGAAGAACTATGGAGGGAGGTTTCTGACATTGTACCGGAGGCAGTGATCAAGACATCCCCAAGAAAAAGAGATGCAAAAAGGCAAAATGTTGGTCTGAGGAGGCTTTACAAATAGCTGAGGAAAGAAGAGAAGCAAAAGGCAAAGGAGACAAGGAAAGATATACCCATTTGAATGCAGAGTTCCAGAGAATAGCAAGGAGAGATAAGAAAGCCTTCCTCAGGGGTCAGTGCCAAGAAATAGAGGAGAACGATAGAATGGAAAAGACTAGAGATCTGTTCAACAAAAGTAGAGATACCAAGGGAATATTTCATGCAAAGATGGGCTCAGTAAACAACAGAAATGGTATGGACCTAACAGAAGCAGAAGATATTAAGAAGAGGTGGCAAGAATACAAAGAAGAACTGTACAAAAAAGATCTTCATGACCCAGATAATCACAATGGTGTGATCGATCACTCACCTAGAGCCAGACATCCTGGAATGTGAAGTCAAGTACTTGGACCTTAGGAAGCATCACTATGAACAAAGCTAGTGGAAGTGATGGAATTCCAGTTGAGCTAATGAAAATCCTAAAAGATGATGCTGTGAAAGTGCTGCACTCAGTATGCTAGCAAACTTAGAAAACTCAGCAGTGGCCACAGGACTGGAAAAGGTCAGTTTTCATTCCAATCCCAAAGAAAGGCAATGCCAAAGAATGCTCAAACTACAACATGGTTGTACTCATCTCACATGCTAGTAAAGTAGTGCTCAAAATTCTCCAAGCCAGGCTTCAACAGTTCATGAACTGTAAACTTCCAGATATTCAAGCTGGATTTAGAAAAGTCAGAGGAACCAGAGATCAAATTGCTAACATCTGTTTGATCATTGAAAAAGCAAGAGAGTTCCAAAAAAACATCTTCTTCTGCTTTATTGACTATTCCAAAGCCTCTGATCACAACAAACTGTGGAAAATTCACAAAAGAGGTGGGAATACCAGACCACTTTACATACCTCCTGAGAAATCTGTATACAGGTTAAGAAGCAACAGTTCGAACTGGACATGGAAAAACAGACTGCTTCCAAATTGGGAAAGGATTACGTCAAGGCTGTATATTGTCACCCTGCTTATTTAACTCATATGCAGAGCACATCATGAGAAATGCTGGAATAGATGAATCACAAGCTGGAATCAAGATTGCTGGGAGAAATATCATTAACCTCAGTATGCAGATGACACCACATTTGAGGCAGAAAGTGAAGAAGAACTAAAGAGCCTCTTGATGAAAGTGAAAGAGGAGAGTGAAAAAGTTCGCTTAAAACTCAACATTCAGAAAACTAAGATCATGGCATCTGGTCCCATCATTTCATGGCAAATAGATGGGGAAACAGTGGGAACAGTAAGAGACTTTATTTTGTTGGGCTCCCAAATCACTGCAGATGGTGACTGCAGCCATAAAATTAAAAGATGCTTGCTCTTGGAAGAAAAGCTACAATGAACATAGACAGCATATTAAAAACCAGAGACATTACTTTGCCAACAAAGGTCCCTCTTATCAAAGCTGTGGTTTTTTCCAGTAGTCATGTATGGATGTGAGAGTTGGACTATAAAGAAAGCTGAGTGCCAAAGAATTGATGCTTTCGAACTGTGGTGTTGGAGAAGACTATTGAGAGTCCCTTGGACAGCAAGGAGATCCAACCAGTCCATCCTAAAGGAAATCAGTCCTGAATATTCATTGGAAGGGCTGATGCTAAAGCTGAAACTCCAATAGTTTGGCCACCTGATTGGAAGAACTTACTTGTTTGAAAAAACCCTGATACTGGGAAGATTGAAGATGGGAGGAGAAGGGGATGACAGGGTATGAGATGGTTGGATGGCATCATTGACTTGATGGACATGAGTTTGAGTAAACTCTAGGAGTTGGTGATGGACAGGGAAGCCTGGCATGCTGTGGTCCATGGGGTTACAAAGAGTTGGACACAACTGAGGGACTGAACTCAAACTGGGATTTAGGTCTTTCTGGTTCCCATACATATATATATATATATATTTTTTTTTTTTTCTGGAACCTGTATGTCCTTATTGTTATTGCGATTGCATTTCTTTTATCTGCCCTGTCATGCTTTGTCCTTTGTGTTTTCAGACTTGCGTTTGCTTGCCTGGTTTCATTTACTAGCTTTTTTCAAGTGCCCAATTAGGTATTTCTTCTGACCCTTGAGCCCAAGACTGATTCTTGTCCTAAAGTAGTACCAGCTTCTTAGGCTTGCCTCCATGTTATACTGTGGCCCCAGCACCAGCATTGAGAGCTAAATAAATCACTGGTTTATACAGCAGTCTGTGAAGAAATCACAGTATATCTGATTTTCATAGCAGTAGTGATGGAAAATCGGAGAAGGCAATGGCACCCCACTCCAGTACTCTTGCCTGGAAAATCCCATGGATGGAGGAGTCTGGTAGGCCGCAGTCCATGGGGTCGCTAAGAGTTGGACACAACTGAGGGACTTCACTTTCACTTTTCACTTTGATGAATTGGAGAAGGAAATGGCACCCCACTCCAGTGTTCTTGCCTGGAGAATCCCAAGGACAGGGGAGCCTGGTGGGCTGCCATCTATGGGGTCGCACAGAGTCAGACATGACTGAAGCGACTTAGCAGCAGCAGCAGCAGCAGTGATGGAAAATAAAGATGCTGTGCTTGATGCTTGAATCTCTGGGTTTAAATTCTTGCCCTGACAGAAGCAGTAAATATCTGTGAGCAAATGTCTTAGCCTCTCTGAAATTCAGTCTACTTCTTTGTAAAATAGAAATCATTTTCACCTATTTCATTTTTGTGAGAATTAAATAAGAAATAAGATGTCATATGTAAAAAATCCCTAATGTGATAACTAGCACATGTTTGTTAAATCTGGTGATATTCTCATAGATAATTCTGTTTCATTAATTAGTTTATTTTTATCAATTCATTTCAGTTCAGTCACTCAGTCGTGTGTGACTCTTTGTGGCCCCATGAACTGCAGCACGCCAGGCTTCCCTGCCCATCACCAACTCTTGGAGCTTGCTTAAACTCATGTCAGTTGAGTTAATGATGCCATCCAACCATCTCATCTCCTGTCATCCCCTTCTTCTGCCTTCAATCTTTCCCAGCATCAGGGTCAACAAGTCAGGTGGCCAAAGTGTTGGAGTTTTAGCTTCAGCCTCAGTCCTTCCAATGAATATTCAGGACTGATTTCCTTTAGGATGGACTGGTTCGATCTCCTTGCAGTCCAAGGGAGTCTCAAGAGTCTTCTACAACACCACAGTTCAAAAGCATCAATTCATGGTTCATGTACTGTTGAAGCCTGGCTTGAAGGACTTTGAGCATTACTTTGCTAGCATGTGAGATGAGTACAATTGTGCAGTAGTTTGAACATTCTTTGGCATTGCCTTTCTTTGGGATTGGAATGAAAACTGACCTTTTCCAGTCCTGTGGCCATTGCTGAGTTTCCAAATTTCCTGGCATATTGAGTGCAGCACTTTTACAGCATCATCTTTTAGGATTTGAAATAACTCAGCTGGAATTCCATCAGCTCCATTAGCTTTGTTGGTAGTGACGCTTCCTAAGGCCCACCTGACTTCGCATTCCAGGATGTCTGGCTCTAGGTGAGTGATCAAACCATCATGGTTATCTGGGTCATTAAGACCTGTTTTTGTACAGTTCTTCTGTGTATTCTTTTCACCTCTGCTTAGTATCTTCTGCTTTTGTGAGGTCCGTACCATTTCTGTCCTTTATTTTGCCCATTTTTGCATGTATTGTTCCTTGGTATCTCTAATTTTCTTGAAGAGATCTCTTTTTCATTCAGTTGTATCTTGTATTCTAATTCTGTATTGTATTCTATTCTTTTTATATTCAAATACTTGACATATTTTCAGAGTAAATAAGTGAAAAGTATCAGTGACAAAAGATTCCTGCTCTAAAGTCAGAAAGAAATTATCACACAAGCTCATTTTAACAAGGTCCCAAGTTTCCCAATTAACTTGTCTTCAGTTCTTATGTATTCTGATCAACAATTGCATTATATCCCTTCTGGAAACAGTTAATATGACAACTTATAAATTTCTTGCACAGAAACTGAATATCTGGAACTGAATAAACACATGGCAGTGATTATAGGAACAAATATTTGTATATTTGGTGGTGGAGCTTTTTGTTATCCAAGAAATAATTTGATTTGAACTTTTGTGCATTTATAAGATGTGATTTTCTTCTTCTATTCAATGTGCCATTCAGTAAAACAGCATAACATTAGCAACGTAAAATGGGATTTTAGTATATATATATATATTTTGGCAAAGTCATGGTCTTGAAATACAATTTCATGTGATTAAAATGACTGCTGTCACATTATCTAGCCATAAAGAAGGCGGGAAAGTGAATCAGCTCTTGTAGAGTACTTAGTGCATAAACAGGTGTTTAGTATACAGCATTCTGTTCTATGTTTAAGGAGACAAATACATTATTTTTGATTTATGGATGTGAAAACTGAAGCTCAGTGAAGTTAAATAGCCTGTCTATGGTTACACAGCTATGGATCTGAGATTCAAACTAATGTCTTTTTTACTCCAGTTCCCTGTGTTCTTTTCACTTATTGAGGTAAACTAGTTCTGTCTTCTGATACCAGAGTGGTAGAGGAAACCCTAAATACTTGGAGAGTTTTCAATGGTTAATCCAAGGCCTGGCATACAACTGAGTGTGAAAGGATAGGTAAATAAAGTGAAGAGTGAAAGTCACTCAGTCACGTCTGACTCTTTGCAACCCCATGGACTATACAGTTCATGGAATTCTCCAGGCCAGAATACTGAAGTGGGTAGCCTTTCCCTTCTCCAGGGGATCTTTCCAACTCAGGGATCAAACACAGGTCTCCCACATTGCAGGCCAATTCTTTACCAGCTGAGCCACCAGGGAAGCCTCTAAATGGAAGGGACAATGAATGGAAAAGGCTGAGTAGCCCACATTCAAAGGCATGTTGCATTCAGCTAAATCATAAACACTGTTCATCAGACCTGCAAAGTATGTTAAACTCAGTGACTACCAATTGCCATCTTTGAAAAAGGCAAAGTCAAAAATGAGGCAGTATGTCACTAGCATCTGTGGAATGAGATCTGTTCATCGTTTTAGTGGCACTTCATTCCCATTCCCTGTGCTAGTGGGTGACAGCAGTGTTTTGTACTCAGTGTGCATGTGCTATTCTTTCCCTTGGGAATAAATCAGTGATGCCATAGTTTTATGCCCCTAAGAGAATTGTATTTTTTTTAATTTTATTTTATTTTTAAATTTTACATAATTGTATTAGTTTTGCCAAATATCAAAATGAATCCGCCACAGGTATACATGTGTTCCCCATCCTGAACCCCCCTCCCTCCTCCCTCCCCATACCATCCCTCTGGCTTTTTTAATGCATTTATCATGTATCCTATAGATCACTTTCCCCAGGACAATTCAGCCATCAGTTTCATTATTATTGTTAATGTACATAACATCCATAATGTTACAGTGTAGAGCCAGATTTCATATTTCACCTCTTCCATTTATTATTAGGTGTCCATGATCAATTTACTTAATCTCTCTGAATCTCAGTTTCTTCTATCAAATAGGTCTAAGACTACCTTATTTGTTGTTCTGTCACTCAGTTTTGTCCAACTCTTTGTGACCCCATGGACTGCAGCACACCAGGCTTTGTTGTCCTTCACTGTCTCCCAGAGTTTCCTCAAATTCATGTCCATTAAGTCAGTGATGCTATCTAACTATCTCATCTTCTGCTGCCCTCTTCTCCTTTTGCCTTCAATCTTTCCCAGCATCAGGGTCTTTTCCAATGGGTCAGCTCTTCACATCAGGTGGCCAAAGTATTGGAGCTTCAGCAGCAGTCCTTCCAATGGATATTCATGGTTGATTTCCTTTAGGATTGACTGGTTTGATCTCCTTACAGTCCAGGGGACTCTCAAGAGCCTACAGCACCACAATTTGAAAGCATCAATTCTTCAGCAATCAGCCTTCTGTATGGTCTAACTCTCATATCTGTACGTGACCATATAGATATATAATAAAGAGGAAATGAGAAATATATACACAAATTCCCTTATAGTCTGTTAAAATGTCACATGGAGGTAGATGAAAGTCAGTTCCATTGCTGATAATGACAACACACTTGTAGTAACTTCAGTTTCACTAGCTCCGTAGTGGCCATGGGAGCTATTTTGTATGTGTATGTGTTTTGTTTCTACATCTAGACTGTTTTCCTCTTGAGGACAGGGAGGTTGTCTAACAACATTTTTGTATTTCTTGGGCCATTCATAAATATTTAATACATGGTGGTTGCTCACAGTGATTACAAAGTTTGTGCCTAGAGCAACAATATTCAGATGACTTTTCCCACATTCCATTTCATAAACTACAAAAGCTAATGAAGAGATGGAGCAGTATTGCAGCTTCTTTATGCGTTCTTATGTATTTATTTGCATAGTTCTTTGACTATCCTAGAAAAATATAGTTACATTTTGAAGATAATTATTTAAAAAATCAAGCTATCTTTTACTAGATATATTGTCCACAATTAATGAAAGATATAGGTGGGAGTGATTCTTTAATTATGTCTTGTGGTTTGACTTATCGCCACTTACTGCAAGAATAGTTTATTGAAGAAATATTTTTCCCCAAAGATGAAAATTCCTATTTACATAGCTGACTTTAAAGATTGTTATTAAGCACAATATTTTAAATCTAGCTATCTAACAATTATCAGGTGGTAATTACGTGTCAGATTTTAAGTCTTCTGTGAACATTAAATGATGTAATCCTCAAAATAACTCTTATGAGGTAGAACATCATTGTGATCTCCATTTTACAGATAGAAAAACTAAGGCACAGAGAGGTTAAGTAACTCACCCAGGCTCACACAGCTAACATGGGCAGAGATTCACAGATAGGTGATCCAATTCCAGAATCTGCTTCCAGTTTCAAAATTATGCTGCCTCTTATTATATCTTGGTTCAAGGTTTTTAAATGAAATGAATTCTGGCTATCATTATCACTGATTCTGAAATATTATATATTTAGTCCAGTTCTTGGTCTAATAGAGTACTTGATCAAGACTTTTCCTTTGTAATTTGCTTTGCTTCTCTTAGCTGGGACTCTGACTGTTTATTTATTTATTTATTTATTTACCAACTTGGCATCAAAATCCATTGCAAGGCTGTTGATTGAACTTTCTCATCACAAGAAAAAAAAAACACATTGCAATTAAGTGTGGGGACAGATGTTAACTGGACTTACTATGGTGATCACTTTGCAATATATACAAATATTGAGTCATTATGTTGTACATTTGAAACTAATGTTATGTCAGTTATACCTCAATTAAAATCCATTGTGGGTACCTTTCTTCATTTACTGATTAAAATATTCCACTTTGACAGTTCCTATATTTTAAAGATATTTTTATTAAATATACATTTATCCATCCAGATTTTCTGATATCTTCTTACTCTTCTGCCTATATGAAACTGAAGCTCACTAATGTCTATTAGTATCATGTAAAGTTAACATTGGCATGCCGTTAAAGGCAGTCGAAAGAGAGCAATTTTTCATTTTTTCTTCAAGTGTATCTCTGCCTGTCTGCCTATATAGGAATCTGCCTGCTGTGTTCAGAGTTATTTGAAATTTCAGAACAATGTGTTAGCAAGTGGACCTCATCTTTTATAGTCTTGGCTACATACTATTGTAGAAATGCACTCGTCACATTAATTAAAAAAACAACAGATACATATTCCTCCCAGACAAAAGATATTTTAAAGATAAACGTTAAAATATTTTCACCATAGCATTTGAGTGATTCCTTTGGTTTCTAGACCCTAAAACATTAAACACGTCTATTCAGTTGCATATGTTTCCAAAAATATTATTTAAAGGTAGTTAATATCTGATATTTCAAGCCCCAGTTGTTCATTCTGCAATATTTCGTTTTGTCTGCTGTCATACTTGTTTTTCTGTTAAACCTGAGGCTCCGTTCTTCTTGATTTGTTTTTCTGAGCAGGAAGATTGGAAATGAAGCATTTTCTGATGAGATGGCACAGCTTCTTTTGAGAATTTGATGAATAGGATGGGTAGCTTTCTTACCCCTACTCTATGGAGATTTTCAGAAAATAAATTACTTCTTTCATAGGAGTAGCTTAGAGCTCCTGTTCTTTAGGTGTTCTGATTGCAGTGAAACCTTAAACTGGAACATTTCAGTTTGAAATGAATACTTCTGGAAGAAATTCTTGAGGTTCACTAAAAAAGTACATTTTTCTCCTTCAAACACATAGAAGTAGTTCATTTTCATCTCAATCGGATTTCTGGTTTTGCTAATCAGCTCTGCTTTGGATTTTATTGCTTTAAAGGTGCATCTCTTTATATACATGGGCTCAACATCAGTTGAAAAGTTGCTTTTGGTTCCCCAGACAATTTCTTCTTGCTCTATTTGTATTGTTCTGATTCTTACGGATTTTTTCACATTTTAGGGCTTTTAGTATATGAAATGAGAATTATAAGAATGGTAATTCGTATAGAAAATATACATCATATATTCTTTATGAACACAAGATTACTCTTGTATATTTTTTCCTATCATTTCAGTATGTTGTTCATTGTCTTCTGACTTCCTCACTGATGCTGCGAAAGATTGAGGGCAGAAGAAGAGGGCATCAGAAGATGAGATGGCTGGAAGGCATCACCGGTGAAATGGATATGAACTTGGGCAATCTCTGGGTGATGGTGAGGGACAGGGAGGCCTGGTATGCTGCAGTACATGGGGTCGCAAAGAGTCGGACATGACTGGACTACTGAACAACAAGAGCAATGCATACAGCTCCCTGTGCTATAAGTAGGTTCTCATTAATTACCTATTTTATATATAGTAGTATATATATATATATAGACAAGATATGTAGATTATGAATGAAGAAAATCAGCTAGATTACCAAAACCAACCAACCAACCAAAGAAAAAAATAATTAATATACTCATGTAATATTAAAGAGAGCAAAGAAGAGGAAAACATTTTCAAAGAAAGAATGCAGCATTGATTCTTCATAAATTTCTTCTCACTTTTCTATTGATTTAGCTCCCCAATCGGAGAAGGCAATGGCAACCCACTCCAGTACTCTTGCCTGGAGAATCCCATGGACGGAGGAGCCTGGTAGGCTGCAGTCCATGGGGTCGCTAAGAGTCGGACACGACTGAGCATCTTCACTTTCACTTTTCACCTTCATGCATTAGAGAAGGAAATGGCAACCCACTCCAGTGTTCTTGCCTGGAGAATCCCAGGGACAGGGGAGCCTGGTGGGCTGCCGTCTATGGTGTCGCACAGAGTCAGACATGACTGAAGTGACTTAGTAGCAGCAGCTCCCCAATATTAGTTTATCCTTACTAGATAAGTCAAGCCCCAGTATTGTCAGCCCCTGACTGACAATCCTTTTGACCAATAGAAGTCTGTGTCTTCCAACTAACTTTACTGAATTGTCTTTAGCTCTTGATGTCCTCTTGGCACAACTAGCTCAAGCTTCTCCTAGGGCACACCTCTCCAGTGGGATCTTTCTCCTATTTTTGAGGCTTGTGATGGCACCATACACACATCAACTGTTTCTAATTTCAGTCTAGCTTTGAGAAGATGACTCAGAAAGCTGATTTTTTTTAAAGAACCAAATGATTTTATGCCAGACAAATTCAGATTTAATAAACTTAAATAGTTTCATAAATGCTTATAATTTAAACATGAAAGGATTTCTTCATGGTCATCCTGAAAACTGCTTTCACTATTCAAAAATGAACAGCATTTATGTTGTATATTTAAAAAAAATCAGCTTTCTGAGTCATCTGCTCAAGGTAAGACTGAAATTAGAAGCAGCTGATGTGTGTATGGTGCCATCACAAGCCTCTAAAATAGGAGAAAGAATCCCGCTGGAGAGGTTTGCCCTAGGAGAAGCTTGAGCTAGTTGTGCCAAGAGGACATCGAGTTAGTTAAAGCCAATTCAGTAAAGTTAGTTGGAAGACAGAGTCTTCTTTTGGTCAAAAGGATTGTAAGTGAGATTTTTAAATACTGGGGCTTGACTTCTCTAGTAAGGATAAACTAATATTGGGGAGCTAAATCAATATAAAAGTGACAAGAAATTTATGACATTAAGAATTCATGCTGCATTCTTTCTTTGAAAATGTTTTCCTCTTTGTTCTTTGCTCTCTTTAATATTGCATGAGTATATTAATTATTTTTTTCTTTGGTTGGTTGGTTTTAGTAATCTAGTTGGTTTTCTTCATAATCTGCATGTTTTTTCTATATATAAACTACTATATATAAAATAGACAATTAATGGGAACCTACTTTGTATCACAGGGAGCTCTACACATTGCTCTTATAGGCCAGTCATGTCTGACTCTTTGCGACCCCATGGACTGCAGCATACCAGGCCTCCCTGTCCCTCACCATCTCCCAGAGTTTGCCAGGTCATATTCATTGCATCCGTGATGCTGTCCAGCCATCTCATCTTCTGATGCCCTCTTCTCCTTCTGCCCTCAATCTTTCCCAGCATCAGGGGCTTTTCCAATGAGTCATCTGTTTGCAGCAGATGACCAAAATCCTGGAGCTTCAGCTTCAGAATCAGTATTTCCAGTGAATATTCAGGGTTGATCTCCCTTAAAATTGACTGGTTTGATCTCCTTGATGTCCAGGGGACTTTCAGGAGTCTTCTCCAGCACCACAGTTCGAAGGCATCAGTGCTTTGATGTTCTGCCTTCTTTATTATCTAGCTCTCACAAACATACATGACCACTGGGGAGACCATAGCCTTGACTCAGTTCAGTTCAGTTGCTCAGTCGTGTCTGACTCTTTGCAACCCCATGGATTGCAGCACGCCAGGCCTCCCTGTCCTTCACCAACTCCCAGAGTTTACTCAAGCTCACGTCCATTGAGTTGGTGATGCCATCCAATCATCTCATCATCTGTTGTCCCCCTCTCCTCCCACCTGCAATCTTTCCCAGAATCAGGATTTTTTCAGATGAGTCAGTTCTTCACATCAGGTGGCCAAAGTATTGGAGTTTCAGCTTCAACATCAGTCCTTCCAATGAACACCTAGGACTGATCTCCTTTAGGATGGACTGGTTGGATCTCCTTGCTGCCCAAGGGATTCTCAAGAGTCTTCTCCAACACCACAGTTCAAAAGCATCAATTCTTTGGTGCTCAGATTTCTTTATAGTCCAACTCTCACATCCATACATGACTACTGGAAAAGCCATATCCTTGACTAGATAGACCTTTGTTGGCAAAGTAATGTCTCTGATTTTTAATATGCTGTCTAGGTTGGTCATAACTTTCCTTCCAAGGAGTAAGCGTCTTTTAATTTCATGGCGGCAGTCACCATCTGCAGTGATTTTGGAGCCCAAGAAAATGAAGTCTCTCATTGTTTCCACTGTTTCCCCTTCTATTTGCCATGAAGTGATGGGACCAGATCCCGTGATCTTAGTTTTCTGAATGTTGAGCTTTAAGCGAACTTTTTCATTCTCCTCTTTCACTTTCATCAAGAGGCTCTTTAGTTCTTCTTTGCTTTCTGCCTTAAGGATGGTGTCATCTGCATACCTGAGGTTATTGATATTTCTCCTGGCAATCTTGATTCCAGTTTGTGCTTCATCCAGCCCAGCATCTCTCATGATGTACTCTGCATACAAGTTGACTATACAGGCCTTTTTTCGGCAGAGTAATGCCTCTGCTTTCAACACACCGTCTAGGTTTGTCATCACTTGCCTGCCAAGAAGCAATCATCTTCTGATCTCATGGCTACAGCCACCGTCCACAGTGATTTTGGAGCCCAAGAAGAGGAAATCTGTCACTACTTCCACCCTTTCCCCTTCGGTTTGCCATGCAGTAATGGGGCTGGATGCATGATCTTATTTATTTATTTTTTATAATACGTAGTCTAGCCAGCTCTTTCACTCTTCTCCTTCATCTTCATCAAGAGGCTCTTTAGTTCCTCTTCACTTTCTGCCATTAGAGTGGTATCATCTTCATATCTGAGGTTGTTGATGTTTCTCCTGCCTATCTTGACTCCAGCTTGTAACTCATCCAGCCCTTCAAGGATCACTGCCTTGTCATGGCAAAGGGGCTTGTGCAACTCAATGAAGCAATTACCAAGCCATGCAGGGTCACCCAAGATGAACGGGTCATAGAAGAGAGTTCTGATAAAATGTGATTCACTGGAGGAGGGGATGACAAACCACCCCAGTATACTTAATGCTCTGCTACTGCTAAGTCGCTTCAGTCATGTCCGACTCTGTGTGACCCCATAGACGGCAGCCCACCAGGCTCCCCCATCCCTGGGATTCTCCAGGCAAGAACACTGGAGTGGGGTGCCATTTCTTTCTCCAATGCATGAAAGTTAAAAGTGAAAGTGAGGTCGCTCAGTCGTGTCCGACTCTTGGTGACCCCATGGACTGCAGCCCACCAGGCTCCTCCACCCATGGGATTTTCCAGGCAAGAGTGCTGGAGTGGGGTGCCATTGCCTTCTCCCACTTAATGCTCTATGGTGACCTAAATGGGAAGGAGATCCAAAAAAAGAGGGAATATATATATGTGTGTGTTTGTGTGTGTGTGTGTGTAACTAATTCATTGTGCTGTACAGTGGAAAGCAACTATACTCCAATACAAATTAATGAAAAATAATCTACAAGTCTTTTCATTTGACTCTCTGGGTCTGCTTTACTTTCCCAAACAGAGGAACCACTGATCTTTGGTGACTGCAACTAAAGTAAATGTAGGCACTATCTTTGAAACTAAATAGTTTATTTAGGATGCATTCTAACTGATCCCTAAAACCAAGCCCAGTTCTTAAGTAGCTGCAGATGCATTCACTTAGAAGTGTTTTAATCCTATCTTAGTGCAAATTTTTTCCATCTTTTTTTTTTTTGCTTGTTTGCCACCTCTCCTTGTCTTTAATATGTTGCTGAAGACCTCTTTTATAACATCTTCGTGATCTGATGGAGTGAGAGACTCCCATGGTTACTTAGTTCATTCCTATTTTATTTAGAATCCTTGTCCCCACTGATCATTTATCTCTCTGTTGGTGTTAGTATTCTATTATCTAGCTTTTGCTTTGGCTCTTTGTCTACACTGTTATTTGTTTTCTAAAGTTTTTAGATGCTAGCAGGACCTGTGGTTTTGTTTGGTTATCTCCTCTAACTATTTACAGTGATGAATCACCTGCAACAACAAATAATTGAAAAATGGCTGCTGTTGGGTTTTGGAGGATGTAATATAATACATAATAATATTAAAGTCAATTTGCATTCCCTGAACACCCACCACTGAACATTAGAGAAAAATGGCCCCAAAACTGTGTGGGGGAGATAAGAGGAAATCAGTTACAAATATTTTGTACTCAGAAAAATGATTCACTTGTAGTGACTGAAAGTTGTTATTCATAGCCTCTGATATAAGCAAGTACTTTACAGAAACTTACTGATAAATAAAAATGTAAAGAATGCAAAGTTTCAGTAGAAGTTCATGTTAGTAAGAGACTTGCACTTGGGTCTACAATATATGGACTGGACTCTTCCTGCTCACCATTACTATATCCGTAAGCTTAGTTGGGCTTGAAATCAAGCTGAAAGTGGTCAAAGGTAGTTTTTATTACCAACCTGCCTGCTAACCAAGCTGCTTCTTTTGGCATTTCTCCTTACTCATTTTGAAACATATATTCTCTGGTTCTTTTCTTATTTCTTTAGAACATGAAAGATGAGACTATCTTCAGTCTCCTTCAAACAGACTGCTAGTATTTTTTCCCGAAAATGGAAAATTAGGTAAAAATCGATCTCTGTCAATGTTTATGTGTATTTCTTGAAGTATGTTGTTAGAATGATCATTGATCACATTAGCCTAATCTAATTCCCTCACTTTATAAACTTTCTTTTCTAGAATCTTTTGATTCTAGCAAAATCACTTGCTAATAAATCTGTTGTTTTCATTATTTGAGGCAAACAGTTATAGTATGACTTTGAATTTTTTATTTAATACTGACTGAAAACCTTGTGTGTTGTTGTTCAGTCGCTAAGTTGTGTCCAAATCCTTGTGACCCCATGGACTGCAGCACGCCAGACTTCCCTGTGCTTCACAATCTCCTGGAGTTTGCTCACACTCAAGTCCATTGAGTCAGTGATGCTGTCCAACCATCTCATCCTCTGCTGCCCCCTTCTCCTCCTGCCCTCAGTCTTTCCCAGTAGCAATCAGGGTCTTTTCTAATGAGTTGGCCCTTCGCATCAGGTGGCCAAAGTACTGGAGCTTCAGCTTCAGTTATCAGTCCTTCCAGTGAATATTCAGGGCTGGTTTCCTTTAAGATTGATGGGTTTAATCTCCTTACTGTCCTGACCACCAAATCTGAGATACAGAGAGGGAAAGTGATTTTCTTAAAGCTATTTAGATATTTCATGAAACAAGTATATGTGATGATTGTGATTCTCTTTGTAAAAATATTTTTAGGTTAAACAAGATTTAATACATTGATATTAACAGGGAAAGGAGTAAGTTTGCCATTGGCATTTAAGTCTCTGGAACTTGACTCAACCCTGTATGGCCAAGTTCATCTCTTCACTGCTGCTAAGTCGCTTCAGTTGTGTCCGACTCTGTGCGACCCCATAGATGGCAGCGCATCAGGCTCCACCGTCCCTGGGATTCTCCAGGCAAGAACACTGGAGCGGGTTGCCATTTCCTTCTCCAATGCATGAAAGTGAAAAGTCAAAGTGAAGTCGCTTAGTCGTTCCCGACTCTTAGCAACCCCATGGACTGGAGCCTACCAGGCTCCTCCATCCATGGGATTTTCCAGGCAAGAGTACTGGAGTGGGGTGCCATCCCATATAGGTCATATTAGTTACTTTTTGATTGATTGATGTGTTTTTGAAATGTCATTTCATTTATATTTGAGATTTTTGACTATGTCTTTGCTTGTTTGTTTTTTTTTTTAACATTCACAATTTTTCAGCATTTGGTATGGAGCTAGGCATGCTATTCACTCAAGAATTTAAATTAAAAAATTCAATATCTCCCACTTGGGTATAGTAGAAATTTATTCAAGTAATACTGGCACCATTGATACAAAGATGTTATTAAAACTGATGTTTTCTTTTCTCCCTCATCTGTCCCAGTTGAAACCTTACTTGATATGCTAATAATGCATTAGGAAATGTCCTTCTGTGGATGAAACCCTTCACCACGGTTTCAAAACAGAATTGCCTTAAGTTCCATTGACTTCAATCAATCTCATTCCCACAGCCAGACATCACATTGTAGTGGCAGTCATGTTTGGCCTCCTTACAGCAAATGTTTGTTTCTGTTTTTCAAGCACTGACATTAAGGGGTCAGCTGAAAGAGGCTAATGGGATGAGCCATTATATTTGATGGTGTTTATTATACACATCAGGAAACAACCACAGTGACCTGTAGGTTATGTTTAAACATGAATACTGTATGTTACTTATATTCTGGTTAGTAATTTATTATTCTTATTTATAGACAAGAGAAGGAAAAGAACATATGAGTTGTAGATATTTCTAATTTTGGTCTTTCTGAGGAATGTGTGGGATGTAATCACTCCATGTAAAATTTAACATGACTATTTTCTCTATTTAGTATGTTTGAGCTGTAATCTGTCCTTTACCATGTAGGCTTGAAAAACTATTTTCCACTTGCCTTTTATTTCTTTTATGAATATTCTTGTCACTTTTAACTTATGGCAATCTAATATTTAGGAGGTTTCTATAGGTACCCAAGTATTGATGTGTTTTTTAGTCATAATATCAGGTGGTTGGTATCCTTCCACAACCTTCTGTTTTATTGCTTCCTTTCCTTTTTTGGAAATGAAAATCAAGGTGCTAACATTTTCTATTATTCCTTTAAATGTTACGTGAGTTTTACCAAGTGGCTTAGATAAATGTTCACAGTATCTAGCAATTCCCTAGGATAATCAGTTGTGTTGTGTGTGGTAAGTCACTTCAGTCATGTGTGACTCTTTATGACCCTCTGAACTGTAGCCCACCAGGTTCTTCTCTCCATGGAATTCTCCAGGCAAGAATACTGGAGTGGGCTGCCATACCCTCCTCCAGGGGATCTTCCCGACCCAGGAATCTAACCCGCATCTCATGTCTCTTGCTTTGGCAGGCGGATTCTTTACCACTAGGGCCACCCAGGATAATCAATTATATCAGCTTATTCCAAAGTAAGTACCTCAAATCACTAGTTCTGAGGGATGTTGGTTAACAGTTATTATATGAAAGAAGAGACAGTATCTGTGATTAAGTAAGCTTGAGAAAAACATATTTTGATGTATGCTTTTTTCAGAGTCTTTAATATGCTAATGTTCTTTGTGATTTTCCAGGAAAGAATATATTAGGCAGTATTTGGAACTTTTTTCCTATGGTACATACCATAGACTTAGTGACTAGTGTTCCATAAAGCACATTTCAGGAAATGCTACATTAAAGAAAGTTGTGTGCTGTGTATGTGGGAGAAATGAGTTCTGGTTCCTCCTCTGCCACAAAGTAGTTCTCTAATCCTGCAGAAGTTGCCTCCATGCTTCTTGTGTTTCCTAATTTGTCAAGAATTATGACTTTGAACTCTTTCAGAGTCCTGGTTGGGGATTATTTATCAGAATCTACTCTGAGGCTTTCTTAACCTCCTAACCAAAATCTAACATACTCATCTGAACTCTCTGAAGTTCAGAGGTACTGCAACCTTGGGAACATGGAGTGTTACTTATTTGTGCTGTGATGGAGAACAAAAGTTCAGAACCACACGACTGGATCATCTCTGAGCTCACTTCCGTTTCACACATACCACTTATATTACTGAAGGCTGTGCTTGTTTGTGTTAAGTTGTTTCAGGCGTGTCCGACTCTTTGTGACCCTATGGACTGTAGCCCACCAGGCTCCTCTGTCCATGGGATTCTCCAGGAAAGAATACTGGAGTGGGTTGCCATGCCCTCTTCCAGGGAATCTTCCTTACCCAGGGATCGAACCTGCATCTCTTATGTCTATACAGAATTGGCAGGTGTTTTTTTTTTTTTTTACCACTAGGACCACCTCAGAAACCCTACTGAAAGCCAGGAACCCCCAAATTGTGTACGGCTCTCTGAAAGGACAAGAATGGTTTTTGTTTATGTTAATTTCCTTGATACCAGAGTTTGTCAAAGATTTTCTGCTAGAGAGAAGCAGTTATAGCCATTCACAACTTGTCTATTTACTTACATATGTCTTAGGTAGTGTTTCCTAAGAAGCTAAGCTTGAAATTAAGATTCAGGATTCTTGTGCAAATTGTTTATTGAGTGAGTGAACTCAAGAAAAGTGTGTACAGGAGTAAGGGAAGCAGAATAGGGTAGCAGAAGAAGAAGCAAAAGAACTTATCATTACTCTTGCTCTTAGAAAGGGTATGTTTTTGTTGGTGCGATGACTACTGTGTACATAATATTGTAAAATATTAAGAATAAGGATACGATTATGTGTTACATGAATGGTATCAGAAGGTATCAGAGGACACATCCTTAGGTGATTAGAATGACTTTGAGTAAAGATCCAAAGTGCTGAAGCACCCCTCAGTAGGGACAGTGGGCAATTATTGTGGGCAAATGTAAGGATAAGTGTCATGGAGGAAAGTGGGATGTGAGCTGAATCCACAAAGACTGTGGGAAGCCCTGGTGGCTCACCAGTAAAATAATCCATCTGCAATGCAGGAGACATGGGTTTGACCCTGGGTCAGAAAGGTCCCCTGGATAAGGAAATGGCAACTCATTCCAGTATTCCTGCCTGGGAAATCCAATCATGAAGAGGATCCTGGCAGGCTCCAGTCTATGGGTCACAAAAAGTCAGACACAACTGAGCTACTAAACAACTACACAACTGAGCAACTACAAACACTGGTGAAAACGAATGTGGCAGTGATATGAAGGAAGATATTTTTACAGAGTGAAAAACCTGTGTAAACTTTCTAGGGCATTCTACACTGTATGTGTTATGAGGGAGCATTGAAGAATATGGCTTAGCTGTACCAGAGGATTTGGGTTGCAAGGCAGTGGAAAGAAGACAGTGAGAAAGATGTCATTGAAATGTGAAAGAAGTAGAGAACTAAGCAGAGGTATCTGAACTCATATCTTAGGCAAAGATGAGCTCCTGAAAGCCCTTGAGCATGATAATGGTCTAATTAAATGGTCTAATTAAATGGTGTTTTAGGAAGGGTCATCTGTTCAACATGAAGGAATTATTGGAGCTATCTTTAGTATATGCTCAATTTTTTAAAAAAATGGACAGTCTTTACTATCTCAGGAACTAGTTTATTTAAATCCTTCATGTTGGAGTCTTGTACTTGGAATGCAGTTACCTGAGAGCCTCCACTTGATTACATTCAGGTTTTCAGAAATAGTTGTGTAGGTCATTGGGCAGCCCTGCTTGTCTTTTAAAAGGTGTCATTAAGTGATGAGAAAGAAAAGACTCATTCCACACTTTCAGTTTGCCTTTCAAACCAAAGCCCAGGGATAATTATTCATAATCATTCCTCAGTGTGAAATGTGACATTGTTTCATGAATCATCAAGGTTTTAACCACACATCTACAAAAAATGCACAACATAATTCTACACAGGCTCTCTGGGAAAGCATTCAGGGAAATTGTCTACTGTTTTATATTGACTTCCTGTGTATAAAAGTGGGATCCTAACAGTCCAAGGACACTGCAGGAGGTATACATTCAGCAAACAGCATGTGTTGAGCACCTACTGTATGCAGAAAAATGGGAATGGAGGCTGGTTACAAAAATAAAATATTTTTGCCTTTGAGAATGCTGCAGTGTAAAGTGGACAGTAGAATATTGAAAAATGTATGAGAACATTTGTAAAGCAATATCTGAAGGTACAAACTGAATCAGTGCCAAAGAGCTAGATGTCACAAAATAGGGTCAAGTCATAGGGGAGTCACAAGGTTATGATTTTCTGACCTGAGCCGTTTTTCCCTCACATGGTGTGGGTTAATAAAGAGAAGGAAAACACTATTTTCCTTCATGGCCAGCACTTTCAATTGCATCGTATTTGAAAATGTCCCGTCTGTTAACATGGTTCCTTAATGGCAAACCATCCTATCTTTCTAGAAGAGCCAAAATCTTTTGTGAATGAGAAACAATAATTCCCTCTTATCCATGGGGAATATTTTCCAGGACCTTCAGCCTAAAATCTTGGATAGTACCAAATGCCAAAAGTACTGTGTCTTCTCCTATATATACCTATGGTAAAGCTTAATTTACAAATTAAGCATGGTGAGAAATTAACAATGGTAGCTAATAGAAAAATCAAACATTTATAACTCTGTACTGTAATGAAAATTATGTGAATGTGGTCTCTCTTCTTAATCAACTCCTTTAACTCTGCTGGAAATAAGACAGTGGCTTCTTCATCAGTAGGCTCAGCCTCTCCAAAATTTTTTTTATATTTTTCAACCCCAACCTATTCCTAAATCTGTGTAACCATCCTTCACTTGCAGTAAACAGCTTGGTGTCACTCATTTCAGGGGATTCTTTGTTGAAGTGTTTGTATAGGTTCCATGCACAATGTGTTGTTGTTAATGGGAATATGTTTTCTGTTCATGCTTAACACTCACAAATTGAATGTCTTTTCCATCTTAACTAAACACTTATTATGCACAATGGCCATATTTATTGTATTTTGAAGTATGACAGCAAAAGTTGCGTGAATTTTTTTTTTAACTTCACAATTTCACAGATAGATGATTCATTCTTACCATAGATCTTAGCAATCTCAATATACAATTTTTTCTCTTATGAGTTGAAAACTTTCACTTTTTCGTGAAAAGGAAGCACTTTACAACTTGTCTTTGGCATTTCCGAATTGCCAGCATCACTAGTCTAGCATTTCAGGTCAATTATTAAGTAGCCTAAGGCTTGCTGTTACTTGAGCACAAGCACTGTGATGCTAGGCCAGCCCATGTGATAACCTAGCTGGCTACTAAGTGACTAGTGGGCATGCTACACTGGACAAAGGGATGATTCATGTTCAGGGTGGGATGGAGCTGGATGGTGCAAGACTTCATCATGCCCTTCAGAGCAGTGTATAATTTAAGACCTGTGAATTGTTTATTTCTAAAATTTTTAATATAATATTTTGGGGCCCAGGTTCCCACAGGTAATTGGAACTGTAGAAAATAAAACCACTGGTAAGGGTGTACTGAGTCATATCCAATTCTTTGTGACCCTATGGACTGAAGCCCACCAGGCTCCTCTGTCCATGGGATTCTCCAGGCAACCCTGGAGTGGGTTGCCATGCCCTCCTCCAGGGGATCTTCCCCACCCAGGGATCAAGCGCTTGTCTCCTGCAGCTCTTGCATTGTAGGCAGGTTCTTTACCACTGAGCCACCAGGGAAGCCCAAGGGTGGACCACTGTTTGTTGCACAAGAGGCTTTTATAAATGACTCTAGAATCACAGAGTGAGCTTCTTTTCCTTATGCCAACACATTTTTTCATTCTGTGCTAAGGGACTGACCTTTGTCCTGGACCATAAGCAAATCCCCATCATCTGAACTCACAAATGGAGGTTCTTAGACTGAGATCCATACACAGATCCAGAAAGCAAAACAGGATTTGGAATACCAGGGTAATGGATGATGTAACAGAACTTGGAGCTACTCAGTCAGACTAATCTCAGCTGAAGTTGGCAACTACTTACTCAGATGGATTAAGGAGCAAGAATATGTAATCCAAAGGGAAGGGATAGGGTGAAAAGAAGGGCAATCTGTAACAGAGTGGGCTAGAAACCGAGGCTAATACATGATGAGAAAATTGTTATTCAAAATGAGGGAAGCCAAAATGTCAGTATAGCAGAGGTTAAGCCAAACTTAGCAGCAATTGCCCAGATTTCTCTTTGCAAAGCGTCTCACAGATTGAAATCTCCTATATCCTTGAGCACATGCTTAAAAGTACAAGTTTAAGAATCAGATAGCATGAAAACCACTCTCAACTCTGCCAACCACCATCTGCGGTACCCTGAGTAAATTCCTTAACTGTGGTAACACTTGTTTGTTGAAAATGAGGTCAGCTATAGTATTGAACCAGAGATTTGTGGTATGAGTTAAATGAATACCATTTTTTAGATATCTGACTCAGTGTCTGGCACTGAGTGAGCATCCAATATAAAGTAGCTGGAATTACTGTTGCTGCTTCTCCCCTTCCTCCACCACAGAGTCATTAACACAATTTGGAGCTGCAAAACAAGAGTTTTATGGTAGTCCACAAAGAATGAACCAAATGATTTGGGATGTCTTTTTCATGTGGGAACATTCTCTCAACTAGCAATGGTAAAATATTTGAGACAGAAAATTTCAGTTACCTGCTATTCAACTATTATCCAAAGCCTAAGTGCTGAAATTCAGCTGTGTATTTGATGTGTCAACAAGATAACTTTCACATTTACAACAACATCTCATGACAAACTATGCAGATCACATGAGAAATGGATGACAGTACTTAGTATCTAGCCTAAAAGGAACGGTTTGACAAGGTATCATTTTCTACATGACCTTAAAATGTTATGAATGATTAAAATGCCTTTATAGGCCTGCGTTTGTTGTTGTGAATTCTTACATGTTTAAAGAGTATGGACATTTAGTTTTTGAATAATTTAATATACTTAACTACCTTCACTCCTGTGTTACTTAATACTAATGTCTTATGCAGAATGGTAGCGGGCGCTCAAACACAGATTGGTTCACCTCCTAGAAATTGGCAGCTTTTTTTTTTGACCTTTGTAAGACTTATCTTCAAAAGCTAAATTAGAGTATGCACTCTGTAGTTTGTCAAGAATAAAAGATTTTAATAGCGTTGATTCTCAGATAAAATTTATAGAGAAAATGCTTTCTGTAATACTATGTAAAAATGTATAATCTGAGGGTTAATTTATTCTGGCCAGATTGCTGGGAGAAATATCAATAACCTCAGATATGCAGATGACACCACCCTTACGGCATAAAGTGAAGAGGAACTAAACAGCCTCTTGATGAAAGTGAAAGTGGAGAGTCAAAAAGTTGGCTTCAAGCTCAACATTCAGAAAACGAAGATCATGGCATCCAGTCCCACCACCTCATGGGAAATAGTTGGGGAAACAGTGGAAACAGTTTCAGACTTTATTTTGGGGGGCTCCAAAATCACTGCAGATGGTGACTGCAGCCATGAAATTAAAAGACGCTTACTCCTTGGAAGGAAAGTTATGACCAACCTAGATAGCATATTCAAAAGCAGAGACATTACTTTGCCAACAAAGATTCGTCTAGTCAAGGCTATGGTTTTTCCTGTGGTCATGTATGGATGTGAGAGTTGGACTGTAAAGAAGGCTGAGCGCTGAAGAATTGATGCTTTTGAACTGTGGTGTTGGAGAAGACTCTTGAGAGTCCCTTGGACTGCAAGGAGATCCAACCAGTCCATTCTGAAGGAGATCAGCCCTGGGATTTCTTTGGAAGGAATGATGCTAAAGCTGAAACTCCAGTACTTTGGCCACCTCATGCCAAGAGTTGACTCATTGGAAGAGACTCTGTTGCTGGGAGGGATTGAGGGCAAGAGGAGAAGGGGACGACAGAGGATGAGATGGCTGGATGGCATCACTGACTCGATGTACGAGAGTCTCAGTGAACTCCGGGAGTTGGTGTTGGACAGGGAGGCCTGGCGTGCTGCGATTCATGGGGTCGCAAAGAGTCGGACACGACTGAGCGACTGATCTGATCTGATTCTAACCAGAAAGTGAGATATCAATATAAATCTGTTTTTTTTTTAACTATTCTAATGGCTTCAAAACAATTCTGTCAGGTTTTCACCTTTTCCCTTAAATATTACGTTCTCTATTTGAGTGAAGTAGGCTGTCTTATACTGTTTATAAGACAGGTTGAGAAAATTCCCATCATTCTTTAGTTCTTATTAGAATTTCTATGTGTGACTAGACTCTATTGTTCACTTCAGCACTCCTGAAAACTTTGAAAAACTACTGGTTATCCTATAGGCAACTACACAAACACTTATTTGGCCTCTGGAGGCTAGCACTCCTATCCCCAGCGTGACTCCTAAATACTTGACAAGTCAGTTCTTTTTGAATGTTTGAAAAGGTCCTGGGCCTCACTTATGGTAAGAGAAAATCAGATAGGTTGGCGCATACAGGTTTAGCACTTAAGATTTTAGAACTGTGGGTGGCAGAGTGTTGAGGAATGACATTATGCTTTCTCTGTGTAAAGTCCTTTGTCCATTCTGGATGCTCTAATGACTGGAGGGTGAAGCATTATAAAGATGTACTAGATCACAGCAAGTTAGTAATTCTCTAACATTTTTTAGTTCACAGACATGAAAAATCATCTCCCATAGTATACATACTATCCCAAATCTGGCCCTCCACAAAGAAAACTCCTACCCCAGAATTAATGGCAATGTAGAACAACGTCTATGAGATTCCAATTTAGTGAGATGGGTTTCTTTGTTAAACATTGCTAGCACACTTTTTTGGTGGAAAGTAGTGTCAAGTGGCCTTTTTATGAACATTTAAATTAGAGGCCAGTGTGGATTTTCTGTGGAGGACTCATAGTCTACTACTAGTCCACAGGCCACAATTTTAGAGCTGAGGACAAGCATCGATTGTATGGCTTGTGGAACAGTATTGTCTGGGTAGTACCTTTAAGTCCTCTCATTGTTTGGGTTAATCAGAGTTGCCACATAAAATGTCATTGCTTTCTTCACCCTAAATTTATGTTTTTGTCCCTATAGTACCTGCTACAGGTAGCAGTTGGAGAAGGCAATGGCACCCCACTCCAGTACTCTTGCCTCGAAAATCCCATGGATGGAGGAACCTGGTGGGCTGCAGTCCATGGGGTCGCTAAGAGTCAGACACGACTGAGCGACTTCACTTTCACTTTTCACTTTCATGCACTGGAGAAGGAAATGGCAACCCACTCCAGTGTTCTTGCCTGGAGAATCCCAGGGGCGGGGGAGCCTGGTGGGCTGTCATCTATGGGGTCGCACAGAGTCGGACACGACTGAAGCGACTTAGCATAGAGAGTGTCATACAGAGTCAGAAAGAGGAAAACAAATATCAAATACCAGCCCCATTATTTTATTTTTTAAATTTTATTTTATTTTATTTTTTTTAATTTTATTTTATTTTTAAACTTTACATAATTGTATTAGTTTTGCCAAATATCAAAATGAATCCACCACAGGTATACATGTGTTCAATTATTCTGCATAATGGTATTTGCACTTAGCAGATTATACTACAGTGTCAGATTATACTATAGTGTCAACATAACTTTATATGACCTGGTAAACCAAACAATTTGTGTGACAGGCTTTATTGCAATATTCACTTGATTTGGTGGTCTAGAACTGAATCCACAATATTTCCAAGGTATAATTGTAATCCAGTATTCATTATTTTAGCTAATTTTTAGACTCTTGTCATTTTAGGGGAAAATTGGGGGCACTTTATTTAGAATACTTTCATCATTATAATTGTAGGAGGCAATATTCTCGAAGGTTTTTGTTCATCCAGTACCCATAGAGTTTCCTCACTCAGATCTTTAGGCTGAGGTTGAATTAGGAATTTCATAAAGTTATTAAAATGATAGGAAAGGCATATATTGGTACCATGATGAAAATATAAATCAAAGCACTACTAGGTTTAATGGGTAAATAATGCATTGTCAAAGATTTGAGATTCCTTTGTTCCTTGAGGGTAGAGACTATATTTATTTGGTATCCCTGATGTCTAGCAGTAAGTTTTGTACCTAGTAGATTGTTAAAAAAAAAAAAAAAAGCTTTAAATTAATTAAGCATGGGGGAGTGGTTACCTTTATTACAGGCTTTAAAGGATTTTTATCAGAAGGACTTAACCTCAACTCTAAAGCTCCTATTCACATGAACGTCACCATTTCCCTCATTTAGGCTAATTGCTAATTTTCTTAGTGAACTGTAAACCAGGGAAAAGTTAAACACAAACGTACTTGTGAACAAATTTGTTTCAAAACAAAACCCAACTTCTGCATTTCATGAACACTAGTTATTAAAAGAGAATAAAACTCAAATTCATTTATTTTTAGATTTTAGGAGCTTTTCCCTCTTCCAAAGAATTTATAGAAAAAGAGAAATGTAAGCTTAAAAAATTAAACCACCATTTATGTTACCTTCACTCATCTGTTTGGTTTAGGTTAAGTGTGAAGCATATATCTAAAATAAAAGATTATTGCATTTTATAGAGAGCAATTTATAAGAAAATGCTCAAATCAGAATAATATGAGTGAAGTGGTTTTACATATAGTGAAGAGCAAAAGCCAAGTTTTCCCCCAGGGGATCTGAAAATATTGTCAAGAGCCAATGACCTTTCATTTAGCCTTTCAATAGAAAGAGTCATTCTTTAGCTAGACAGCTGGCTGGAAATAAATAAAAGTGGAATTGCAAGGAAGACGAGATTAATCTCTTTTTCCACATTCCTGAGACTCTTAAACAGTAATATGGTACTAAATTTATACAGATAATGGCTTGATTGACCTATCCTATTCAACTCTTCTCCCATTGAGGTTTTGTTTAAATGGCTTTTACATTTATTTCTAATGAGGCTAGTAGAGTATGTACTCTATTGCTAATGTTTTTCCCTCCATATTGAATGTTGTGTCAACCTTAGAGAGTTCACTGTTTCTAGCTGTTCTGCTGAGATATCCATGGGTGCCTTTACTTGTGGGCATTTATTTACCTATGGGTCTTCTGGGTGTGTGAAGGCCAAGAGTAAAGAGAGGGGATAAAGGAAAGGCTTTTCGTTTGCTAAAAGAGATATGAAACAACCTGAAAGTGACACCAAGACACCTCTAATCAAGTGCTAAATTATGTGCTAAGGCAAGCTCAGAGTGGGGCAGCAGGGTGTAGTGGAAAGAGCATAGGCTTTAGAATGAAACAGACCTGGACTCAAACTCCAGCCCTCTCTATTAATGTCTCTATGCCTCAGTTTCCTCAGCTGTTAAAAGTGCTTATAAAGGTGAGACTGTCCTCACAGGACTGATGCACAGATCAAATGGAAAACATGTTAAAGTGCCTAATGCAGTTCCTGAATCCCAGTTAATGATGGGTATTGTGATTATCACAAACTGGTATTAGAGACTTGGCCACGGAGCCGTAATTTGGGGAAACAGTAAGTTATAGGATCTGGATGGGAAGGGGATTTATCCTAGTTGGCGCAGAAGTTGGTAACTACCTTCTCCATAATGAACATAGTGGGCCTCAGAAAATCACAAACTACCACCTGCCTGCTCTGCATAACATATGTAATATAGTTTAATGACTGTAACTTCAGACATCAGCCTAAAACTACTTGGAGGTAATATTGCTTTGCGTTGCAGTTTCAGTGAAGTAGACAGGCAGAATAGAGTTCAATTTTACAGTCTGACCTCTTGGTCATTACTTAAAGCCACAGAGCCATTTTTAATCTTTGCATTTTCCTTTTGCAAGTAGTTTCCAAGACAGACAGCATGTCATGTGCTAACTAAATTTCAGATTTTAAAAAGACATTTAGCTCTATAACTCCAGATGATAAAAAATCCATTTAATGAGAATGTTCTTTTGCTATCTGCTTGATCAATGAATTAAATAGATTAGTTAAGTCAAGCTGTCAAGACCAAGGACTGTCACTAACTATAGCCAATGAAGCTGACCTATTTATCAGAGATGGAGGCTGGAGACAGGCAGTCTTCACCTTGTAATTGTGTAATGAATATAAAGAAATAGCTCATGGTGAGAAAACTCTTTATATCCCCTGGCTGTATCTCAGGGTAAATTGGATATGGTGAAAATATGGGGGAAATCCCACTATTGTTGCTTTCACTTGCTCCAGTTGATTTATTGTTTCTATTGTTTCCCTCTGCTTTATTTTTGTGTGTGTGTCTACCTTTGTCCTTTGCATGACATATGATGTTCCTTCTGAATTTCAAACACAGTCAACAGCTATTCCCCTTGCTCATCTGAAATGGAACTCTGTGTGGTATACGAAGGGCCAAAGACGTCTAAAACATCATCCTTGCCTTCATGGGGCATCGAGAAAAATGATACATGACAGAAAAATTAAAAATATCTCACTGAGGGACCAGAGTGGCCAAGTGGAAGGAAATTAGTTAAATTGGAATCCAAAAGAGTGGCGTGAGACTACTATCAATTGCAGTCAAGGACTTAAGGACTCTAATTTCCTGCTTTCTTTTCCCTCTCCTTAGATTTTGGCCTTGGTACGTATCATCTCAGACTGGCAAATATTGACCTAGCCTTCTGCTTAGTATTTTCCACCTTCATTTCCAGGACCTTACTCTTAACTGTATTACCTAGATTTCTCAAACATACAGAAGGTTTAGAAATAAATGCTTAAATCCTCCCTGCTCCTTGACAAAATACTGATACAGGTTAAATCAGTGGTTGTCTTGTTAGTATTCTTTTTTTCTCTCTTTTTATTCTTTTCCTTGATTTTTAATGGGAGGATAATTGCTTTACAATGTTGTATTGATTTCTGCCATACAACAGTGCAAATCAGCTGTAAGTATGTGTGTGTGTGTGTGTGTGTGTGTGTATCCCCTCCCTCTAGAGCCTCTCTCCCACCCTCATCCCCATCCTACCCATTAAGTCATCACAGCTGGACTTGCTGTGTTATATAGCAGCTTCCTGCTAGCTACCTATTTTACATATGGTAGTATATATACAGAAATTTTAAAGATGCTTTATGGAAAATCATTTTGGTTATCCTTTATATCATTCAGTTTCATAAGGCTAAAAGTGACCCCTAAACAAGACTGCTTTTTCTTTATTAACCAAATTATTTATCTGCTTATTAACAAATATTTAGTGTCCACTATGTGCTGAGCATGGGAGACATAAAATACAAATGAAATACAATCAGTGCCCTCAAAGAGCTCTCTATATAGTAGAAGAGACAGACATACTAAAAAAATAAGATTGTAGTAGTTCTCTCAAATCATAGGTCTGAGGAAAAAAAAAATAGAAAAGGGATAAAGTTTGAGCTGGATCTAAAGGATAGAAAAGAGTTCAGTAGACAAAGGGAGGGATGGCATTTCAGGCATAGAACAGCCTGCATCAATGCTCGGCAGCATGAAGCAGCAAGGTATAATTTGAATGTCATTTGATGAGGCTGAAAATTAGTGTAAAGAGAAGTGAATGATGTTACTGGAAAGACTGACATAGATTTGAACATGGTGGCCCTTTTATGTTGTATTAAAGATCTGTGCTTTATCTCAAGGCACACTGGTGAACTCCAGTTTGTGACCTGCTTATGTTAAGTAAGTTGTTGGTTATTATGGAGCTGATTTTTGTCTCACCTCGAATTCATTTGTTGAATTTCTAACCCTCAGTACTTAAGATTGTGACTGAATTGGGACAGGGACTTTAAAGAAGTAATTAAGGTAAAATGAAACCATTGGGGTGAAGTCCTAGTTCAATCTGTCCTTATGAGAAGAGGAGATTAGGATAAAGAAGACCACAAAGTGAAGACCAAAGTGAGGACACAGGAGGAAGATTGCCATCTAAAAGTCAATCAAAGAGGCCCTTAGCAGAAACCAATCTTGCACAAACCTTAATCTGAAACTTCTACCCTCCAGAGCTGTGCAAAAATAAATTTCTGTTGTTCAAGCTACTTAGTCTGTGTCACTTTGTTACTAAAGCTAATACAATTATTACTAATAAAGTTCTAAACTTTAATATACTTTTTGAAATAAAGATACATCCAACTTTATGATTCCCATTTACTTATGGTATACTTTATTAAGTGTAAGAGAAATCAGTGAAGCCTGTTACTGTTTTGAGGAGGGTAAGTGACAAGGTCAGACATGTGTCAGGAAGATTGTTCTAGAAGCAGTTTAGACGGAGGATTGGAGGATAATATGACTAGAAACAGGAAAATCATTTAGGAAAGTGATGGGAATATGTATGGGGGCTAATAAATCCCTTAGCACACCTTTTCCCTGCTTGCATTCTAATCCAATGGAGAAATAAAACACAAAATTGGGAGATGGAAATGGAAATAACACTGATAGTACTATAAAGACAAGATGGCTGGAGAATGTCATTGGGGGATAGAAACAAATAGACCGATTAATTCTCTATGCCCCAGGCTGGAACCTGGAACATCCCAGTCAAGGGAAATTTTAATCTGTGCAACAGAGTACACTTGATCGGATCACTTCTGCACACCAGTCTAAGTAGAAAGAAAGGCAAAAGAGACCAAATCTTCTATTCCACCAAGTTGAGAAATGTGAATTATTTAATCGCCCATGAATTTCTGTTAAAAAAAAAAAAAACACAACTTCTTTAAGGACATGATAGAAAGAGGGATAGTTATTTAGATTTATTACAGTATCCTGAGGGGTAACAAATTCCATTATTTATTTCTGCTACCCAAGGTAGGACTTTTCAAATGAGATGATAAATTAGAAATTTGCAACTCCCCATATCTTTTTCATTCCTCTCCTCAAGAGCTTCCAGTGACAGATTGTAGAGATAAATCTTGGGGTTAAATTAAGAACCAGGGCGAATGCAGTGACTCTTCTCAGACAACAGTGACCTTATGCTCTGTGAAACTGTTTCACTTTCTCAAACAGCTCAGCTGTGGTCAGAAGCTCATGGAAGAATTACTAATTCTCAAAATATCCATCTAAGCTGTGAATAATAATTTCTCTTTTCCACTTGGCACAGCTAATCAGGAATTGACTTCTAGAACTAAGACTTGGCTTCTGTCACCACATTTATTAAAATGGTTGGTTTAATAGTATTTTAGAGACCTTTGGTCCCTCAGTTTAACTCCTCAGTCAAGGAAGAGTACAGTTCATATTTCAAGTTGAGTAACATTGGCCACTTCAATTCAAACTCTGAAAGTTGAAATGATCATTTCGTCAGTCATTTTCTCACTCTGGATGGCAAGACTTGTCTTAATATGGAAGTCATCCTTCTTGAATAGTATGTGAACTTCTTTAGCTATTGGGCCTCTCAAGGCTCCCACACTTAGGAGAAGCTTGATGTGGAGCTGTCCTTAATAACTCTGTCAGAACACAAAGGGTAAACCAAACAACCAATTAACTTCCTTGAGTCCCGGATATTGGCCTGCCACCTGGCATTCATGTAGCCTCTAGGCTGTGTTATAAAGAGCCTTTGGATTCCTACAGTGTGATTTTCTTTTCCTTTCAATGTTAAAGACTGATCAATTAACTTCAGAGGCCAACCAGAGAGAAAGAGTCCCTCAGGCTAAAGATAGTTCTCTTTCAGAAACAACTATTAAGCCTCACATTCTGTGCTCTTGAGCTCTTAAATCTTCAAGGGGATTCACCTTGTTTCTGGAACATATCCTAAGACAGCAATGCAGGTGGAAAGTGGCAGAGAAATTGCTTTAAGTTGAGAAAAGATGCAAAGCCAGAACATTCAAAGTGGCATGTTGAGTACTCATTCAGAGTACCTCCAAAATCTTTTCTCAGTTGGATTCAGAACCTGTATTGGCAATAGCCTTCCTTCTAAAGTGAGCACACAATTGGTCAATTATAATGGAGCTTTTACATGTGACATATAGTGGCTGCTTAATAAATGTGCACTGAATTAATGAACAAATGAAAGAACGAGTATTTTAATGCTAGTTACTTAAAGTTATTTTTGATCTGGGACTCAAACAATGAATGAAACAGTGAAATCCATGGGAACGGTATTTTGTAAGTTATAGGTCACAACTCATTAGTGGGTTTTAGAATCAATTTATTAGGTTTTATTTAAAGAAATAAAGTGGAAGCAGATGGAAGACATTGGGGTGTATTGCATATAATCAGGATAATTTTGTCTTTGCTAAATTTTGTTTTAAATACATGCATGTAAATATATACTGTTCCAGGAGTAACATGTTTTTATTAATGTGAATCAGTCAAAATAGTCTGAGGTCAGCAAATTATGGCCCCCAAACCATATTTGGCATACCACCTCTGTCTTAGTCTGTCCAAGCTTCTATAACAGAATACCATAAATCAGATTGCTCATCAACAACAGAAATTTAGTTCTCACAATTCTGGAGGTTGAGAAGTCCAAGATCAGGCACTATGTTTGATGGGAGCCCCCTTCCTGATTCATAAATGTCAAACTTTTTCCTGTGACCTCACTACCCAAAGGGGGATGGAAGTTCTCCGATTCCTTTTTGAATAAGGGAATACCTTATAAATCCCAATCGTGAATGCCCCACCCTCATGACTTAACACCTCCGAACAGCATCACACTGGGGGAATTGATTTCAACATTTGAATTTTGGGAAGAAACAAACATTCAATTTGTAGCACCCTTTGTAAGTAGAATTTTATTTACATATTGCTAGGGCTTCTTTTGCATTACAGTTGCAGAGCTAGGAAGTTAGATCTTCTGACACACAGAGGTCTGAAATATTTATTCTTTGGCTGTTTATTGTAGATGTTTGCAGACCCTTTGTATTAAGTGATACTAGAGACCTTTCGGCCTAGAGAACCTGGTTTCATGGTTTTAGAAGAAAATAAAAGCTATTATAATCAGTTTATACCTAGCTGGGTGTTTATCTTGTCTATTTTTTTTTCTTTTGTACTCAGCAAATGTTTCTAGGGTTTCAATGCCTGTAAGTGTATTTTAATTGAATGAATGGAAGATAATTTTAAAATTTGGGCCAAAAATGAGTATGTGTTAACTGAATATGGCCCTTTTCTTGGATAGTGGCTTCAGGCTATCTGGTATAGTGTAGTAAAAGTTCCTCACCCTCTGTAAACTTGACAGCCACTACTCAAGAAGATTCTAGAAACCAATAGTATGACCAACCCAACTTACAACCTTTACATATGGTTTCAAAACTGTGTATTGCTGTGCAAACAAAAGCACAAATAAAAATGCCATTTGGAGTTGGGGAACTAAAATCTGTCCCATAAAGAAGTAGACATGAGACTAGCTTTGTGTAAAGAATAAAGCAGAGGAATCATTAAAGTATTCAATAGCATCTAATTGCTTCTTCTATTTCCCTAATTCTTGGCTGTTTACATTATTCTCCAGAAAGAAATATTGTTTATTATACTTCCTTGTGTCTGTTTAAAACTTGTACCATATATAAGAACTAATGAATACTGGCAAGTGTAACCATCAGCATGTCTGGAACATGGGTGTTTGAACAGTGAGAGGCTGAGACTGCAGAGATTGTTGATGCCCACGTGTTACATGAAAGGTACCCTGTGAACCAAGCTAAGGAGAATCGGGCCTCTGCTTCATAGAGCATAGAGAGCTGTGGGTGGCTTTTAACCAGGGGAGGTAGATAATCAGATTTGTGTTTTAGATGAACTCTTCATAGTCTGACTCTTGGATTGAAGGGTATAGAGATGAGGAAGGGAAACCAGGTAGGAGGTTATTTTAGCAATATAACTAAGAAGTAATAAAGGCCCACAGTGAGTGCAGTGACAATGGAGACCAAATCATGGGTATAAATTTGAAATATATTTGTTGTTGTTCAGTTGCTAAGTCCTGTCCAATTCCTTGTGACCCCATAGGGTGTAGCACACCAGGCTTTTCTATCTTCTATTATCTCTGGGAGTTTGCACAAATTCATGTCCATTGAGTCAATTATGCCATCTGATCATCTCATCCTCTGTTGCCGCCTTCTCTTCCTGACTTCAATCTTTCCAAGCATTGGGGTCTTTTCCAATGAGTTGACTCTTCACGTCAAGTGGCCAAATTATTAGCGCTTCAGCTTCAGCATCAGTCTTTCAAATGAGTATTCAGGGTTGATTTCCTTTAAGATTGATCTGTTTGATCTCCTTGCAGTCAGTCCAAGGTACTCTCAAGAATCATCTCCAGCACCACAGTTCGAAAGCATCAATTCTTCAGTGCTCAGCCTTCTTTATGGTCCAACTCTCACATCCATAATGGCTACTAGTAATTCTGCCTCCTAAATGTATTTTGCCAGCTGAGCTATTTAAAATCCTATAGGATGATGCTGTTAAAGTGCTGTACTCAATATGCCAGCAAATTTGGAAAACTCAGCAGTGGCCACAAGACTGGAAAAGGTGTTTTCATTCCAATCCCAAAGAAGGGCAATGCCAAAGAATGTTGAAACTACCATACAATTGCCCTCATTTCACTTTTGGAATTTCTTGGTTCACGTACTGCTGAAGCCTGGCTTGAAGGATTTTGAGTATTACCTTAGTAGCATCTAAAATGAGCACAAATGTTTGGTTGTTTGAACATTCTTTGGCACTGCCCCTTTTTTGGGATTGGAATGCATACTAAGCATTTCCAGTCCAGTGGCTGAGTTTTCCAAATTTGCTGACCTATTGAGTGCAGTACTTTAACAGCAGCATCCTTTAGTATTTTAAATAGTGCAGTGGGCAAAATATATTTAGTATGTAGAATTACATTTGTAGAGAGAAATGTAAAGAGATTAATCTGAAAGTTAAGCTGAGAACTCTAATCGAGGGCTATTTATGCCCACAGTTAAAAATTCAGACTTTGTCCTTAAAGGTACTATAGAGTCACTGGTAGAAAATTGCTCTGTTGTATAAGAAATGGATTGAAGATAGACAAGCCCAGAGGTAGGTTGACCTATCAGGAATCTACTTCCAGTAGACCTGGTTATTAAATGTTTTTGAGTGAGACTATGAATATATTCATTACATTGTTATTCTTATCTTCTTTTGAATTCAAGTGGAATAATCCAGTTGTAAGAGCATATACTTCAGCCACATTTTGAGATTGAGGAGGTGATATTCTAGACACACCAGAAGTAGAGTACTAGACTGTTCTCTCATGCAAAGCTCTGCAGTTCTATATGTGGACATGTATTTTGAGAGACACTAACTCTTCTGCAGACATAGATTATCCTTCTGGGATATTTTCTCTCCTTTAGGGGGTTAAATTACCTGTATCTGATGTAGAGAGATTTGGGGGAAGGTGAATGGCCCCATTCCTTCCTTTTCATTTTGTTTGAAATCCAGTACCAGAGTTATTTGCAACAACAACAGTTGACTGCAGGAAAGAACTTGATGATTTGTCCCCAGTGGGGCATCTGACCAAGTGACATCATCTCATGTATATATAATCATTATTAATACATATTTGATCCATCTAAAAACATAAGTGCTGTTTCTGTGGTAGCAGAAATTTGCATAATCGAAGATCTCCTGCAAAGCTATATCTTTCTAATTAATCTTTGCAAAGGGATGGGATTGTAGACATCTGTAAATTACACTGCTCATTAACTTTTTACACAAATCATTTTTTGGGGAGATACATGAGTCAGCCTTGCAGAGCTCTGAATACTACACATTTATCCGTTGCTTTCAAACATCTCCCATTGAATTGTTATCCATTCTTTCTCAAACAGGAAAGCATATTCACTAGATTCTGAGTTATTTCCTTACTTCTGTATTAACTTTGATTGAAGGTGCCTTGAGTGATCTTTTTTTCTCTTTCTGAACATGTTTAACATCAAATATTCATACATTTCTTTTAATATCAAATATCCTACCTTGTATTTTCTCTGGCTTTTAGAAAAACTATCAGCTTTTCTTGGACCCCAGTATAAGTTTTTGGCCAGTTATTTACTAAAGTTCTTTTAATGGAAGTTTTTGGTTTATTTGTTTGTAGGGGTATCTTGTATACTGTCCCATTCACTCAAGACTCTTAGAAACTACTATAAATTCATTTTAGTAAAAGCTTCTTCCTTTTAAAATAATTTTTTCCCTATAACATGATTCCCTATAGAATTTTTTTTTCCTTCTGTTTTTCTATTCTTGGGAGAGTTCTAACCAAAGGTTTTATTCAGTTGAATTAGTGACCAGTGTCATCTAGAAGGGGCTAGAGCCAAACTTTATAAAGCCATAGAAATGTTAGATACCAACTTTCAAAGACAGAAAAGAGGAAAAAAGGGGGGAAGAAAGTTGTATTGGTGAGGTTTAATACTACTCAAATTTCATTCCTTCTTTAAGATCTGTTTCACCACTACTATCCTGTGGCATATTTCTGGTAATTGTTGGAAAAACACCGATTTCACCGGATGAAGTATGAGTGCTATTTTTTAGTTATCTCTTTTTGGATGCGATTAATAAAGTGTGTCTGTTTCTTACATGCATTCCATGGAAACCCCATAGTAACATATACCCTTGGGATGTTGCATTTTCCATTATCACTTCAGTAATATATTGCCCTTGCAGCCATTTTGCAGTCACTTCCCTGAATAAGGCTACAGATCAAATGAGTCTGGAGCCAGCAGTCAGTTCTGTGAGTAAGAATAGCAGCTGCTACTTGAGTGCTTACAATGTGCCAGGTGCTGTGCTAAGCATTTTATATGCATTATCTCATTTTATCCTCACGACAACCCCATGAGGGGAATACTAAGAAAGCTTATTTCCATTTAAAAATATAATAGAGTTGTGATTACTCATGACTGTGAAGAGATATGGCAGTGGGGTCAGTATATGACTATGGAATGTGTTCTTATATTTATATTTAACTGAATAACAATAATGACTAGCATGTATTGACTGCCTATTATGTGCCAGCTTCTATATTAAGCACGTTGTCTGGATTATTACAAGCGAGAGACAGAAGTTACAGATGAGAGAGCTGAGAATCAGAGAAGTTAAGTAACTGGCTCAAGGCCACATAGTAAATAGGTAGAGCAACCAGGGTTCACTCCCTGTTTTGGCTGACTCTAAAGTCCGTGCTCTTAACTCCTGTCTCCCTTTACTTGCTGTCCTACAAGTCTCCCCACCATATCCTATGATCACTGGAACTGTCTCTTACACTATTAAGGAAAATTGTCAGGGTGGCATTATTTTTTTCTCTCTCTGTGATTTTTCTCAGGATGCCTTGTTTTATTGGCTTTCTGGGAACTGTCCTATTCTCTCCTCCTAAGAATGAAAATTGTCCTCAGGAAAACTTAAGTCTTTTTTTATTTTGTTTTCTGTCATCTTCAAATTGTCAGTTGTAAGTATGGAAGGCATTTGTATGCCTTATGGAGTGCTTCCTTTCTTTCTATATAAATGATACCAAGGTCCTGAGTTCCCGGTGAAAATACTCTGGGAAATCACCCTGATTGTGTAACCAGCCCTTTTGTAGACTTTCTCCTGAGACTCTGGACAGCATTTTCAGACCCTCAAAATGGGGGGGGGCGGATGGGTACTCAAACTGGAAACAAATATGATTTGAAAAAGTTTCAGAGTATTTTAAATCCTCTGAAAAAGTATGCACATGTTCATATAAATCTCAGTAAATCAGACTGTTTACTCAGAAATTCAGTTTGTTTAGAAATATTTTATATTCAAGTTGTCTATTGATTTTTTCCTTTTGTAAGAAAGTTCCCTTTAAAACGGCTTTAAAATGTGGAAGGAAACCTGTAGATAGCCTCCTCCATTTTTCCTAATGCTTTATTTTTCTGCTGTCATATTATACGTCTGGGACACAAAAGTAGAAATATAGAGCCATGTACTGCCATTTAGTTTCTTTTGTCCTTAATTTCTTCATCTAGAAAATAAAAGAATTGTCTTGTTGACCTTTAAGATCATTTCTGACTCTGACATCATTTTTTTATCCTTACTATGGGTGATTTGGCTCTAAATAAAATTTTTCATTATTTTAAAGTGCTAAGTGATTATAATAATTCTGGTTTTATTTTCTTAAATTTTTTTTTTACTTTTTACTAGTGTAGTGTACCTAATTCTAAACTCCCCTATGTAAAAGTAACAGGAAGGCCTTGGATAGATTCCAAATAAGACCAGAAAAATGTGATTAGAATGCAAACTGATGCATCTTCAGATCAGATCAGATCAGTCGCTCAGTCGTGTCTGACTCTTTGCGACCCCATGAATCGCAGCACGCCAGGCCTCCCTGTCCAACACCAACTCCCGGAGTTCACTGAGACTCACGTCCATCAAGTCATTGATGCCATCCAGCCATCTCATCCTCTGTCGTCCCCTTCTCCTCCTGCCCACAATCCCTCCCAGCATCAGAGTCTCTTCCAATGAGTCAACTCTTGGCATGAGGTGGCCAAAGTACTGGAGTTTCAGCTTTAGCATCATTCCTTCCAAAGAACACCCAGGGCTGATCTCCTTCAGAATGGACTGGTTGGATCTCCTTGCAGTCCAAAGGACTCTCAAGAGTCTTCTCCAACACCACAGTTCAAAAGCATCAATTCTTCGGTGCTCAGCCTTCTTCACAGTCCAACTCTCACATCCATACATGACCAGAGGAAAAACCATAGCCTTGACTAGACTGACCTTTTTTGGCAAAGTAATGTCTCTGTTTTTGAATATGCTATCTAGGTTGGTCATAACTTTCCTTCCAAGGAGTAAGCGTCTTTTAATTTCATGGCTGCAGTCACCATCTGCAGTGATTTTGGAGCCCCCCAAAATAAAGTCTGACACTGTTTCCCCATCTATTTCCCATGAAGTAATGGGACCGGATGCCATGATCTTCATTTTCTGAGTGTTGAGCTTTAAGCCAACTTTTTCACTCTCCTCTTTCATTTTCATCAAGAGGCTTTTTAGTTCCTCTTCACTTTCTGCCATAAGGGTGGTGTCATCTGCATATCTGAGGTTATTGATATTTCTCCCGGCAATCTTGATTCCAGCTTGTGTGCAGTCCAGCATTTCTCATGATGTACTCTGCATATAAGTTAAATGTTAACAAAATATTAGTATTATGATTCCTTCTCTTCTAGTTAATCCCCATTATACATCAGAACTTCCTGACTTCTATGGCAATTACCATCTTGAAGGGACACTTTTGTACAGTTTAATGAAATTATTTTAAACTATTTTGTGTGAGTTAAACTTAGAGTCTCAATTAAATGGTAAGTTCTTTAAGGGCAGAAATCATAGATTGATCTTACATAGTATTCTCCACAAGCCTAGCATCTAAATTAACTCATGGTGGGCATTCAGAAAAGTTTCAAGTTGTATCTGCTGTTAAGAAATCCTGTATAATTTAGTGTTCTCAATAAATTCTGGCTAAGATGGTGGACTAAGCAGAAAAGAAATGCTCTACTAGTACAAACAGAGTGCTAGATAAAAGGTATTTTAAAAATGGAATATAACCAAACCTTGAATTTAAAAAAAAAGTATCTATCTATACATATTGGGAATGAGGAAGAAACCACAGCTAAAGTGAAGTGATTGTTGAAGCTGTACAGAGTGTGAAGAATCTGGGCTATAAACACACCTTTCCTTAGGGGTTGGAAATTAAATGCTTTACAGGTTGACAACATGAGCAATTTCAAGTTTTCTTGGACCTGAAAATGTAGACAATTTCAAAGGTCTCCTTAGAAACTATCTTTTCAGTTTCACCAAAACCCATGATCATGTGGACACATTTCCAGGACCATTCCTTGGACCATGGAAAGAGCCCATCCAAGTGGGGCCTTGAAAGCTGAACCTCATTATTTATGTGGTAAATCTGCCTCTGGACTGTTATCAAGATCACAAGTTCTTTAAAGGAGAGGACAAGGAATTTGGTTTTGTGAATATTTCCCAGAGCCAGAAAAGCACAATATCATTCTTGAAGATCTATCAGAAAGTCTCTGCTGGGTGGCCTAGAATAATTCACTAATTACCCTAAGCTTCAGGTTGTATGGGAGAGGCTAGTACCTGATCCTTGAATTTTAAAGACCTAGAGGTAATAAAGGGATTGAAAAACTGTTTTGGAAATGGTGAATCTTTTAGTACTTAGACAGAAGCATCTACAAAGTTGTGAAAGAGGAGTCCATCACAACCCATGCTGGGCTTATATTTTACGCAGAAAATATTCTGACATCTCAGTAGATGTCTCTCAAAAATAAAAATGATAAAACATATTAGAAACTTTAACACCAAAAAAGATATACCACAGAACCAACATATAGGCAAATTCACATCCAAGCAACTAGAGATAGTAGAGCAATATAAATGGGACTTCAAAATAAGAAAGTTTTAAATATGTGTATATATATACAGACACTTATATACATACATATATGGTTTTTAACAGTCTCATTAAATTCAAACATATATACTATTTTGCCTCACAGAATTTATATTTGTTAGCTTATATCACAGTAGTGAAGAACCCCCAAATTTCAGTGGCTTATAAAATGGAAGATTCATTGATCACTTAGGAGTTTTCTGCACACTGCCTGCAGCTCTGCTCCATGTTCTCTTCACTATGGGATATAGGCTCAAAGAACAGTCCCTACCTGGAGCACTGGCATTTTCATTTGAGGGAAAAGAACAAGGTGTTAGATCACTTGATTGTTTTAGGAAGCATCACACATAATTTCAACTCATGTTGCATTGGTCAAAGCAATTCATATGCCTAGAACAGAAGACAATCCTATAAAGGTGTATAATGTTCCTGTAGGGAGGGACAGTGAATATTTCAAATGAAGGTTATAAAACCTGACTTCACAAGTGGAAAATTTATAATGCTGATGAGTGAGTCCTTCTGGTATATATAAGGAGGCTTGAAAATCATATGTTACATAGTTTTCCAATGTCATTTTAGATGCTCTTAAAAACCTCTTTATTGATATGCTAAGAATTGTTATCAGTACTTTCAAATTAGCTGCATCCAGTAATATAGACATAAATACTACTCCCTCAGTTCCACTTCCAATTAAAACTTCTTTCCCAATTCTTTACTTTGTCCATGTGGAGACGACTAAAGTATGTTTAACTTGTTTTAACTCTTTCTCTTACACTTAGGATGTACACAAGATTATGTGCAGGGTAAATGGTATAGAAAATGTTTTCTTTACATACTGGGGTAATCTGATTTTCACTAAGCTTGCCACGAATGCCAGTGCAGGATAGTTCAACAACAACATTCATCCTCTACCCACAAATCAGGTCCACTTCTCAGACTGGTTATTAATGCTGCCAGGATAGAGGAAAGTGAATAAAAAGAAAAGACATGTTAATTTCAAGCTCCATTTAGAAACACACTAGAAAAATCAATGGCTGGTAAATAGAAATTGGCAACATTGGCAGGAAGAATTTTTATATTTAAGCATAGAAAGGGCTGGAATATAAATCTGCACCCTGACCAGGTAATAACTAAATAAAATGATGATGGTACTGGAAAGGCACTTTGTAAGGTTGTTTCCTAATGTTTTAGTGCCCTGAGAAATGTCTGACTTTCAGAGTCACTGAATCAGCAGCTTGTCAGTTTAAATTTTGGAATTAAAGTTTGTCATTACGTTTTTCTAGCCGCACTGATTTCACAGAACTGATACCGGGAGATATAGACTCCTGGAAGGAGTGACAAACCGGTAACTTTAGTACTAGATACTAAGTTCTAGGACAATATCCATGTCATCCACTTTTCTCCTTTTCCCCATAGTGCTTTGCTTTTTCTACCCTTGGCCTAGATTCTACTGGAGTTTATTTATGGAGGACTATTTTTTTCAGGCTGAAAGTTCATCTTCTATGGTGAGTTTAACCTCACAATCACTTTCTTACATATCTGAGAAATAGAACAGTGTTCTGAGTCCTCTCTAGCCTATTATATAATAAAAAGTTTTCCAACTTTGTGAGGCTAAAGAAGAGAATTATTTCTCCCATCTCAATTTATATCTACTCCCATCACTAATCTTTGGGACATTTTTCTCCTTGAAGCCTATCTTGGTAATTCTAGTACTTATTTTTTTTTCTGAACTTCTGAGGATTTTTATATCTTGGAAGATACTACTGCCCGGTGTGCTTCAGTATTGTTCCTTAAACTGATTCATGCTCATTAGTTCATTCAGTGCTTAATGATGAGGACACACAAAAACTGGGTAAACCATGACTCCTGCCTCAAGATGCTCACAGTCTATTGGGCAAAGATAGGCAAGTAATTGGACAGTTAAGGAACGGAGAGATAGCAAAGAGTCAAGATATCTAGGGAGAAAGATTCCAGACCAAGGGTAGAAAATGCAAGGCACTATGGGGAAAGGGAGAAAAGTGGAAGATATGGATATTGTCCTAGAGGAACTTAGTATCTGGTTGGGTAGTGGGAAAAAAAAGTGCCTGTTGAAGATATTTTATACACTATAATATCACTTCTGGAAGGTTGCAAAGGGTTTCAATAACTGGCATATATTATACACTATAATATCACTTCTAGGTTTCAATAGGTTTCAATAACTGGCATCAAGAATAAGAAACATATTTTGATTTTAAGTAGAGCAAGAAGAAAGAAAAATCTAACTTCTTAATTATGAAATTTCCTATCTTGTGGAGGATCTGAAACAAAAACAAACATGTAATATGAAATTATCATGACCATACCTATTAAACAAAAATGTAAAGAAAGTTTTGACATTATTATAATACACAGAAGATCTGTAAAAAAAGATCTTCACAACCCAGATAATCCGATGATGTGATCACTCAACTAGAGCCAGACATCCTGGAATGTGAAGTCAAATGGGCCTTAGGAAGCATCACTACGAACAAAGTTAGTGGAGGTGATGGAATTCCAGTTGAGCTATTTCAAATCCTGAAAGATGATGCTGTGAAAGTGCTGCACTCAATATGCCAGCAAATTTGGAAAACTCAGCAGTAGCCACAGGACTGGAAAAGGTCAGTTTTCATTCCAATCCCAAAGAAAGGCAATGCCCAAGAATGCTCAAAATACCAGACAATTGCACTCATCTCACACGCTAGTAAAGTAATGCTCAAAATTCTCCAAGCCAGGCTTTAGCAATATGTGAACCATGAAATTACAGATTTTCAAGCTGGTTATAGAAAATGCAGAGGAACCAGAGATCAAATTGCCAACATCCAATGGATCATGGAAAAAGCAAGAGAGTTCCAGAAAAATATCTCTTTCTGCTTTATTGACTATGCAAAAGCCTTTGACTGTGTGGATCACAATAAACTGTGGAAAATTCTGAAGAGATGGGATACAGACCACCTGACCTGCCTCTTGAGAAACCTGTATGCAGGTTAGGAAGCAACAGTTAGAACTGGACATGGAACAACAGACTGGTTCCAAATAGGAAAAGGAATATATTAAGGCTGTATATTGTCACCCTGCTTATTTAACTTATATGCAGAGTACATCATCAGAAATGCTGGGCTGTAGGAACCTCAGGCTGGAATCAAGATTGCCGAGAGAAATATCAATAACCTCATATATGCAGATGACACCACCCTTATGGCAGAAAGTGAAGAAGAACTAAAGCGCCTCCTGATGAAGGTGAAAGAGGAGAGTAAAAAGGTTGGCTTAAAGCTCAATATTCAGGAAACTAAGATCATGGCATCTGGTCCCATCACTTCATGGCAAATAGATGGGGAAAGACTGGAAACAGGGACTGACTTTATTTTTCTGGGCTCCAAAATCACTGCAGATGGTGATTGCAGCCATGAAATTAAAAGACTCCTTGGAAGGAAAGTTATGACCAACCTAGATAGCATATTCAAAAGCAGAGACATTACTTTGCCAACAAAGGTTCGTCTAGTCAAGGCTATGGTTTTTCCTGTGGTCATGTATGGATGTGAGAGTTAGACTGTGAAGAAGGCTGAGTGCCGAAGAATTGATGCTTTTGAACTGTGGTGTTGGAGAAGACTCTTGAGAGTCCCTTGGACTGCAAGGAGATCCGACCAGTCCATCCTAAAGGATGTCAGTCCTGGGTGTTCATTGGAAGGACCGATGTTCAAGCTGAAACTCCAATACTTGGGCTACCTGATGCAAAGAGCTGACTCATTTGAAAAGACTGATGATGGGAAAGATTGAGGGCAGGAGGAGAAGGGGATGACAGAGGATGAGATGATTGGATGGCATCACCGACTCAATGGATATGGGTTTGGGTGAACTCCAGGAGTTGGTGATGGACAGGGAGGCTTGGTGTGCTGTGGTTCATGGGGTTGCAAAGAGTCGGGCACGACTGAGCAACTGAACTGAACTGAATATCACTTACATGTAAAACGTAAATAGGACAAACAGAGAAACAGAGAATAGGGTCATGCTTACTAGGGACTGAGGAGTAGGGTAAAGTGGGCAGATATTGATCAAAGGGCACAAACTCCCAGTTATAAGAGCAACAAGTTTGGTGATCTAATCTATAGCATGGTGATAATACCTAATAATACAATAAGATATAATTAAATGTTGTTAATAGAGTAGATCTTAAATATGCTCACTATGGAAAAGATTTGTTTACTATAAATTTGATGGAAGTGTAACTAATACTGTGATGGTAATCAGCTTGAATCAAATCAACACATTGTGCACCTTAAATTTATAGAAAACAAAGTATCAACTATATTTCAAAGTTGGGAAAATATTTGGCTATTTCCAAGACAAAGACTGGGCAAAGGTTGAAAAATGGCAAGTTTATGTTCAAAGGTAGTTGGTTATTTTTCCCAAATAGGAAAAAAAAAAAATGGTTTACAGGCGCGCGCACACACACACACACACACACACATCTCTGTCATGTATTTTCCTTCTTCCAGTATCTAACTTCGGGCAAAGTTTCTTGTTAAGATATCTGGTGGTCTTTTTGGAAAATAATTAAAATCAGCATTATTGAAGAATTACACAGGTAGCTCTTTAAGAGAACCAAGAACCAACTTGGAAATAATGTCTTGGGTCAGATCTTCAATCAAATGGGTGCAAGAGAGCCATAAACAACTTTTTTCAGTTGAGCTGTGTATGCATACAGGGCATTTTTTCTGAAGATATATGCAAGGACAAGGGAGATGAAGTCAGTACAGTCTACTTCTGCTTCATTGACTACAGTAAAGCCTTTGAATGTGTGGATCACAACACACTCTGGAAAATTCTCAAAGAGGTGGGAATAACAGATCACCTTACCTGTGTCCTGAGAAACCTGTATGCAGGTCAAGAAGCAACAGTTAGAACCGGGCATGGAACAGTGGACTGGTTCAAAATTGGGAATGGAGTACATCAAGGCTGTACTTATTATCTTGCTTATTTAACTTATATGCAGAGTACATCATGTGAAATGCCGGGCTGGATGAAGCTCAAGCTGGAATCAAGATTGCCGGGAGAAATAGCATATAACCTCAGATACGCAGATGACACCACCCTTATGGCAGAAGGCAAAGAGGAACTAAAGAACCTATTGATGAAGGTGAAAGAGGACAATGAAAAAGCTGACTTAAAACTCAACATTCAAAAAACTGATATCATGGCATCTATTCCCATCGCTTTATGGCAAATAGATGGGGGAACAATGGAAACAGTGACAGACTTTATTTTTCTTGGGCTCCAAAATCGCTGCAGGTAGAGACTGCTGCTGCTGCTGCTAAGTCGCTTCAGTCGTGTCCGACTCTGTGCGACCCCATAGACAGCAGCCAACCAGGATCCCCCGTCCCTGGGATTCTCCAGGCAAGAACACTGGAGTGGGTTGCCATTTCCTTCTCCAATGCATGAAAGTGAAAAGTGAAAGTCAAGTCGCTCAGTCGTGTCCGACTCTTCGCGACCCCATGGCCTGCAGCCCACCAGGCTCCTCCGTCCATGGGATTTTCCAGGCAAAAGTACTGGAGTGGGGTGCCATGGCCTTCTCCGGCGGGTGGAGACTACAGTCATGAAATTAAAAGACGCTTGCTCCTTGGAACAAAAACTATGATAAACCTAGACAGCATATTAAAAAGCTTTGTCGAAATTTGGGAGATATTTTAAGGAAATCTATGCCACTGTTTTTTTTTTTTTTTTTTTTTTTTTTTAATGATACCCTATAAAATGGAGGCATAGATTTTTTAAAAAAATACCACCCAAATTTCTTTGGAGCATTATTTCTTTTTTTTGCAGGTCTTGTACATGTGCATTAGTTCTCCTTGAGTTTGTTTCCCATCTTTTACAGTAAACAATGTTGTTTGTTCACAGACTGTACTTGTAGGGCTTCCCTGATGGCTCAGATGGTAAAGAATCTGCCTGCAATGTGGGAGACCTGAGTTCATTCCCTGGGCTGGGAAGACCCCTTGGAGAAGAAAATGGCAACCTACTCCAGTACTCTTGGCTGGAGAACTCCATGGACAGAGGAGCCTGGAAAGCTATAGTCCATGTGGTCACAAAGATTTGGACAAGTCTAAGAAACTAACATACACATATACATATATATATGCCTCCATTTTGTAGGGTATCATTAGCTAGTGTGGGAGGTGGCTTATAGCAAACCTTGTGGACTAAGACTCTTTTGGCTTTCATTACATAGGAATGTCTCTGCCAAGTGGCTTTACACTACTTCAGCATATCTTTGTGTGCATGATCAGGCTGCATAGACTGAGGTATAGTACCTTACCTCTGGACCATGATACCTTTATCACAGGCCCTGGGTCACTGGGTCAGTAGAAGGATGGTATCACTCTAACTCTGTGCCAGCTATCACTGTACTCTCTACTTGCAACCTGGCTGTCCATTAATACTTTACTATCTCTTGATATGACAATTGGATGGTTTTCTGAATTTCTTACATATGATTAAAATTATAATAATAATCATGATTAGTCTATGGGCATTAAGATACATGTATTTTGTCGGTTCTCTTTTTAACTGAACAAATTTTGATGGTTCAAAGAATGTGAGAGATCTGTGTAACTGAAATTGGTAAGAGGAAGATGTAAAGCCAGTATCAAGGGAAATGTGACAGATTAAGTGAATCAAATGATCAACTGCATTCTGTTTTCCAGTTGAGCAGCCCTACAGTTAATAAGTGCTTTTTATTGATGTGGTATATATTGGGACTTACAAAGCTGTACAAAACATACCATTCAGAAAGAATGGGATTCTTTGTGATTAATGTTTTTGTTTTAGATTCCCTATTTTTATTATTTATTTATTTTGTTAAATTTTATTTTTTTATTTTTATTATTTTATTTTTATTTATTTTTTATTTTATTTTATCATGGATAGTCAGTGTAAATAATTGTGTAGTGATTTATTTCTATTTGCAATTTAGAATGGGGATTATCCTAAGGGTATGTGGCTCCAAACTATTGAAAATTCTCCTTAATGCCACCTTTCTCTTTTGCTTTTGAATGCAAAGTTGAAAAAAAAGCAACACACACATTAATCTATAAAAAAGACCAACAATAACTAGTGGAAAAAATACAGGAATGAACAGAATACAATCTTGTTCCATACATTTGATGGCCCTTTTGCATGTGCATTTTCTTGCAATATTTGTTAGAAAGTCAAATATCACATTTGTGTCAATTGACAACATGTTCAATGCATGGCAATTCTAATTTCAAGTATGATATGTTGATGTCTTTATTGAGTTATTTGGGACTCTCTTTGTTGACCAAACTTTATTTTCCTTTGCAATAAGATATATAACATTAAATTCTAGCCTGAAACCTACTTTTTCCATATACTTTAAGCTCCCCAAATCTGATACAAATTCTGGCATTAGTTCTTGTTGGCATGACATGTTGTAATCATACTGCCATTTGACTTCATTTTCTAAGCATATATGAGACAAGATATCATGAGTTGTTTTATGAAAGCATCTATTATTTTATAGGTTAGAGTCATATGGTTTGTGTGGGTTCTTTTTGACAAGATGGGAGGAAAGTGGAGACTTACAGTGAAAAGTGTTCAAAATTACAAACATGCTTGTTTAAGATACACTGAGTGTAGAGTGAATTACCAAAGGAATGATTTCCAGGTAGCAGAGAATGATGGTGAAGTTGACAATCAATTAGGATAATGCGAAAAGTATAGTGGTAAGTGTATAGAGTGAATTGATTGCTTGGTAATCAAACTATAGTACCTTTCATTTTCCCTGCTGAGTCCACGAAATCTCTTTTGAAATGTAATTGTGGTCAGCCACAAATATACCAGTTATCTTCTCTGCTATTTAGGGTTGGGTTTCTCTTCAAAGAATGCCTGAAACAACTTATAAAGGAAAAACTTCAGACTGAGGCCATATGACCTGAGCCCAGTTAGTTGGTCAGATTTTCTGGTGGCAAGCTACTGAATAAAACTCAATAGGAAAGTTCTGCCGGGGACTGGCAACCTTCCTAACTCCCAAGATGTTAATAGGAGTTAGGGTTCCTTCAGATAAGAAACATAATCCCGTTGAGCATATGCTCTGCCATCCTATACACAGATTTTCCAGGACTAAGATAACATTCACTTTTCCACTCTTTAAAATAGTTTATTTTTATTTAATTAATTTGGCTCTGCCTGGTCTTTGTTTTAGCATGTGGGATCTTTTTTTTTTATATATTTTTTAGGTGTGGCTTTCAAACTCTTAGCTGCCTTATGTGGACTCTAGTTCCCTAACCAGGAATTGAAGGAAGTCCCTCCTCTCACTTTTTATACCAACACAATGCATTCTCTTATAGAAACTCTGGACAAGCAAGATTGTTATTTTCCAAGAGGATGGTCTTTCCTCTAAATTTCTACTTGTTTAATTTCATCATCCAAGTTTACCACTTGAAACCATTTCCTAAACAAGAAGACAGAACTTCGTGACACATTTTACAAAAAAAAAAAAAAGCTAATTAATTAGTAATCACAAAAATTTCTTTAGTTCAGATAGGTCTCCGTGACTCTCATGATGTAAATTGTTAGAAATAATTGGGTTTATGGAAATGTAGTGTCTAGCAATTAAAAAATTATGTCACAAAACTATAGCTTTTTTTTTTTCCAAATCAAAGCCTCAATAAAACAAGCAATCCTTTAAAGTGCCTTCAACTTCTGGGTCCCGTGATTGATTTTTGAAGATTACTTATAATTTATATTTCACAATATTCGGTGACATAGGCAGAGTTTGAGTCTTAAATGTTTCAATAATGACCTCATTTTACCTAATGGTTATTAATATGTAGTATAGTCTAACAGTATTATATCCTTTTAAAAGTAGTTTGAAGCTACTTTTTAAAATGAGTTTACCCAGTCATTCTGGTCTGTTCAACTTTATTCCACATAAAGTGAAATTTTAGAAGACATGAAGGATTATCTTCTCAAGATGATATTTTATTAAGTAAAGTAAACATGTTAATTTTCCAGCTATTCCCCGCCCCACCTCCCCAACACAGATACTCAGGGAGTATTTTAAATGGATTAAAAATCAGATTTGTCTTTCTTTATGATTATGTTCTTCTCCAATGAACATGGGAGTATTCATTTCTCTTCTTAGAAATGTTTCTGGATTTAAGTCAGTAAGAAGATGTAATCATTTCTCATATTTATCTGTAAATTGCATTGAACTTTGTTGAGGGCACCTGAGGAAGTAATGATTTATATGCTTTCTAGATATTTATCTGCTTGTATAAGCAAGTTCTATTTTAGAAATGTTATTGAATTAATGCTATAATACATAGAACAAAGAAAAATAATTTCCATAGGTTAAGGTCTGTTTTTCAGCAATCTGATCTTGTTTTGCATGTCCTGCTCTATTATATAGGTATATGCAGGTATCATGCTGGCGATTTAAGATTTAAGTAGACTCTAGGAAGAGTGTTTGGAAAATGCTTATGTACTGAAAAGTGGCTGTTTTCCTGCATAAACATGTAGTTAAATTATCCATCCAATTTCAGAACTAGAGACACAGTACAACCTTAGGGAATATCGGTTGCTCTCTATTTCCCCATGCAAGGTTATTGAAATGAGAAGCTAGACTGAAGGTAGATGTTCAGAAAACTTGTAACATAAACAAAGGAAGGAGGTGAGAATTATTTTGAGGGCTTTACCCTAAGTTTCCTGTTAAACTTAGAGAAATTGAGAAATAAGTGGCCTTAAAAAAAAGAGATACATGATAAAACTTTATTTAAAAAATGTCAATTTTGTGAAAAACACAAACTTAATACTAAGGAAAAAAATATTCTGCCATGTGTGAAGTCCTATTTTCTATAGTCAGGTTTATATGCTTTCTTTATGGAATACTTGTTTTCCTTTAAAAAAGAAAAGATCATCTCATTTTGTAAAAGAACATTTCTATTTGTGAGGTATAAATATGCTTACAGAAATATGCAAATATAATACACAAATACTGAGGAAATGCAGAGGAACAATACAAAGGTAAGGACTGATATCAGATATATATTTTTTGAACATTTTAAGATGAATTTGAAGAATGGAAGGGACATAGATTGGTGTGTTTTGGTGCAAGGAGTGTGAGAGAAACAAATTGATGAGGTGATCTTTCTTTTAAATAAGTACTCATTTTCAGTAATCCATCAAGAGAAATAGTTCCCTTTTGTTGGAAACTATTTGGTTACTTATTGCTGAATAACAAAGCATCCCCAAACTTACGGCTTTAACAAAAAATTATTATTTCTTATGGTTCTGTACATTGACTAGTAATTGTTGATCACTTGGCACTTGGGATCTCATGCAGTTACAAAAGACTAGTGCTGGAATCATCTGAAGACCAGATGTCAAGACAGCTTCTTCACACATGTATCTAGAGCCTAGGTTGGACAGCAGGAAAGCTGAGGGCAGGATGGACATTTCTCTTTCCAAGTGGCCACTCCACGTGGTAGCATGGATTTCATCCCAGCTTGGTGGTAGTCTTACCCTACTTGGAATTTTTATGCAATAGTTGTTTCCCTTAGATCAAATGTTCCAAGATACAAGAAACGAAAGCTTCCAGTCTTTAAATTTCCAAGCTCAGAATCTGGCACAGTCACTTCCTCATATTATATTGTTCCAAATACTCACAGAGTCTGCCAAAACTCAAGGGAAAAAACATGAACCATCCCTCTCAACCAGAGATATATCAAAGAATTTGTGGCCATCATTAATCTGCTATAGAAGTTATGCATGATAGGTTATATGGGTGCTTCTTATGTTTTCTTTGTTGATATCGCAGGGGCTAGAAATTAAAGCCAGCAAATCTACATCTGCACAGTTCAGTCATTCAGTTATGTCCAGCTCTTTGCAACTCCATGGACTGCAGCATGCCAGGCTTCCCTGTTCACCACCAACTCCTGGAGCTTGCTGAAACTCATATCCATCAAGCCAGTGATGCCATCCAACCATCTCATCCCCTGTCGTCCCCTTCTCCTACCTTCAGTCTTTCCCAGCATCAGGGTCTTTTCCAATGAGTCAGTTATTCGCATCAGGCCAAAGTATTAGATCTTCAGCTTCAGTATCAGTCCTTCCAATGAATATAAGGACTGATTTCCTTTAGGAATGACTGGTTTGCCTTCCTTGCAGTCCAAGGGATTCTCAAGAGTCTTCAACACCACAGTTCAAAAGCACCAATTCTTCAATCCTCAGGTTTCTTTCTACTCCAACTCTCACATCCACACATGACTACTGGAAAAACCATAGCTTTGAATAATCGGACCTTTGTAGGCAAAGTAATGTCTCTGCTTTTTAATATGCTGTCTAGGTTGGTCATAGCTTTTCTTCCAAGGAGTAAGCGTCTTTTAATTTCATGGCTGCAATCACCATCTGCAGTGATTTTGGAGCTCAAGAAAATAAGGTCTTCTCACCGTTTCCATCGTTTCCCCATCTATTTGCCATGAAGTGATGGGACTGGATACCATGGTCTTAGTTTTCTGAATGTTGAGTTTTAAGCCAACTTTTTCACTGTCCTCTTTCACTTTCATCAAGAGGCTCTTTAGTTCTTCACTTTCTACCATAAGGGTGGTGTCATCTGTGTATATGAGGTTATTGCTATTTCTCCTGGCAATCTTGATTGCAGGTTCTGCTTCACCCAGCCCAGCATTTTGCATGATATATTCTGCATACAAGTTAAATTAGCAGGGTGACAATATATAGCCTTGATGTAATCCTTTCCCAATTTGGAACCAGTCTGTTCCATGTCCACTTCTAACTATTGCTTCTTGACCTGCATACAGATTTCTCAGGAGGCAGATAAGGTGGTCTGTTATTCCCATCTCTTTGAGAATTTTCCAGTTTGTTGTGATCCACACAGTCAAAGGCTTTGGCATAGTCAGTAAAGCAGAAAGAGATGTTTTTCTGGAACTCTCCTGCTTTTTATATGATCCATCAGATGTTGGCAATTTGATCTCTGGTTCCTCTTCCTTTTCTAAATCCAGCTTGAACATAGGGGGAGTTTACGGTTCATGTACTGTTGAAGCCTGGCTTGGAGAATTTTAAACATTACTTTGCTAGCATGTGAGATGAGTGCAATTGTGCGGTACTTTGACCATTCTTTGGCATTGCCTCTCTTTGGGATTGGAATGAAAACTGGCCTTTTCCAGTCCTATGGCCACAGCTGAATTTTCCAAGTTTGCTAGCATATTGAGTGTAGCACTTTCACAGCATTTTCATTAGCTCAGCTGCAATTCAATCACCTCCATTAACTTTGTTTGTAGTGATGCTTCCTAAGGCCCACTTGACTCACATTCCAGGATGTCTGGCTTTAGGTGAGTGATCACACCATCATGATTATCTGGGTCGTGAAGATCTTTTTTGTATAGTTTTTCTGTGTATTCTTGCCACCTCTTCTTAATATCTTCTGCTTCTGCTAGATCCATACCATTTCCATCCTTTATTGTGCCTATCTTTGCATGAAATGTTCCATTGGTATCTCTACATTTCTTGAAGAGATGTCTAGTCTTTCAAATTCTATTGTTTTCCTCTATTTCTTTGCACTGATCACTGAGGAAGGCTTTCTTATGTCTCCTTGCTATTCTTTGGAACTCTGCATTCAAATGAGTATATCTTTCCTTTTCTCCTTTGCATTTCAGTTCTCTTCTTTTCTCAGCTATTTGTAAGGCCTCCTCAGACAACCATTTTGCCTTTTTGCATTTCTTTTTCTTGGAGATGGTCTTGATCACTGCCTCCTACATAATGTCACAAATCTCCATCCATAGTTCTTCAGGCACTCTGTCTTTTAGGTCTAATCCCTTAAATCTATTTGTTACTTCTACTGTATACTCATAAGGGATTTGATTTAGGTCCCACTTGCGTGGTCTTCTGGTTTTCCCTACTTTCTTCAATTTACGTCTGAATTTGCCAATAAACAGTTCATGATCTGAGCCACAGTCAGCTCCCAGTCTTGTTTTTGCTGACTGGTGGTCTGGTGATGTCCAGATCTATGGTACATTCACAAGATGGAGGAGAAGAAGGACATGCGCTCTTCTTCTCCTGCAAGAACTCCAAAATTACAACTCACTGCTGAACAACCATCAACAGGAGAATTTTGGATCCCACCAAAGAGAGATACCCCACATACACGGGCAAAGGAGAAGCACCAGAAAGATAGTAGTAGGGGTGAAATCACGTTTAGAATCAAAGCCCATACCTGCCAGAGATGCTCAGAGGGCTCAAACAAAGCTTTGTGCAAACCAGAAGACCCCACAGAGACTGAGCCAGACCTGCCTTTGAGTGTTTTGAGTGTCTCCTGCAGAGGTATGGGTCAGCAGTGGCCTGCTGCAGGGTCAGGGGCTCTGGGTGCAGCAAACTTCTGGGTGTGGCATAAGCCCTCTTGGAGAAGGTCACCATTAACCCCACCATAGAGCCACCGAGCAGACAACCCACAAACTACAGAACAGTTATACCAAAAAAATTGTCGCACTGTTAAATTCTATAATGAACAACAGATTTCCCAATCTGGGTGGGGATCTAGCAAAAGGAATGAGAATCTGCAGGGAATTTGACTTTGGAGGCCAGTGGGATTTGATTGCAGAACTTACACAGGACTGGGGAAACACTCTTGGAGGGCACAAACAAAACCTTGTGTGCACCAGGACCCAGGAGAAAGGAGCAGTGACCCCACAAGAGAATGAGCCAGACTTGCCTGTGAGTATCCAGGGTGTTTACTATGACCAGTGCATTCTCTTGGCAAAACTCTGTTAGCCTTTGCTCTGCTTCAGAAAAGTACCATAGACATCACAATTATAAGTCATATTCTGTTTGTGTTCACTAAGGTTGATGACTGTTTAAAGAAGAACCATTTTTATTTTTTATTTTATTTTTTTTTAATTTTATTTTATTTTTAGACCTTACAAAATTGTATTAGTTTTGCCAAATATCAAAATGAATCCGCCACAGGAAGAAGAACCATTTTTAAAGTGAAGAAAATTGTAAAGACATTGAACACACAGGAGGTGCAATTATAAATGCTAACTTTATTCAGCCTGTGTCATTCCATTTGAGTTTTCTTAAAGTGAAATTGAGTTCATCTTAAGACTCAACTGGGCCAGTCTTAAGTCTTGAATATAAGCTCCAGTTCTTGGTTTTAGGATCTGAAAGTGATAGGTTGTGGTGGTGTTGGGTAGGGGAAGAGGTTGGCAAAGAAAATTCTTCAGGAAACAAGAAGCCTTAATTTTCAATAAGTAAGGCAATCGGTTTCCATGGAAGCTGGTTTGGGTGGTGAATCTCACTGGGTGTGTGCTTGTGTGGCTCCATGCACAGATATTTAGAAAAGGATGTAAGTAATAGTGAGATAGTGTTAACACAAGTTGGAAAAAATCACTACAGGTCTGGTGGAACAAAAGAGATTTCTTAGGGTCACTGGTGTTGATTTTATGCCATGAGTACTACTCTGAGGCTCATATGCCTCATGCAGCATGCCTAATGAGGGGCAAGTATGTATATGCTTGTGAATATAACATTCACAGTTGCAAGTGACACCAAGCTAAACTGAATTTAAAAGTAGAAACACCATCTTCCAACAAGATAAGACAAGACTCTACACATGGACATCACCAGATGGTCGACACTGAAATCAGATTGATTATATTCTTTGCAGCCAAAGATGGAGAAGCTCTATACAGTCAGCAAAAAGAAGATCAGGAGCTGACTGTGGCTCATATCATGAACTCCTTATTGCCAAATTCAGACCTAAATTGAAGAAAGTGGAGAAAACCCCTAGACCATTCAGGCATGACCTAAATCAAATCCCTTATGATTATACAGTGGAAGGGAGAAATAGATTTAAGGGACTAGATCTGATAGACATAGTGCCTGATGAACTATGGATGGAGGTTTGTGACATTGTACAGGAGACAGGAATCAAGACCATCCCCAAGAAAAAGAAATGCAAAAAAGCAAAATGGCTGTCAGAGGAGGCCTTACAAATAGGTGTGAAAAGAAGGGGAATGAAAAGCAAGGGAGAAAAGGAAAGATATACCCATTTGAATGCAGAGTTCCAAAGAATAGCAAGGGGAGATAAGAAAGCCTTGCTCAGTGATCAGTGCAAAGAAATAGAGAACAATAGAATGGGAAAGGCTAGAGATCTCTTCAAGAAAAGTAAAGATACCAAGGGAACATTTCATTGAAATATAGGTAAAATAAAGGACAGAAATGGTAGGGATCTAACAGAAGCAGAAGATATTAAGAAGAGGTGGCAAGAATACACAGAAGAACTGTACAAAAAAGATCTTCATGACCCAGATAATCATGGTGTGATCACTCAGCTAGAGCCAGACATCCTGGAATGTGAAGTCAAGTGGGCCTTAGGAAGCATCACTATGAACAAAGCTAGTGGAAGTAATGGAATTCCAGCTGAGCTATTTCAAATCCTACAAGATGATGCTATAAAAGTGCTACACTCAATATGCCAGCAAATTTGGAAAACTCAGCAGTGGCCACAGGACTGGAAAAGGTCAGTTTTCATTGCAATCCCAAAGAAAGGCAATGCCGAAGAATGCTCAAACTACCGCACAATTACACTCATCTCACATGCTAGTAAGGTAATACTTAAAATTCTCCAAGCCAGGCTTCAGCAATATGTGAACTGTGAACTTCCAGATTTTCAAGCTGGTTTTAGAGAAGGCAGAGGAACCAGAGATCAAATTGCCAACATCTGCTGGATCATTGAAAAAGTAAGAGAATTCCAGAAAAATATCTATTTCTGCTTTATGGACTATTCCAAAGCCTTTGACTGTGTGGATCACAGTAAACTGTGGAAAATTGTGAAAGAGATGGGAATACCAGACCACCTGACCTGCCTCTTGAGAAACCTGTATGCAGATAAGGAAGGAACAGTTAGAACTGGAGATGGAACAACAGACTGGTTCCAAATAAGAAAAGGAGTACATCAAGGATGTATATTATCACCCAGCTTATTTAACTTATATGCAGAGTGCATCTTGAGACTCGTTGGGCTGGATGAAGCACAGGCTGGAATCAAGATTGCCAGGAGAACTATCAATAACCTCAGATATGCAGATGACATCACCCTTATGGTAGAAAGTAAAGAAGAACTAAAGAGCCTCTTGATGCAAGTGAAAGAGGAGAGTGAAAAAGTTGGCTTAAAGCTCAACATTCAGAAAACTAAGATCATGGTGTCTGGTCCCATCACTTCATGGCAAATAGATGGGGAAACATTGGAAACAGCGGCTGACTATATTTTTCTGGGCTCCAAAATCTCTGCAGATGGTGATTGCAGCCATGAAATTAAAAGACGCTTACTCCTTGGAAGGAAAGTTATGACCAACCTAGACAGCATATTAAAAACCAGAGACATTACTTTGTCCACAAAGGTCCATCTGGTCAAAGCTATGGCTTTTCCAGTGGTCATGTATGGATGTGAGAGATGGACTATAAAGAAAGCTGAGCACCAAAGAATTGATGCTTTTGAACTGTGGTTTTGGAGAAGACTCTTGAGAGTCCCTTGGTCTTCAAGGAGATCCAACCATTCCATCCTAAAGGAGATCAGTCCTGAGTGTTCTTTGAAGGACTAAATTTGAAGCTGAAACTCCAATACTTTGGCCACCTGATGCAAAGAGCTGACTCATTTGAAAAGACCCTGATACTGGGAACGTTTGAGGGCAGGAGGAGAAGGGGACAACGGAGGATGAGATGGTTGGATGGCATCACCTACTCAATGGACATGGGTTTGGGTGAACTCCAGGAGTTGGTGATGGACAGGGAGGCCTGGCATGCTGCGTCCTGTGGTTCATGGGATTGCAAAGAGTCAGACACAACTGAGCAACTGAACTGAAGTGACTGAACTGAACTGAAAAGTGAAATAGAAGGATATATTTTCTAATTCTTATTTCAAGTCAGAATTAGGAAAACAAAAATCTAGAGTTGACCTATTGCTGTATTGCCTTTCAAATACCTTGGTTGAAGCTTTGGGCTTTTGTCCTGAATTAATTTGAAAATTCGATTTAAAATATTGTGCTTCTCCACCTCCTCCTCACCCCTTTGTAAGTTGTCAAAAAGAAAAAAAAACACAAAGATCATATTAGATGTTTATGCTCCTGTGGTTGGAAGAATCAGGGGAGGACTTAATGTATCCATGTGCTTTTCTGTGCTTAGTCACTTAGTAGTGTATAACTCTTTGTGATCCTATGGATTGTAACCCTCCAGGCTTCTCTGTCCGGTTATTAAAATGACTTTAACAAATGGCATAATATAAAAATTACTTCAGACATCACCTTTCATCTATTTAGCCAGTTCCAGAACCAAATGATTTTAATCACACTCTGGATTTTCTCTCCATTATTTTTGTTAGTCTTATGATCTGTTGTTATCTTGGTACTATGGCAAGAACAGGGAAGAGAACAAACAGAAAATAAACAAAAGGGGATTCGATTCTGAGATACATCTTTAAGTGGTCATTCTCAGCTTAATGTCAGACAACCAGATATATCTTTTGTTAACTCAATTTCAGCAAAAGGTTTTTTTAAAAAAAAAACAAACGATTATCGATTTATTAAAAAGGTTGATTTAGGCATCTGCAATGGTGACTTCCACCTCAACTCCTGGCTCAGTACTGATGGAACTGATGTGCTTGCCAATTTCAGAAGGGCTGTGCAGGTCAATGAGTCGCTTGTGGATCCTCATTTGGAATCGATCCCAAGTCTTAGAACCTTCACCACAAGGAATTTGCCTTGTAGTTATTCTCAGAGTCTTGGCAGGCATGTGAACTGCTCCTTTCACTTTGAGATTCTTTTCCTTCAACTCTGATCAGATCAGCAACACCTTCTCCAGAGACTTCACGTTGTGACTGGAGAGGGTGATCCTAATCCAATGAATGGCCACCTCTGGCTCCAGAGGAGTCTTGCTGGTGTCTTTAAAGGCCATGGATGGGGTGCGGCTTCCTGACCAACTTGTTCCTCGGCGAGAGAGAACAGCAGTGAGTCAGGAGTAGGAGCAGGCAGTATGGAGCTCCACTGCAGCGGTCTTGTGTCTTCCTCAAAGAGCTCAGTGACAGGTTTTATTTGAGAGATTTTCCTAGAGAATTTAAGCATGTAACTGCTAGAGTACTTGATGGATAATCAGATAAAATAAATATGTAAAGGAATTAAAAAGAAAGAAGAATAGATATCAGATCTATTTTTTTTAAAGCTGGTTAACCCTCTCTTGAAAAAGCTAATTCATGGCTTCTCCTTTGATAAATGCATTAAAATTTGGCTACAGACTTAAAATGCAAATTAATGAAAAATGAATTTTATTCCTGGTAATGCCAATATGCTTGATGAAATAAAGTCTCTTTGTGACAACCTTTAAATAAAGCCTATTGTAAAACTTTTCGATATTTTTTCCTAACCATTTACTCATTGTTTATATGTACCTACTTTCATCAGATTTGGGATGAGGTGTCATCAGATCAAATCAGTCACTCAGTGCTGTCCGACTCTTTGCAACCCCATGAATCGCAGCACGCCAGGCCTCCCTGTCCATCACCAACTCCCGGAGTTCACTCAGACTCACGTCCATTGAGTCAGTGATGCCATCCAGCCATCTCATCCTCTGTCGTCCCCTTCTCCTCCTGCCCACAATCCCTCCCAGCAACAGAGTCTTTTCCAATGAGTCAACTCTTGGCATGAGGTGGCCAAAGTACTGGAGTTTCAGCTTTGGCATCATTCCTTCCAAAGAAATCCCAGGGCTGATCTCCTTCAGAATGGACTGGTTGGATCTCCTTGCAGTCCAAGGGACTCTCCAGAGTCTTCTCCAACACCACAGTTCAAAAGCATCAATTTTTTGGCGCTCAGCCTTCTTCACAGTCCAACTCTCACATCCATACATGACCACAGGAAAAACCATAGCCTTGACTAGACGAACCTTTGTTGGCAAAGTAATGTCTCTGCTTTTGAATATGCTATCTAGGTTGGTCATAACTTTCCTTCCAAGGAGTAAGCGTCTTTTAATTTCATGGCAGCAGTCACCATCTGCAGTGATTTTGGAGCCCAGAAAAACAAAGTCTGACACTGTTTCCACTGTTTCCCCATCTATTTCCCATGAAGTAATGGGACCGGATGCCATGATCTTCGTTTTCTGAATGTTGAGCTTTAAGCCAACTTTTTCACTCTCTTCTTTCATTTTCATCAAGAGGCTTTTTAGTTCCTCTTCACTTTCTGCCATAAGGGTGGTGTCATCTGCATATCTGAGGTTATTGATATTTCTCCCGGCAATCTTGATTCATACTAATATTAATAGATATAGCTTAAAAAATTAGTGTAAGAGGGGTAACTGACATCTACAATATCTACAATATCAGTATATATGATATTGTATATATGAGTGAAAACACTTAATTTTATTCTTTTGTAGTCAATCTGGATATACTTTTTTTACATTCGGAAGTAATGTCCAACTCAAAATACTGTGTTATTCATGATCATGAGAAATCAATCTGGCTATTGCAAGGGAGAATCCTTCTTTTGGGTCAGAAGAGTGACAATATATTTACAGTTTGCTGAGAACAGTCCTGGTTCATATCTCTTGTCCTAACGTATTTAACTGACTACATTAGAAAAGACCCTAATGCCAGTGAAGACTGAAGGCAGAGGATGAGATGGTTGGATGGCATCACCGACTTGATGGACATGAGTTTGAGCAAGCTCTGGGAATTGGTGGTGGACAGGGAAGCCTGGTATGCTGCAGTCCATGGGGTAGCAAAGAGTCCAACACGACTGAGCAACTGAACTGAACTAAACATAATTAATAGTATCCCCCTTGACTCTCAGAAGTGCCCCAGTTTGATCAATTACTTGGTTACCCTAATTATACACTAATCCCAATGCATTAAGGCATTGATGAAGCACCTTGCTGTTCATGCTGTTTCATGATACATTAATTATACCAAGAAATGGCAGAGATAGAACGTCTGCCCTCTGGGAACTTGATGTCTAAGAAACATAGTACTACTGTCAGCATACATATAAGAGATCAAGTGCATCAACAAACAGCAACTCAAAGACGCTCAAAGTGTGCATGCCATCTTCTGCAGAAACATTTTTGGCCAGGAGAAAGAGGAGGGCCCTGAGTGAGAGAATGTAAGGGTTCCATATAGGAATAATGTGGTGAAGATAGGCTCTCAGCCTTTTCCTAGTTTATCTCGAATGACCATTTGAAAAAGGCTATTTCATTTATTTTTTTTGGCAAATCATACTATGGGTTGCCTTCCATGAGTAAAAAGGGAAGCTAGTTTGATCTCTACTAGAATTTCTTTGTCCCCCCACTGTACTACTGGAAACTGTCAACAAATCAGGATTGAGCTTGGCTATGTGAAGAATAGACTCAACAACCATTTATCCAAATTGTTTTTTAGTACTTTCTCACAGAGCATCTGAGGTAAAAACATATTGAGTCTGGAATGATTAACTTTATCCCAAAGCAACGTGATATTACTTTGAATACATTTATTTTTTTAAAAGATCTTTAGTTAGCTTGATACCTTCTGACACTGACTAAGAAGTTAAACTAGCTATGTATTCTTTAGAACAAGACAGCTGTATGAACCAGTGAATTATACAGTGATTTGGAAAACAGGCTAAGAGTATACTCTTGTGAATTTCTACACACTATTCACCCGCCCCTGGCTCTAGAGTTATGGCAAGAAAGAAGAAGTGGTAACTATTTCCCTAACTGGAGAGGGAGAGAGAATTTCTGGGAACAGTGGCCCATGAGGTTTTGAATGTATGCACACAAGAAATATGTATCATTAAAATTAGATTTTGAAAACATTCCTCCAAGTATATGAGAAAGTCATGAACCTGAACCTTAACATGAAAGATTATCAATAGCCTCTGGTCTTCATAGGATCCAGACATATTTGAAGCTGCTTGGAGGTATTTTATGCTTCTGTTTCTTTTGGTGTTGAACATTTCATGCAAAGATGGGCTTGATAAAGGACAGAAATGATATGACCTAACAGAAGCAGAAGATATTAAGAAGGGGTGGCAAGAATACACAGAAGAACTGTACAAAAAAGAGCTTCATGACCCAGATAAACATGATGGTGTGATCACTCACCTAGAGCTAGATATCCTGGAATGTTAAGTCAAGTGGGCCTTACTTGAGCATCACTATGAACAAAGTTAGTGGAGGTGATGAAATTCCAGTTGAGCTATTTCAAATCCTGAAAGATGATGCTGTGAAAGTGCTGCACTCAGTATGCCAGCAAATTTGGAAAACTCAGCAGTGGCCACAGGACTGGAAAAAGTCAGTTTTCATTCCAATCTCAAAGAAAGGCAATCACACAGAATGCTCAAACTACCGCACAATTGCACTCATCTCACATGCTAGTAAAGTAATGCTCAAAATTCTACAAGCCAGGCTTCAGCAATATGCAAACCGTGAAATTCCAGATGTTCAAGCCAGTTTTAGAAAAGGCAGAGGAACCAGAGATCAAATTGCCAACATCTGCTGGATCATGGAAAAAGCAAGAGAGTTCCAGAAAAACATCTATTTCTGCTTTATTGACTATGCCAAAGCCTTTGCCTATGTGGATCACAATAAACTGTGGACAATTCTGAAAGAGATGGGAATACCAGACCACCTGACCTGCCTCTTGAGAAACCTATACGCAGGTCAGGAAGCAACAGTTAGAACTGGACATGAAACAACAGACTGGTTCCAAATAGGAAAAGGAGTACGTCAAGGCTGTATATTGTCACCCTGCTTATTTAACTTATATGCAGAGTACATCATGAGAAACGCTGGACTGGAAGAAGCACAAGCTGGAATCAAGATTGTCGGGAGAAATCTCAATAATCTCATATATGCAGATGACACCACCCTTATGGCAGAAAATGAAGAGAAACTAAAAAGCCTCTTGATGAAAGTGAAAGAGTAGAGTGAAAAAAAGTTGTCTTAAAGCTCAACATTCAGAAAACTAAGATCATGGCATCTGGTCCCATCACTTCATGGAAAATAGATGGGGAAACAGTGTCAGACTTTATTTTGGGGGCTCCAAAGTCACTGTAGATGATGATTGCAGCCATGAAATTAAAAGATGCGTACTCCTTGGAAGGAAAGTTATAACCAACCTAGACAGCATTTTCAGAGAAGGCAATGGCAAGCCACTCCAGTACTCTTGCCTAGAAAATCCCATGGATGGAGGAGCCTGGTAGGCTGCAGTCCATGGGGTCGCGAAGAGTCAGACACGACTGGGCGTCTTCATTTTCACTTTTCACTTTCATGCATTGGAGAAGGAAATGGCAACCCACTCCAGTGTTCTTGCCTAGAGAATCCCAGGGACAGGGAAGCCTGGTGGGCTGCCGTCTATGGGGTCGCACAGGGTCGGACATGACTGAAGCGACCTAGCAGCAGCAGCAGACAGCATATTAAAAAGCACAGAGATTACTTTGTCCACAAAGGTCTGTCTAGTAAAGGCTACGGTTTTTCCAGTAGTCATGTATCGATGTGAGAATTGGACTGTGAAGAAAGCTGAGCGCCAAAAAATTGATGCTTTTGAACTGTGGTGTTGGAGAAGACTCTTGAGAGTCCCTTGGACTTCAAGGAGATCCAACCAGTCCATCCTAAAAGAGGTCAGTCCTGGGTGTTCATTGGAAGGACTGATACTGAAGCTGAAACTCCAATACTTTGGCCACCTCATGTGAAGAGTTGACTCATTGCAAAAGATCCTGATGCTGGGAGGGACTGGGGGCAGCAGGAGAAGGGGACGACAGAGGATGCTATGACTGGATGGCATCACTGACTCGATGGACATGAGTTTGAGTAAACTCCAGGAGTTGGTGACGGACAGGGAAGCCTAGCGTGCTGTGATTCATGGGGTCTCAAAGAGTCAGACACGACTGAGCAACTGAACTGAAATCAGATTATTTATCTGTGATACGATGTTGCATATATAGGACTTGGATATTGTAAAACCTTATTTATTGAAAGTTACCAGGTTCTAGAGTGTTTGGGCTATACTGAATTTTTCAAGGTAAATGAAAGTTTTGGATTAAACCCAATTAGGTATAATTGCAGTTCCCTCAAAACACCATAATTGGTTATACTTTTTAGATTTTGTTATTTCCTCTACTTTGAATTTCTTCTTGGCTACCTGGAAAACCCTTCTTTGCCTTTCAAGTCTTAACTCAGTGGTCTCTTCATCTTTGAAGACAATACTGACTTCCTCCCAATTCTCCTCACCTCCATCTTCTAAGTAGATGTGATCTCTTTCCTTTACCTGGATAGCTGTCTACCCTACTAGAAGGTAAGCTCCTTGAAGGACGAGAACTAGCAGTGACTGGCATATAGTAGAGAATCAGTAAATGGGTGGGTTTATGAATGAAATGATAAAAGAGTCTCAAAAGACTTAATGATATGTTCTTGTGGAGGCCACTGTGCCTCTTAAGGATATGAACATTCCTGTAAAATTCAAGTTTGCTTCAAAAACTAGTTGACCTGTCCAAAATCAGCCTGTATTGCTACCTGCATGTCTAGGTAGAAAAGTCTGCACTGTGCTTAACTCTTAACAAGCAAGGCATGAAGCCAGCTGTCTTTACTCCCTACTGATTTTGCATAATGACACTATATAACGAAATTTTAAAATTGGCTTTCTCCCCACTCCCCACTCATGAAGGCTATTAATGGTCAGACATCTTCAAGCCTTTTCTTGAATTCTTTGTCTTAATCTCTGAGCTGAACATTTTCTTTTGTTCTTTTTTTTATTATTTCCCCCTGCAGGCACTCCATTGATGATAATATGGGATATATATTTAAGAAAATGATACTCTCCTATTAGCACTGTAGTCAAAGAATTATTATGCTCCTTTTCCTGCTATTGATTTCTTTTTTGGTAGATATTTTTGTGTGATGTAAGATTAATAATCAGAATATACTTGTTTATTATCATGTTTTTGTGTTTTTTCCCCTCCAGCAGAAATATTAGCATAAATGCTAAGCAATCTGAATTAAATAGCTTAAGTAGTAATATTGCTATTCCGATTGCTTGTCATTACACAGGAGGTTATGGTTATAGCTAACTATTCAGCACTACCTGAGTCATACACTTTACATTTGCAATCAGCCTATTATAGATGAACTGTGAAAATTGGAGAGGGCTTTTTATGATAATTGGAAGATGTTTTCCTTGAAGTAAAGTAAGACCCTTGAGAGAGCTTGAATGACTTGTCTGTAATTTTGTTATAAGCTTTAATGCTATTTATTTAACTTGAAGTTTATTACTCCTGAATATATTTTCCCGTGTCTTTCTATTGAGTGACATACGTGCTATAGTGTCAATAAAATTTTTACTTTAAATATTATTACACATTTTATTTTGATTGTTCTCAGCTTCAGAAAAGTATCTTCCCTTACAGAATGATCCATAGAAAAAGGAAATTACCCCTGGATTTTAAATTAAGAGTATGAATGGAATCACAAAAGGCAGTCTCTCTGATTCCACCTAGTTCTTTCTGTCTTCTGAGGAAAACTGACCCAACATTTCAGGTATTCACTGTGAATCTGTAGGTGATGTGTCCAGAATGTTATGCCATGTAATTATGTGTTCTTGTGCCTTCCTTCTTACCTTTACAGCCTTTTGCTGGTTTGGCTGGTCTCCTCATTGCTCACTGAATATGTGAGTGCTAGGTCACTTTAGTCGTGTTAAACTCTTTGCAACCATGTGGACTATAGTCCGCCAGGCTCCTCTGCCAATGGAGATTCTCCAGGTGAGAATAACTGCAGTGGGTTGCTAGTATCCCAGGGATCTTCCCCATCCAGGGATCAAGCCCACGTCTCCTGTGGCTTCTGAATTGCAGGCAGATTCTTTACCACTGAGCCACCAGGGAGGCCCTGCTCACTGAATACCTCATGCTTATTCATTCTTTTCTGTCCTTGTGCAGACCATTTCTCTGCCTAGAATGTTCTTTCTCCTCACAACGTATCCAGATTCCTATAGTCACACAGTGATTAGGTGACAGAACTGGAGCCAGAACCTATTTTTGTTTTCTTCCAATTTAATTCCATAAATATAAATTGGGCATCTAAATGCAATGGAGTATGCCAAACCTTACTTTGTTTGGTTTCATTTCTTCCTAGAAGGAAATGTAGGCCAGAAATGGAGGCTTCTCAGTTATATACCTTGACTTCTGTTGCAAGGATATTTATATAAACACTGCTCATATTGAATGAGATCTAAGCATCATATTAAATTTTCAGCAACCAAAATGTAACAAATGATATTATTTATTTTATATCAAGATAAATACGCCCTTTGCCTAGAAGCATGCTTAGTAATTTAAGTACTCTGCTTTTAGAGACCCAGGTGTCAAAAATTTAAGCTTACCAAAGAGATAAATAAAGAGAAGATTGTTCCCATTACAGAGATTCTTCAACTTACAAATGGATTCACTGCAGGGTTCCTTTAAAGAGGTTCTCCCTTCATACTTTTAAATATATGTTTCTTGATCGTTGACTACTTATCAGAAAAAAAAAAAAACTGAGGATCAGAAAGACAAATGGCTGGAGTGTTAGGAATTGCTGCTAGGTGATGATCATTGAATTGAGGATAAAACAGTGAGATATTATAATGTAAGTTGGTGGGAAACATAGAGTTTGATTTGTATAAATTTGAATTCACACAGTAATTTTCAAAAATGCATATCCAGCATAGAGAAGCACACTGGGCTTACAGAATAAAAAATTGTAGACCAGAGGTTCTTAGTTTATATAGACTCTTGAGGGGAAGATATTCTATGAATGAGTGTGATAGACTGATGGGCATACACACCGAGGAAACCAGAATTGAAAGAGACACGTGTATCCCAATGTTCATCGCAGCACTGTTTATAATAGCCAGGACATGGAAGCAACCTAGATGTCCATCAGCAGATGAATGGATAAGAAAGCTGTGGTACATATACACAATGGAGTATTACTCAGCCATTAAAAAGAATACATTTGAATCAATTCTAATGAGGTGGATGAAACTGGAGCCTATTATACAGAGTGAAGTAAGCCAGAAAGAAAAACACCAATACAGTATACTAACGCATATATATGGAATTTAGAAAGATGGTAATGACAACCCTGTATGTGAGACAGCAAAAGAGACACAGATGTATAGAACAGTCTTTTGGACTCTGTGGGAGAGGGAGGGGGGGATGATTTGGGAGAATGGCATTAAAACATGTATAATATCATATAAGAAACGAATCGTGAGTCCAGGTTAGATGCAGGATACAGGAAGCTTGGGGCTGGTGCACCGGGATGACCCAGAGGGATGGTATAGGGGGAGGGAGGTGGGAGGGGGGTTCAGGATGGGGAACACCTGTACACCCGTGGTGGATGCATGTAGATGTATGGCAAATCCAATACAATATTGTAAAGTAAAAAAAATAATAATAATAATTTAAAATATATATAACCATAAAAAAAACCTTTAAAAAAAAAAGAAAAAAAATATTTATGCAACTTTACTGCATTAAAACCACTACAAAACTCCCTGACTTAAAAACAGTAATCATTTATTCTCTTTTTTACATTTGTAAGTCAACTGGAGATTGGCTGATCTAGGCTGGGCTCATCTGGGCTTAGCTCCAAGCTGCAGGTTGAGCTCAGGTTTACTAGATATATTTCGAATCCATCTTGGACCAAAAGGCCACCTGGGGCATCTTCTTCTCATGGTAATGGAAGAAATGCCAGAGGGATAAGCAGAAGTATGCAGTGGCTATTAAAGACCATATTTGAAAATTGTGTTATGGCCCTTATATTGGACAAAGTAAATCACATGGCCAAAGCCAACAAAAATGGGCAAGGAAATATTCTCTGCTTTGAGTCAGAGGAGCTACAAAGTCCTATGGCAAAGAACATCAATGTAGGGAAATAAGAAGGATTGGCAGCAATGATGCAGTCTATAACATGGGACTTCAGGGAGACCCAAAAGGCCCTGAACTTGTTTTTGAAAATGTTGTATTATATAGAGCTATTTTTCTAGGGAGCAAGTTCTTATTCATCAGATTCTCCAGGAGGGACACTGGAATTCCATCCATTTCCATTTGAGAACCACTTACTCTAGGGTCCTTTGTTATTCATTTGTTTCATTGTGTTAACTTGCCCCAGTTAATGACCCAGGATTTTTCTGTGTATATTCTAATTTTCAGGTAATAGGAGAGTCAGTTCCTTTCCATCTGGTTATATATTTTAAGAGCCCACTAGTTTGCCAGGGCTCTATTCAGCACCCAGCAACCCTTCTTTGCCCATGTTGCCATGCCCTTAGTTGCCATGTTGTCCCATATATTCAAGCTGGTTTTAGAGAAGGCAGAGGAACCAGAGATCAAATTGCCAACATCTGTTGGATCATTGAAAAAGCAAGAGAGTTCCAGAAAAACATCTACTTCTGCTTTATTGACTATGCCAAAGCCTTTGACTGTGTGAATCACAATAAACTGTGCAAAATTCTGAAAGAGGTGGAAACACCAGACCACCTGACCTGCCTCTTGAGAAATCTGTATGCAGGTCAGGAAGCAACCATTAGAACTGGACATGGAACAACAGACTGGTTCCAAAAAGGAAAAGGAGTACATCAAGGCTGTATATTGTCACCCTGCTTATTTAACTTATATGCAGAGTACATCATGAGAAATGCTGGGCTGGATGAAGCACAAGCTGGAATCAAGATTGCCAGGAGAAATATCAATAACCTTAGATATGCAGATGACACCACCCTCATGGCAGAAAGCAAAGAAGAACTAAAGTGCCTCTTGATGAAAGTGAAAGAGGAGAGTAAAAAAGTTGGCTTAAAGCTCAACAATCAGAAAACTAAGATCATGGCATCTGGTCCCATCACTTCATGGCAAATAGATGGGGAAACAGTGGAAACAGTGTCAGACTTTATTGTTGGGGGCTCCAAATCACTGCAGATGGTGATTGCAGCCATGAAATTAAAAGACACTTGCTCCTTGGAAGGAAAGTTTTGACCAACCTAGACAGCATATTAAAAAGCAGAGACAGTACTTTGCCAACAAAAATCCATCTAGTCAAGGCTATGGTTTTTCTGATAATCATGAATGGATGTGAGAGTTGGACTATAAAAAAGCTGAGCGCCAAAGAATTGACGCTTTTGAACTATGGTGTTGGAGAAGACTCTTGAGAGTCCCTTGGACTGCAAGGAGATCCAACCAGTCCATCCTAAAGGAAATCAGCCATGAATATTCATCAGAAGGACTGATGTTGAAGATGAAACTCCAATACTTATGGCCACCTGATGCGAAGAACTGACTCATTTGAAGACCCTGTTGCTGGGAAAGATTGAAGCTGGGAGGAGAAGGGGACAACAGAGGATGAGATGGTTGGATGGCATCACCGACTCAAAGGACATGCGTTTGAGTAAACTCCCAGAGTTTATGATGGGCAGGGAGGTCTGGCATGCTGTAGTACATGGGGTCGCAAAGAGTTGGACACAGCTGAGCAACTGGACTGAATTGAACTGAAACGTTTCTGAATTCCTTATGGAAACGTCATAGCTAGAGTGGGGACATTGAAACAAGAAATACCTAGTTTCTAATTCTAGACTTGCCATTAACTAGACATGTGATCTTATAACCATGTAGAAAGGGTTAATTTTAAATTTACACTAGTTCTACTTCTGTGACTTTATCCCTTTTTGGTTATTATAAACATACATAATGGCCTGCTTTAGGGAGATAATCTGAGCCTCCCACCTGTAAAGGACTATAAGGAAATGAAAATAACACATTCCCCTGCCTGAGGCTTGCTATTCTAGGGGACATGTTTAAGGATTGAATAGTGTTTTTACTTTGTTTCCTCACCTCCCCACCTCTCTTATCCAGAAAAGAACCTAGCAGCTAGGCCTCCACAAGATGGTTATTTTGAGACAGTAGCCTGCTGCCATATTCTCAGTCAGCTGGCTCTCCGATTAAAGTTCCTTCCTTGTCTCAACACCTGGTCTCTCACTCATTGGCCTGTCGTGCAGTGAGCATAATGAGCTTGGACTTGGTAACAATCTCAGGCAAGTAAATTAAATCCTTTGCATCTTAGTTTCCTTACCTGTAACCTAGGACTAACCATTCCCACGCTACACGATCAATGTGAGGATTAAATACCACAAAGTGTGTATGGTACATGTCACATGTTGGCACCCAACAAGTGCTAGTCCTTCTTATTCCCATGATTGCTTATGTTGTATTGATACTTTTATCTTTGCTCTGTAATATAAATAGCATCTCCCTGTCCTGTGAGATATTAATGAAGAAATTTCTGAATCCTATTCTTTCTTATTCTTTGACTCTTGAGAACAATAATTAACTATTCACTTCTATCATCTGATTCTATACCCAGAATCAAACTGCATTTATATTTGCCATTTCCATGAATTTTTCTTCAGCCTTTCTCTCCTGGTAAGAACATTATGGAAGTGAAGTAGTGACTTGTTTTCCAGGAGGGAACTGCCAAGGCCAAAAAGAAATTGAAGTTTGTCTTCATAGCCACTTTGGCCCTTGACATAACAGAGATGGGAGAGGTGAAAAATAATTCTTTGTAAATAAAGTACTTTTTGACACAGTAGATTAAGCAATAATGGAAAAAGTTCTAAGATGTTGTTTTTCACAAATTACCACTGTTAACCTCTAAATTACATCAGCCAAGACAAACTTTTTGTTCTCTGAACTCTGACACAGATTGGGTGAGCCCCCATAGGGAGTAAGAAAAGCATTTCTCTAAGTTAGTAAGAATTAGTCTATTTTGAATCCTATTTCAGCCAGTAAAGATTCTGTTAGCTTTGAAAATTCTATCTGGATATAAAATGCAGTACTCCAATATCTTAAGAATTTAATTATCTTTTAAAAGTTCTCTCAGTTTAAAGTTAACACTAAATGACATTCAAGTTAGCACTAAATGACATTGCATTTCCAGAATGGCAGCTCTGTAATTAATGATAACTTTTATGATATGTCCTATCTATTCTGTAAATATTACTCATACTATAGATAACTGTCCATTTGTACTTTGAGCAATGTAAATTAAAATGTCAGTTTAATAATCTTAAATGCCTTTTTATGTTATTTATTAATTCTAGTGAGAAAGGCAATTAAAAAATAGAAAATAATGGAAGAAAACAGATTATAAATTGTATTTAATAGTAAATGCTCTGGAGAAGATAAGCTGATGATCAAGTATACACACTATCCAAAGGAACTGAAAAGGCTATTCTTTAAAAGAGCATCCATATATTTTAAAATTGGTGTGAGGTAATTTAGTTAAATACTATACAATGGGAAGTTAAATACTGCTCAGCAAGTTCATTGTTCTACTAGAGTTATTGCCTCTTGTGTGTGTGTGTGGCTGGTTTTTAATTTTTTATGCTTTTTAATGTTTTTTTAATATAAATATATGTATTTTAATTGGAGGCTAATTACTTTACAGTATTGTATTGGTTTTGCCATACATCAACATGAATCTGCCATGGGTGTACACTTGCTCCCCATCCTGAACCCCCTTCCTCCTCCCTCCCCATACCATGCCTCTTTTTTTTTTTTTTAATTTTTGCTTCTTTGGCAGGTGAGGGGCCTTAAAGGTTGATCATATTCAGTACAATACTCCAAATCTTTTTATTCCAGTATGGATTTGCTACTAATTTGTGAGTCTTTAAAGGAGAGATGTGAACTAATTTAAGGGCTCTTATTTAGCAAAGCCTTTTTAGTAACCAGTTGTGGTAAAATTTTCTTTTTCATTAAATTTTGTTAGCTCAGTAATCAACACACTAAATTGTCACCTTTATATATGTTGGTAATATGTTATTCTTTCTTCTCTTCTCAATAATTCTAATTCTTAAAAGATGTGCTCTTTAAAAAAAAATTAAAACTTTCTAACATAAGTCTCCACTAGAATTTCAATAGAAATGAATTCCAGAAACACTTAGAAATACAAACACCATAGTAAAAGCCAAATAATTAACTCTCTCTTGCCTGGAGAGTCCCATGGATGGAGGAGCCTGGTAGGCTGCAGTCCATGGGGTCATGAAGAGTCGGACACGACTGAGCCACTTCCCTTTCACTTTTCACTTTCATGCACTGGAGAAGGAAATGGCAACCCACTCCAGTGTTCTTGCCTGGAGAATCCCAGGGACAGGGGAGCCTGGTGGGCTGCTGTCTATGGGGTCACACAGAGTCGGACACGACTGCAGTGACTTAGTAGTAGTAGTAGTAGTAGTAGTAGTAGAAGTTGATTGAGCTGGCTTGTAGCAAAGGACAAATAGTGGGCGTCCTCTAGGATTCCTGGACTCTTTAATGTCAGTTATGTTATCCCTATTTTGCAGATATTGATAACAAAACACAGAAGGATAAGTGTTTTTCCCGTTCTGAGCCATATAACTAGTGAGTGTCAAAGCTAGGATAAAAATTCAGAACATTCAGACTCTAAAACTTTCATTTATTGTGTAGATTGTTGAATTCAAGGAGAGGAAGATGGTTGAGTCAGAAAATTACTCAAAATTTCATGTGTATTCTTGCCTTCAATTAGTAAATGCTCTTGTCTTTATATACTCTCCTATGACCAACTAATGGCCATTGTTGACAGTCACTGGGTTATTTGTTCCTCTTTTGCCAGTACTGCTCTAAATTTAAAAGTACTTCTCTGAACGTATTTTAAATATTTGAATTTCCCTTTTGTATGTGGTCAGCATAGCAAACTTGCATTTTTAGAACCTGATAAATTGATATCTTGGGTTTTTTATTTTTCTTTTATGTCTAAAGTTTTTTTTTTTTTTTTAATGTTCTAACCTTCCCCACTCTCTTGGCATGTCATCCTGTATACCTACCCACACATCTAATTTATGAGTCCACTACACACACACATAAAAAGAATGGGAATGACTGGGGGCTGTTTTCTTCGAATAATTTCCTTGCAATCTTCTACTTCTAAGACCAATCATGAGTTTTATTGACCTAGGCAGGGGTAACAAAGAGACTAAGGCATATGTAAGTAACATTAGGAATGAAAATAGTAATGCAATGATAAATTTTAAAAAAGGTTTGAAAATATCAGAAGAGCATATTATGGAGCAAGTTTATACAGATAAAACTGAAAACAAATGAAATGAACATATTAATCAAATTTATCAGGAAAAATTAGAAAACCTTCATAAACCAACATGCTTAAATATATTGAACTAGTATTAAAGATTGAGGAAAATCCCAGGTGGCATTGTGGTAAAGAGTCTGCCTGCCAGTGTAGGAGACATAAGAGCCATGGTTCAATCCCTCGTTGGGAGGATCCCCTGGAATAGGAAATGGCAACCCACTCCAATATTCTTGTCCAGAAAATTTGATGAACAGAAGAGCCTGGCAGGCTACAGTCCATGGGATCGAAATAGTCAGATACTACTGATCGACTGAGCTCACAGATAATAAAACCTAAGCACCTTCCCTCCTCCAAGAAAAAAAAAGAGGTCTAGGTCCAGATGATTAAATGATTTGACTGGCAAATTTACCCTAACTTTCAAGGATCAAACAATCCAAATCATATTAACAATTTTAGAAAATGGAAGAAAGAAAGCCACTCAACTCACTTTATGAGGCCTTGACCATAAAACCAGGAAAGGACAGAAGCAGAAGAGAAAAGCATAGTCTAATCTCACTTATAAACATGAGTGAAATGTATGAAACCAGAACCATTAGACAGTTATTGTTTGGGACCAAATCCTAAGGGCCATCTTTAGTTCTTCCTTTCCCCCTTCATATCCCTTATGTAGTGAATCAGTTGGCAAGTTTTATTGACTCAGTCTGGTAAACAAATCCCAGATCTGTTTTATTTGCTCTCTACTATCACAACAACAGGCCAAAGCATGTCTCCATGCAGTGGCCTACTTACTCACCCTTCCACTCTTGTCCTAACTATAATACATTGTCCTTTAAAAATATAAATTAGATCATGTCATTCCTGGATGAAAACACTGTAAAGATTTTCTGTGATCCATAGAATAAAATTCAAACCTCTCACCATAATCTACATGTCCCTGTATAATCTGACTTCTACCTGCCTCTTCAACCTCATTGCCTACCATTCTTCCGGCTCACTCTACTCTAGGTATGCTGATATTCTTCCTGTTACTGGAAAAGACCAAGCTTGTTTCCCATTGAGAGGTTTGACATTTTCTGTGCCCTCTGCATGGAATACTCTCCCTATCGCTATATACACAGTAATTTCATTCTCATCTTTCAAGCCTCTGTTTAAAATTCACCACCTCAGAGAAATCTTCCCTATCTTACCATTTCTTCATTCTCTTTCCCTCATCCCCTCATTCTGTATAGTCTTAGCTGCGCTTGTATTTCTTCATATGGCTTGTAAGTATCTAAAATTGCAATTTTAAAATCTTTTAGAAGTTCATTCTTTTTCCCTCACTAGAATCTAAGCTCCAGGAGGACACAGAATTTTTTCTTGTTCTTTGTTGTATTTCTACACCCAGAAGAAGTCCTGGTAGTATGTATTAAATGAATAAATCTAGTGCATAATTCATTTCACAGATGAGAAAGCTCAAGCCCAGGGCAGGAAAAAGACTTGTTCAAGGTTACTTGTCCAACCTAAAATGGAATGCTTTCTACTGAGTCACTTCCAGTGCACTTCCTACTCTACCACATGTCTGTGTGCCTCTAGCTCCATAATTCTAGTTTTAAAAGACAATCCTGTGCTTTCCCTGGTGGACTAGTGTAATTATTAATTAATGAAAATGCTTATGAAGCATGCAGCAGGCAAATCAGTATGATTATGAGACTGAGATATGGATACTATATTACTTTGTGCCTTTCTAGTAGTGGCTAGGTTTCATTTCAGGAGTGCTTCCTTTCAGAAGTTGGAAAAATACTTATTTTCTTTTTTTTTTTCTTTCTTTTTTTTTTTTACATATTTAATTTAATTTAATTTTTTTTATTTTTAAACTTTACATAACTGTATTAGTTTTGCCAAATATCAAAATGAATCCGCCACAGGTATACATGTGTTCCCCATCCTGAACCCTCCTCCCTCCTCCCTCCCCATTCCATCCCTCTGGGTCGTCCCAGTGCACCAGCCCCAAGCATCCAGTATCGTGCATCGAACCTGGACTGGCAACTCGTTTCATACATGATAGTTTACATGTTTCAATGCCATTCTCCCAAATCTTCCCACCCTCTCCCTCTCTCACAGAGTCCATAAGACTGTTCTATACATCAGTGTCTCTTTTGCTGTCTCATACACAGGGTTATTGTTACCATCTTTCTAAATTCCATATATATGTGTTAGTATACTGTATTGGTGTTTTTCTTTCTGGCTTACTTCACTCTGTATAATAGGCTCCAGTTTCATCCACCTCATTAGAACTGATTCAAATGTATTCTTTTTAATGGCTGAATAATACTCCATTGTGTATTTTCTATGTGTGTGTCTATTAGTAAATATGATAAAGCATGTTAGAGCCAAACCTGCTCAGCTAATGAAATTAACTTATTCCAAATAATTCATGAGCCCACTGGCTCAGATTAAAGTCCCATTATTCACCAGTAAGCAAAGTAATTTTATAATAAAAAAAAACAGAAAAGGTCACAGATTGATGGTGTGTATGCATACACGCATGTGTGCTTGTTCATCATTCAGTCACTAGGTTGTGTCCAACTCTTTGCAACCCTGTGGACTGCAATATGCTAGGCTCCTCTGTTGTCCACTGTCTCCCAGAGTTTGCACAAGTTCATGTCCACTGAATTGGTGATGCCATCCAACCAACTCATCCTCTCTCATCCCCTTCTTCTCCTGCCCTCAATCTTTCCCAGCATCAGGGTCTTTTCCAATAAGTCAGCTCTTCATATCACATGGACAAAGTATTGGAGCATCACTTTTAGCAACAGTCCTTCCAAGGAATGTCCAGGGTTTATATGCATGTGTGGTACAATTTCATTAATTCATTATGCAAGTACCACTTGCCTGTGACTGTGCCAATGGAGATATGAAAGAAGTGGCAAGCATAATTTTTGTAATTAGTGATCTTCCAATATAGGATCCTGAAAGAATTAGGAAATTATTCTGACACATTATTTAAGCAATGAGGGATAGTAATAGTAAGAACATATCACTGGGACGACCCAGAGGGATGGAATGGGGAGGGAGGAGGGAGGAGGGTTCAGGATGGGGAACACATGTATACCTGTGGCGGATTCATTTTGATATTTGGCAAATCTAATACAGTTATGTAAAGTTTAAAAACAAAATAAAATTAAAAAAAAAAGAAAAAAGAACATATCTACCAGGGCTGGTGTGACTCATAGCAAGAAAAAAACCACAATGAGGTAGAGTTTATCCCTACAAGTAACACAGAGGCTACATGTTGGAAAACCATGTGTTCCCTTTCCTTCTGCTTTTTGTGCTAGGCTCACAGTGTATTGATATATCATTAAAAATAGTTTATTTTGTTTGCATTCAGGCTGAAAGCCATCGACCAGAGGAGACAGAGTTTTCTAGGATTTCAAAGTAATTCTTAGAAGATGATAAGGTCCGGTAGTTGCCTTTGATTTTTTCAGAAGCACAGTGTTCAAGTATTCTTTGTCTCTCTTCAGAAGTGGGAGTCAAGATGGTGTCCTGCCACTGTGGAATATTTCACAAGGGTTCAGCAAACTTTCAGAGTATCCGTTTCCTCTTGGCTTATCACTGAACAAAGAAGAAAGGATGTGTTCTGTTTTGTTTGCTCTGGGCAGCCTATGTCTCCTAATTGTCTGTTTCCTGTCAGCTGCCACTAGAGAGATGCTGATTAACTGCATTTGATTTGTGGATAGAATTTTAAACATTAAGGGATTCTCACTGAAACTGCTCAGCCCTTTCAGGCATAATCCTACAAACCCCAACGCTGAGTAATGCCCATTAAAGCTAATGGACTCGCTGTCTGATGAGGGCAGTTCAGTCAACAGAGTAGTCTGTGATGGTGGCTGCAGGGGTTATTCAAAACTGCGCAAATGCCATACATGTCTGTGGGAAATTAGACCTTTCGACCAGCTTTCAAATAGAGCCTTCCATTTGCAACAGGCAACACACTAACCACATTTTTTCTTTAAAAATGTATTAGGAAAGAAATTATGTACTAGAATATTAGTTTTGTTATAATAAGAACTAGAGGGACATTAAAAATAGATTTTGGTTACTGGGAGTAGAAAATTGGTTCACAGAGATAAATTTTCTGCGTTTATTTATTTCAGAGCATTTCCTTGAGCAGTGTGTACAGGTACATGAAAAATACTATGGAATTTATTTTACATATTATAGAAGGACAAGATCAGACTTTCTCAAAATAAGGATTGCCTGCCATAGAGTCACCTGGGAAGTCTATGATAAATGCAGATCCCAAGTCTCTATCCCAGACTTGCTGTTTCAGAGTCTAAACCTTAGGCCTAGAGATTTTCATTTTAAGGAAAACATATACAATATTGACCAGATGTTTCTCATATATTTAAGGTTTGGTAGCACTGGAAATTGAAATTGGAGAGTAAATACTTAGGAGCAAAGTTTGTTAGAAAGGGATAGCGTGCATAGGGAGTGCTCGCCAAATTTGACAGCTTTTTATCTCATTGGCATCCCAATGTTGTTTATAAGAATAAAAATGCTGTGTCCAATAAAAGTGGGCTAGGTATATTGTGGAGTGCTCCTGCAATACTGTACAACCATTTAACATAATTTTATAGAATGAGATATAAATGCATGGGAAGATACTTATTTCATATTGTTAATTGAAAAAAGCATGCCACAAAATATTATGTACATCACAGTTGCTTTCACAAAGTATATGGTTATAGGCAAGGAAAGGTAAGTGAACAGACAAATACCTTTATCTGATATGGTAAAAAGAATGAATGGTATAATATTACAGGTAATTTTTATAGTCTTTTGGCTTATCTGTATTTTCTCTAAAGAATACATTTGAATCAGTTCTAATGAGGTGGATGAAACTGGAGCCTATTATAAAGAGTGAAGTAAGCCAGAAAGAAAAACACCAATACAGTATACTAACACATATATATGGAATTTAGAAAGATGGTAACAATAACCCTGTATACGAGACAGCAAGAGAGACACTGGTGTATAGAACAGTCTTATGGACTCTGTGGGAGAGGGAGAGGGTGGGGAGATTTGGGAGAATGGCATTGAAACATGTAAAATATCATGTATGAAATGAGTCACCAGTCCAGGTTCGATGCACGATACTGGATGCTTGGGGCTGGTGCACTGGGACGACCCAGAGGGATGGTATGGGGAGGGAGGAGGGAGGAGGGTTCAGGATAGGGAACACATGTATACCTATGGTGGATTCATTTCGATATTTGGCAAAACCAATACAATATTGTAAAGTTTAAAAATAAAATAAAATTAAAAAAAATAAAGAACATTTACTACAAAAGTAATACAAAAATTATCACAAGAAGAAAGTATCCACTTCTATATCATAATGTAATGTTAACATCTTAATTGAAGCCCTTTCAGATCCATATTGTGGTGTTTTTTTAGCGCCTGAGATATTACTATTATTCAAATAAAAAGTGGTTATTTGATATATAAATAAAATATATATAAATAAATAGCTATGAAAAGAAAAGAAGCAAAAAGCAAAGGAGAAAAGGAAAGATATAAGCATATGAATGCAGAGTTCCAAAGAATAGCAAGGAGAGATAAGAAAGCCTTCCTCAGCAATCAATGCAAAGAAGTGGAGAAAAACAATAGAATGGGAAAGACTAGAGATCTCTTCAAGAAAATTAGAGATACCAAGGGAACATTTCATGCAAAGATGGGCTCAATAAAGGACAGAAATGGTATGGACCTAACAGAAGCAGAAGATATTAAGAAGAGGTGGCAAGAATACACAGAAGAAGTGTACAAAAAAGATCTTCATGACCCAGATAATCATGAAGGTGTGATCACTCACCAAAAGCCAGACATCCTGGAATGTGAAGTCAAGTGGGCCTTAGGAAGCATCACTATGGACAAAGCTAGAGGGGGTGATGAGATTCAGGTTGAGCTACTTCAAATGCTAAAAGATGATGTTGTGAAAGTGCTGCAGTCAATATGCCAGCAAATTTGGAAAACTCAGCAGTGGCCACAGGACTGGAAAAGGTCAATTCCAATCCCAAAGAAAGGCAATCGCACAGAATGCTCAAACTACTGCACAATTGCACCCATCTCACACGCTAGTAAAGTAATGCTCAAAATTCTACAAGCCAGTCTTCAGCAATACACAAACTGTGAAATCCCAGATGTTCAAGCTGGTTTTAGAAAACACAGAGGAACCAGAGATCAAATTGCCAACATCTGCTGGATCATGGAAAAAGCAAGAGAGTTCCAGAAAAATATCTCTTTCTGCTTTATTGACTATGCCAAAGTCTTTGACTGTGTGGATCACAATAAACTGTGGGAAATTCTGAAAGAGATGGGGATACTAGACCACCTGACCTGCCTCTTGAGAAACCTGTATGCAGATCAGGAAGCAACAGTTAGAACTGGACATGGAACAACATATTGGTTCCAAGTAGGAAAAGGTGTAAGTAAAGGCTGTATATTGTCACCCTGCTTATTTAACTTATATGCAGACTACATCATGAGAAATGCTGGGCTGGAAGAAACACAAGCTGGAATCAAGATCGCCAGGAGAAATATCAATAACCTCAGATATGCAGATGACACCACCCTTATGGCAGGACGTGAAGAAGATCTAAAGAGCCTCTTGATGAAAGTGAAAGAGGAGGGTGAAAGCATTGGCTTAAAGCTCAACCTTCAGAAAACTAAGATCATGGCATCTGGTCCCATTACTTCATGGCAAATAGATGGGGAAACAGTGGCTGACTTTATTACTTGGGCTCCCAAATCACTGTATATGTTGACTACAGCCATGAAATTAAAAGACACTTACTCTCTGGAAGGAAAGTTATGACCAACCTAGACAGCATATTAAAAAGCAGAGACATTACTTTGTCAACAAAAGTCCATCTAGTCAAGGCTATTGTTTTTCCAGTGGTCATGTATGGATGTGAGAGTTGGACTATAAAGCAAGCTAAGTGCAGAAGAATTGATGATTTTGAACTGTGGTGTTGGATAAGACTCTTGAGAATCCCTTGAACTGCAAGGAGATCCAACCAGTCCATCCTAAAGGAGATCACTCCTGGGTGTTTATTGGAAGGACTCATGTTGAAGCTGAAACTCCAATACTTTGGCTACCTGATGTGAAGAGCTGATTCATTTGAAAAGACCCTGATGCTGGGAAAGATTGAGGGTAGGAGGAGAAGGGGACAACAGAGGATGAGATGATTGGATGGCATCACCGACTCAATGGACATGAGTTTGGGTAAACTCCGGGAATTGTTGATCGACAGGGAGGCCTGACGTGCTGTAGTTCATAGGGTCGCAAAGAGTCAGACACGACTGAATAACTGAACTGTACTGATATATATATATATATATATATATATATAATATATAATATGTATAATATATATATATGAATAAAATAAAAATAAATTTACAAAATACACATCTTTGGAAGAAGATGAATATAAATTGAATTAATGGAATAGAGGCCAATACTGTTTTTGTTTGGACCTACCTTAATGCAGGCTTCCCTGGTTGTTCAGTGGTAAAAAATCTGCCTGCCAATACAGGAGACTCTGCTTCAATCCCTGGGTCAGAAAGATCCCCTGTAGAAGGAAATTACAAGCCACTCCAGTGTTCTTGCCTGGGAAATCCCATGGACAAGGAGCCTGATGGGTTACAGTCCATGAATTGCAAAAGAATCTGACTTAGTGACTAAACAACAACAACCTTAATTTCACTCAAAAGTATCACTTTTAAACATTGGGTATGTGTATTTAAAATATGTTTGTTGCAGCCTGAAATAAATTAAAATGGCTGATTTTGAACAATTTTTTAGATTTATTTTTATTTAGTTTATTGGTTATAACATTATACAAATTTCATGTGTAAAACATTATATGTCTACTTCTATATACCCTGCAGCCTGCTCACCACCCCAAATTTTGGATCTTATCTGTCATCTAACAGTTCATTTCCTTTACCCATTTCACTCTCCACACTGTCCCTTTCCCTCTGGGAACTACTACTCTTTTCTTGGTATCTTCATGTTTGTTTCTATTTGACTTGTTTTGTTCACTGATTTGTAAAGAACATTTTCAAAGAAAGAGTTAGAGATGTAGCCTCTAGAACTGCAATATCCAATATGAAAGTGATCAGCCACATGTGGCTATTGAGTGCTTGGTACAGGGCTGGTCTGATTTCACATATGGTAGAAGTATAAAATAGAAGGGGAAAAAGTGGAAGCAGTGACAGATTTTATTTTCTTGGGTTGAAAAATCCCTGTGGACTGTGACTGCAGCCATGAAATTAAAAGATGCTTGCTCCTTGGAAGGAAAGCTATGAAAAACTGAGACAGCATATTAAAAAGCAGAGAAATCGCTTTGCTGACAAAGGTCCAAAAGCTATGGTTTTTCCAGGAGTCATGCACAGATGTGAGAGCTGGACCATAAAGATGGCTGAGCACTTAAGAATTGATGCTTTCAGACTGTGCTGCTAGAGAAGACTCTTAAGAGCCCCTTGGACAGCAAGGTGATCAAACCAATCAATCCTAAAGGAAATCAGCCCTGAATAGTCATTGCAAGGACTGATGCTGAAGCTGAAGTTCCAATACTCCAGCCACCTGATGCAAAGAGCTGACTCATTGGAAAAGACTCTGATCCTGGGAAAGAATGAGGGCAGGAGGTGAAGAGGGTGACAGAGGATGAGATGGTTGGATGACATCACCGACTTAAGGGACATGAGTTTGAGCAAACTCTGGGAGATAGTGAAGGACAGGGAAGCCTGGCATGCTGCAGTGGGTTTGCAAAGAGTTCGACGCAAATTAGCGACTGCACAACAACAGTATGCATATAGGCAACTTTATGAGTTGACAGACACCTAAAGCGGAAACGGAGCTTCCCCAGTGGCTCAGTTGGTAAAGAATCCACCTGCCAAGCAGGAGTCGCAGGTTCGATCCCTGGGTCAGGAAGATCCCTTGGAGAAGGAAATGGCAACCCGATCCTATATGCTTGCTGGGAAAATCCCATGGAAAGAAGAGCCAGGCAGGCTACAGTCCATGGGGTCACAAAGAGCTGGGGCTTAGCTACTAAATAGCAGCAAAAGGGGCAATTGCCTAAAGCATTTATGGCTTATCCTCTTTGTTGGATCATGATTACTCAAGTCCCTGTCATCTTGGCCTCCCCTGACTCAAACTTCTGTCTCTGTAGTGAGACTTCTGCAAGCCCCAGATTGAGGTTTCCTGACTCTCTTCTCTACACAGTTAATGGGTGAATGCCCCAGGGATAAAAAGCAGAAGTGTGGAGCTCACCTCAGAGTAATTCCCTTCTATCTAGAATCTTGGTCCCTCTAAATTGTGGTTTCCTTGATAGCCAATGCCTTCAAATCACATATTTGAAAAACTTTACACAGCTTTTGTAGTTGTCCCCAAGCTGAAGTAAGCTACTCTATCATGACCAGATGTAGGAAACAGTCTTGGAATTTTTTGTTTGCCAAGTTGGTATGCTAAGCACCTTAAACTAGTGTCTTAGCTTAGTCTGTTATCTTGATTTATGTTCCCCGGATGGTGACCCTTTGCTTCAGTAGAGCCATCCTTGTTCTCAAGGAGGAATACTGATTAGCCCTCAGCTTTGAAGAAACCTAACAAGCCACTCCCACTACTAGTGTGGCTATAGCCTTCTGACAATGACCCAGTGGCATTCTTTTTGTATATGAAAGATGACAGATTGCTAAGAAGGAACAGACCAAAGCCCAAATATTAATAATTTTGACAGAACTTAGGAGGGCACAAAAGGAGCAATAAAAATAGCTTGCTATGTGATTATTAACTCACTCTTGGGTCTCACTGAGAGCTTTCAAAAACATTTTGCATCTGTACTTTTAGCATATCTTTCATTTCACACCTTTTAGTATTTTCTGTTTGCCACATTATATAATTATATTTCAAGGCTTGGTTAGTCCTCAAAGGTTATTCTTGGGTTTTAACCTTGAATACTCTACCAAGCAAAAATGTAATGATTGTATTTTCTTTATGGCAATATGCCTGTATATTCATGAGAGTTTATAAATAAAATGGATTTTTCAAAGACTAAATTCTACCAGTTCACTTCATGATGCTTTTTTCAGAATGTAGGTTTGAATGAAGCAAAATGAATCATTCCTGCTATTAAGACTTGCAGAATGTAAATGAAAAGATACACAGAATCATATTTTGTTGGTTCACCTTGTTGGATTTATACCTTTCCTTTTTATCTGCTGTAGTTACAAACGCTCACTTAATAAACTTTAATATTTTCTCTCCCAATAAATAGCTTCCTGACTAAAGTTTTTTTTTTTTTTTTTTTTTCATTTTTTGGATTAGCTGAACAAAACTGTATACTACTCTGGTACTTAAAGAATCTTTTTGCCCATAAATGAAAAGTAAATTGAACACAATTTAAATTTATGTGCTAATCTCCCTCTGTCACTCTCTCCTTTCTTTTTTTTTTTTCTTTGTATCAATTTCAAAGGCTAGGCTAGTACAGAAAACATGACTAGATTGACCCAAAATCTATTTCCAAATCCAGAATTAGTTGAATCCTATTTGGGATTTGGTCCTACATACAACATTGTTGAGAATTGCCTGACATTAATTGACAAGTCATCACATGCTTATTAAAGGCAACCAAATGGATTACATTCAGAACAAAGTCCTGAAATAATAAGTGAACTTGACTCAATATGTGGGAAACAGATGAACAGACTGGATTTGTATAGTCTGGAGAAAAGAGTGAAGGGGAGGTAGGAACGTGATAGCTATCTTTAAATATTTTAAGAGCTGTCATGTTGAAGAGGAATTTAAATTCTTTATAGGAGGTCACAAAGAGTAGAAATAGAATGAACCATAAGAAGCTACCAAAAAGGTTCTGTTAAATATAAGATGAACTTTGTAATCATCACTGAAAAAATAACAGTATGTTTTTAATTTATGACACAAAGATTTCTTAAATCTTAGAGTGTTGCTTAGTTGTTCTCAGTTAAGTTAGCTAAAGAAATACAATTTTTATGCAAGAAACAATTATTTGAGAACTAATTGTTGAAAGTTCATTAAATGATACCTTTGAAGTATGAAAAAAATCAATCTAGAATTCTTTACTCAGTGAAAACATTCTCCAAAAATAAAGGCACATTGCACTTGTGTAAAAATTCATTTTTAAAAGAAGATGAACACATTTTCTGATAAAAATAAGTAGGAATTTGGAACGTGTGAAACTACACTAAAAGGTATATGAAAGGGAGTTCCTCATGCAGTAGGAAAATAATCCCAGATGAAAGAATGGGAAGATAGAAGGAATGAAGAGCACAAAAAGATAAATATCTGAGTAAATAAAAAGGAATATTATAAAGGAGTAATGGTTGTTTAAAATAATAATAGCATCTTGTGAAGTTTTAGAATATATGTAGAATAAAATGAATAATAAAATAGCATAAGGGATCTGAGGAAAATAAGAAGGGTTAAAATATTTAAAAATATTTTCCACATTTGGGAAGTGGTAAAAGTGTCCATTTATAATGGACTGTAATAGGTCAAGAGTGTATAATCTAATTTCTATAGTAATAACTGTAAAATACTAACTACCAAGTTAAAAGAAGGACTAACCACAAGTTAAAAGTTGGGTTAAACAGAATAAACAACAGCAACAATAAAACTTATTTACTCTGAAAGAAAGAAGCTGCTGCTAAGTCACTTCACTCGTGTCCGACTCTGTGCGACCCCATAGACGGCAGCCCACCAGCCTCCCCCTTCCCTGGGATTCTCCAGGCAAGAATACTGGAGTGGGCTGCCATTTCCTTCTCCAATGCGTGAAAGTGAAATTGCTCAGTTGTGCCCGACTCTTAGCAACCCCATGGACTGCAGCCTACCAGAATCCTCCGTCCATGGCATTTTCCAGGCAAGAGTACTGGAGTGGGTTGCCATTGCCTTCTCCAGAAAGAAAGAAGGGAGGAAGGTAAAAATTAAAAAAAAAAAAAAAACAAAAAAACAGATAAGGACAAGTAGATACTTAATTCAAACCAAAATATATCATAATTACATGAAATATATGTAGACTAGACTAAGTACTCCAAATTAATGATAAAGATTTTCAAAGTGGATTTCTTAAAAAGCTACACACTGTTTACAAGAGATACAACTTAAATAGAAGATACAAAGATTCATAGTAAATGTCTGGAAAATGCATCATGCAAGTACTAGCCAAAAGAAAGCTGATATGTTAATATTTAGACCTAGTCAACTTTAAAGAAATAGATATTACTATTAAAGATAAACAAATATTTCATAAAGATTAAAAGAGGTCAACCCAGCAGGAAGAACAAAATAAATTCTAATTAACCTATTAGCCTCAACAAGTATAAAGCAAAAATAGACGTAGGACCACAATTATAGTTTAAACTTTGAGATGCTCCTCTCAGTAACTGATAAAAGAAGAAAAAATATATATTGAACATTTGAATGAAAAAATGGCAGCTTGTACTAATTGATATGTACTAAAATAAACCCAACAACTAAAGAATGCACCTTCTTTGTAACAAATGCACATTAATATTTATGAAAATAGATCTTATCCTGGGTTATAAGGGAATTCTTAATGGATTTCTAAGGACTAAAATTCTAAGCATGTTCTTTAACACATGAAATTAAACTAGAAAATTTCCAAATGTTTAGAAATTAAGTAAAACATTTAAAATTAGAAAAAATGACATTTAAATAGTTCAAAATAAGGCTAAAACAGTACTTAAAAGGAAATTTATAGCCTTAAAGATGCATCTATTAGCAAAGAAGGAAGAATAAATTCAGTGGCCAAATTATTCATCTCAATAAACTCAAAGAGGAGTAGAAATCAGAAAATTTATAAAGAAGAAGAATTGAAGTAAATAACAAAGAATCATAAAACAAAGCCAATGAAACTTAAAGTTGATTTTCTGAAAAGTTTGATAAAATTAATGAACCTATATAGTACTAATCCAGGAGAAAAAAGGAAATACAAATTGCAAATTAAGAATGAGATGCCTTGGAAAAATATCTATTCAGGTTTCCCACCCATTTTTTTTATCTAGGTTGTTTGTCTTTTGAATGTTGAGTTGTATGATCTGTTTATATATTTTAGATATTAACCCCTTATTGGTCATATCATTAGCAAATATTTTCTCCGATTTAGTAGGTTGTCTTTCATTTTGTTGATGATTTCCTTTGTAGGGCAAAAGTTTTTAAGTCTAATTAGGTCCCATTTATTTCTTTTTGCCTTTATTTCTTTTCGTTTAGATGTTGTTATTGTTCAGTCTCTAAGTGGTGTCCAATTCTTTGTGACCCCACAGACCAGCAAACTTCCCTGACCTTCATTATCTCCCAGAGTTTGCTCAAACTCATGTCCCTTGAGTCAGTGATGCCATCCAAGTCTCTTCTCCTGCCTTCAGTCTTTCCCAGCATCAGGGTCTTTTCCAATGAGTCGGCTCTCCACATCAGATGGTCCAAGTATTAGAGCTTCAGCATCAGTCCTTCCAATGAATATTCAAGCTTGATTTCCTTTAAGATTGACTAGTTCTATCTCCTTGCAGTCCAAAGGACTCTCAAAGTCTTCTCTAGCACCACAGTTCAAAAGCACCAATTCTTCGGTGCTCAGCCTTCATAGGTCAACTCTTACATCCATATATAACTACTAGAAAAACCATAGCTTTTACTATATGGACCTTTGTCAGAAAAGTGATATCTTTGCTTTGTAATACACTGTCTAGGTTTGTCATAGGTTTCATCCTTGGATACAAACGTCTTTTAGTTTCATGACTATAGTCACTGCAGTGATTTTGTAGTCCAAGAAAATAAAATCTGGCACTGCTTCCATTTTATCCCCATTATATTTGCCATGGAATGATGGAACTAGAGGCTATTAGTTTTATTTTGTTTCTTTTTTAAAAAAAATTATTTTTAATTAGAAGGTAATTACTTTATAATATTGTGTTGATTTCTGCCACACATCAAATGTTGAGTTTCAGGCCAGCTCTTTTATCCTCATCAAGAGGCTCTTTTTTTTTTTCTTTAACATTTCAAAACAGTTTTACTTATTTTTTTAAGTAGAAAGCTTTCATTATTTTTATTTATTTTTGAAATTAATTATTCTAATTGGAGGATAATTACTTTACAATATTGTATGGTTTTTGCCATACATCAACATGAATCAGCCATGGGTGCACATGACCCCTTATCCTGAACCCCGCACCCACCTCTTTTTGTTGTTGTTCAGTCACTCAGTCATGTCCAGTTCTTTGGGACACCATGGACTGCAGCATGCCAGACTTCCCTGTCCTTCACCATCTCCCAGAGTTTGCTCAAACTCATGTCCATTGAGTTGGTGATGCCATCCAACCATCTTGTCCTCTGTCACCCCCTTCTACTGCTTTCAATCTTTCCCAGTGTCAGGGTCTTTCCCGGTAAGTTGGCTCTTTGCATTAGGTGGCCAGAGTATTGGAGCTTCAGCTTTAGCATCAGTCCTTCCAATGAATATTCATGGTTGATTTCCTTCTGTATCGACTGGTTTGATCACCTTGATGTCCAAGGGACTCTCGAGAGTCTTCTCCAACACCACAGTTCAAAAGCATCAATTCTTCAGTACTCAGCCTTCTTTATGGTTCAATTCTTACGTTTATACATGACTACTGGAAAACCATAGCTTTGACTATATGGACCTTGGTCAGCAAATTAATGTCTTTGATTTAAAAAAAATTCAAAATTATTCATTTTAATTGGAGGATAGTTGCTTTATAATATTGTGGGTTTTGCCATATATTGATGTGAATCAGCCACAGGAGTATATGTGTCCCCCCCATCCTGAACCCCACTCCCACCTCCCTACCCACCCCATCCTTCTGGATTGTCCCAGAGCACTGGTCTTGAGTGCCTTGCTTCATGCATCAAACTTGCACTAGTCATCTACTTTACATATGGTAATATACATGTTTCAATGCTATTCTCTCAAATAATCACACCCTTGCCTTCTCCCACATAGTCCAAAAGTCTTTTCTTTACATCTGTGTCTCTTTTGCTGCCTTGCACATAGGATTATCATTACCATCTTTCTAAATCCCATATATATGTGTTAATATACTGTACTGGTGTTTCTCTTTCTGACTTACCTCACTCTGAATAATAGGCTCCAATTTCAGCCAACTCATTAGAACTGACTCAAATGTGTTCTGTTTTATAGCTGAGTAATACTCCATCATGTATATGTACCACAACTTCTTAATCCTTTCCTCTACCAATGGATATCTAGGTTGCCTCCATGTCCTAGGTATTGTAAACAGTGTTTCAGTGAACACTGGGATACATGTGTCTCTTTCAATTCTGGTTCCTCGATGTGTATCACCAGCAGTGGAATTGCTGGGTCATGTATGGCAGTTCAGTTTCCAGTTTTTTTAAGGAATCTCCACACTATTCTCCATAGTGGCTGTACCAGTTTGCATTCCCACGAACAGTGTAAGAAGGTTCCATTTTTCACCACACCCTCTCCAGCATTTGTAGACTTTTTGAAGATGGCTATTCTGACCAGCAGAGAAGGCAATGGCACCCCCTCCAGTATTCTTGCCTGGAAAATCCCATGGACGGAGGAGCACGGTAGGCTGCAGTCCATGGGGTCGCTAAGAGTCAGACACGACTGAGCGACTTCACTTTCACTTTTCACTTTCATGCATTGGAGAAGGAAATGGCAACCCACTCCAGTGTTCTTGCCTGGAGAACTCCAGGGACGGCGGAGCCTGGTGGGCTGCCGTCTATGGGGTCACAGAGTCGGACACGACTGAAGTGACTTAGCAGCAGCAGCCTTCTGACCAGAGTGAGATAATACCTCATTGTAGTTTTGATTTGCATTTATCTAATAATGAATGATGTTGAACATCTTTTCATGTGTTTATTAGCCATCTGTATGTCTTCTTTGGAGAAATGTTTGTTTAGTTGTTTTGCCCACATTTGGATTGTGATGTTTGTTTTTCTGGTATTGAGCTGCATGAGCTGCTTGTATATTTTGAAGATTAAGTCTTTGTCAGTTGTTTCATTTGCTATTATTTTCTCCCATTCTGAAGGCTGCCTCTTCACTTGGCTTACAGTTTCCTTCATTGTGCAAAAGCTTAAAAAGTTTAATTAGGTCCCTTTTGTTTCATTTTATTTTTATTTCCATTACTCTGGGAGGTGGGTCCAAGAGGATCCTGCTGTGATTTATGTCAGAGAGTGTTCTACCTAGGTTTTCCTCCAAGAGTTTTATAGTTTCTGGTCTTACATTTAGATCTGTAATCCATTTTGAGTTTTCTTTTGTGTATGGTGTTAGACAGTATTCTAGTTTCATTCATTTACAAGTGGTTGACCAGTTTTCCCAGCACCACTTGTTAAAGAGATCGTCTTTTCTCCATTGTATATTTTTGCCTCCTTTGTCAAAGATAAAGTGTCCATAGGTGTGTGGATTTATCTCTGGACTTTCTATTTTGTTCCATTGATCTATATTTCTGTCTTTGTGCCAGTACCGTACTGTCTTGATGATTGTAGCTTTGTAGTATAGTCTGAATTCAGGAATGTTGATTCCTCCAGTTCCATTGTTCCTTCTCAAGATTGCTTTGGCTACTTGAGGTTTCTTGTGTTTCCATACAAATTATGAAATTATTTGTTCTAGTTCTGTGAAAAATATCATTGGTAGCTTGATAGGGATTGCATTGAATCTGTAGATTGCTTTGGGTAGTATTAGGGACTTCCCTGGTGTCTCAGACGGTAAGAGCATCTGCCTACAATGCAGGAGACCTGGGTTTGATCCCTGGGTTGGGAAGATCACCTGGAGAAGGAAATGGCAGCCCACTCCAGTATTGTTGCCTGTAAAATCCCACGGACAGAGGAGCCTGGCAGGCTGCAGTCCATGGGGTCGCAAAGAGTTGGACATGACTGAGCGACTTCACTCACTTTGGGTAGTATACTCATTTTCATTATATTGATTCTTCTGATCCATGAACATGATAATGTGTCTCCATCTATTTGTGTCATATTTGCTTTCTTTAGTCAGTGTTTTATCATTTCCTATATATAGGTCTTTCTTTAGGTAAATTTATTCCTAAATATTTTATTGTTTTCAAAGCAATGGTGAATGGGATTGTTTCCTTGATTTCTCTCTCTGTTTTCTCATTGTTAGTGTACAGGAATGCAAGGGATTTCTGTGTATTAATTTTATATCCTACAACTAGTTCTAGTTTTCTGGTGGTATCTTGAGGGTTTTCTATGTAAAGGATCATGTCATCTGCATACTGTGAGAGTTTTATTTCTTCTTTTACAATCTGGATTCCATTATTTCTTTTTCTTCTCTGATTGCTGTGGCTAAAACTTCTAAAACTATGTTGAATAGCAGTGGTGAGAGTGGGCACCCTTGTCTTGTTCCTGATTTTAGAGATGTTTTCGATTTTTCACCATTGAGGATAATGTTTGCTGTGGGTTTATCATATATGGCTTTTATTATGTTGAGGTATGTTCCTTCTATGCCTACTTTCTGGAGAGCTTTTATCATAAATGGGTGCTGAATTTTGTCAGTCTTTCTCTGCATCTATTGAGATTATCATATAGTTTTCAATCTATCTATATGTGTAAGGGGGTGGAGCAAGTGGATAGATCCAAGGTGGGTTAAGTCCACCTTGATCTATCCATTGGTGTGAGTGGGGTAGTAAAGTCCCCCACTATTATTGTGTTACTGTTAATTTCCCCTTTCATACTTGTTAGCATTTGCCTTATGTATTGGGGTACTTTCTGCCATAAGTGTGGTATTATCTGCATATCTGAGGTTATTGTTATTTCTCCTGGCAATCTTGGTTCCGGCTTGTGATTTATCCAACCAGGCATTTCACATGATGTTCTCTGCATAAAAGTTAAATAAGCAGGGTGACATTATACAGCCTTGACATACTTCTTCCTCATTTGGAACCAGTCTGTTGTTCCATGTCCAGTTCTAACTGTTGCTTCTTGACCTGCATACAGATTTCTCAGGAGGCAGATCTGGTGGTCTGGTTTACCATCTCTTGAAGAATTTTCCCAGTTTGTTGTGATCCACATAGTCAAATGCTTTAGCATAGTAAATGAAGCAGAAGTAGATGTTTTTTCTGGAATTCTCTTGCTTTTTCAATGATCCAACAGACGTTGGCAATTTTATCTCTGTTTCCTTGCCTTTTCTAAATCCAGCTTGAACATCTGGAGGTTCTTGGTTCTTATACTGTTGAAAACTACCTTGGAGAATTTTGAGCATTACTTTGCTAGCATGTGAAATGAGTGGAATTGTGTGGCAGTTTGAGCATTCTTTGGCATTGCCTTTATTTGGGATTTGAATGAAAACTGACCTTTTCCAGTCCTGTGGCCACTGTTGAGTTTCCCAAATTTGCTGGCATATTGAGTGCAGCACTTTCACAGCATCATCTTTAGGATTTTAAATAGCTCAGCTGGAATTCCATCATTTCCACTATGTTTGTTTGTAGTAATGCTTCTTAAGGCCCACTTGGCTTTACACTTTAAGATGTCTGGCTCTAGGTGAGTGATCACAGCATTGTGGTTATTTGGGTCATGAAGATCTTTTTTGTATAGTTCTTCTGTGTATTCTTACCACCTCTTCTTAATATCTTCTGCTTTTGTTAGGTCCATTCTGTTTCTATTCTTTACTGTGCCCATCTTCGCATGAAATGTTCCATTAGTATCTCTAATTTTCTTGGAGAGATCTCTAGTCTTTCCCATTCTATTGTTTTCCTCTATTTCTTTGCATTGATTGCTGAGGAAGGCTTTCTTATCTCTTCTTGCTATTCTTTGGAACTCTGCATTCAGATGCTTATATCTTTCCTTTTCTCCTTTGCTTTTTGCTTCTCTTCTTTTCACAGCTATTTGTAAGCCCTCCTCAGACAGCCATTTTGTTTTTTTTGCATTTGTTTTTCTTCGGGATGGTTTTGATCACTGCCTCCTATACAGTTTTAGGAACCTCTGTTGTTAGTTCTTCAGCACTATTTCCTTTCCCACACTGAGGAAGTGTTCAGCTATTACCTATTTTCTCAGGTCCTTTTTCTCTCTCTTCTCCTTCTGAGACCCCTATACTGTGAATATTGGTACATTTAGTGTTGTTCCAGAGGTCTATTAATCTGCCTTCGTTTCTTTTCATTCTTTTTTCTATATTCTGTTTTGAGGCATTGATTTTCATCATTCTGTCTTCCAGGTCACTTATCCATTCTTCTGCCTCAGTTATTCTGCTGTTGATTTCTTCTAGTGTATTTTCATCTCTGCTTGTTTCTTCTTCAGTTCTTGTAGGTCTAATCCCTTGAATCTATTTGTCACTTTTTGCCTTTAGAGTGGTATCATCTGCATATCTACAGTTGTTTATATTTCTCCTGTTAGTCTTGATTCTAGCCTGTGTATCATCTAACCTGGCATTTTGCATGACACGCTCTGCATATAACCTAAATAAACAGGGTGAGGATATAGTCTTGTCGAACTCCTTTCCCAGTTTTGAACCAGTCATTTTTTCCATATCCAGTTCTAATTATAACTTCTTGATGTGCATATAGGTTTCTCAGGAGACAGGGTGGTGTGGTATTCCCATCTCTTTAAGAATTTTCCAGTTTACCCTCTCATATAAATAAGAAAAAGAGAAAAAGCCCAACTTTTGAAAACTTAAAAATTTGAACACTTTACCCAAAGTATTACTTCCAATAAATAACCAGAAATCATATGAAAAAATGTTGTTATTAGTTATTAGGCAAATGCAAATTAAACTACACACATACCGGATTGTATAATATTTGAAAGACTGATAACTGAGCCAAACATGGGTCCATTTACCTGCACACAGTAAAGCAAATATACTGACACCAAGTTGTAATGCAGGGAAGTACAATGTTTATTGCAGGGCACTCAGCAAGGAGAAAAAGCAGCTTATGTTGAAAAACCCCAAATTCCCTGATGGCTTTCAGGCAAGGGGTTTTAAAGACAGTGTGCGGGAGGGAACTGCAGAGTATATTATCAGCCTGTGCACAATTCTTGGATTGGTTGGCATCAAGATGAACTTTTGAGTATTATCAGCCTTCTGATTTCAACTGATCTGGGATCAATGTGCTTGTGATCAGCAGTTTTTATCTAGTAGGATTTGCTTCCTGCAAAAACAACTTAAGGATATGTATCAGATGTTTATCTTTCAGGGAACTGGGAGTTCAGTGATTCTGCTGTGTGGCAGATTTGTAGTCTTAGTTGTAACCGGTTTCCCTGCTCAACAGCTATTCTTTGTTTCTACATCTTCACATTTTCTAATCATTAAATTTTGAGACAGACTTCTGAGACTTGGAGGAGGCATGGGAGACTAATACAAAAGCCTTTTACTTCAAGGGACAGTGATACTGGGGCTTGTATATAGTTCTAATACCAAGTATTGGCAAAATATTACACAGACTGAACTTTTATATGGTGTGAGTGTGTCAGTGGGCATAAACACTGGCAAAATATTCGAATGTTAGTCATATACATTATCACTCAGCAGTATTCCTCCTAGATATGTAAAATAAGCCCATATTTCCATCAGAAGTCAAGAACATAAATCCCAGTAGCATCTTTATTCGTGATAGCACTATTTACAATAGCCAAGATATAGAAGCAGCCTAATGGAATATTACTCTGCCATAAAAAATGAAATAATGCCATTTACAGTGACATCAATAAACATTAATATTACTGTACTTGGTTAAGTAAGTTAGAGCAAAGCAAATGTCATATGATGTCACTTATTTGTGGAGTCTAAAAAATGATACAAATGCACTTATTTATGAAATAGAAACATATTTGCAGACATGAAAAAGAAACATATAGTCACCAAAGGGGAAAGATTGGAGTGGGTGTGATAAATTGGGTTTACATCAACATGTACAGACTACTATATGTAAAATAAATAATCAACAAAGACCTATTGTATAGCACAGGGAACTCTATTCTGTACTCTGTGATAGCCTATATGGGAAAGTGAAGTGAAAGTCACTCAGTTGTGTCTGACTCTTTGTGAACCCTTGGACGATACACTCTATGTAATTCTCCAGGCCAGAATACTGGAGTGGGTAGCCATTCCCTTCTCCAGGGAATCTTCCCAGGGATCAAACCCAGTTATCCCACATTGCGGGTGGATTCTTTACCAGCTGAGCCACCAGGGAAGCCCAAGAGAACTGGAGTGGATAGCCTATCCCTTCTCCAGCAGATCTTTCCAACCCAGAAATCAAATGGATTTCTCCTCCTTTGCAGGCAGATTCTTCATCGACTGAGCTGTGAGGGAAGGCTATGGGAAAAGAATCTGAAAATAATAGATATTTTTATATGTATATCTAAATCACTTTGCTATACACTTGAAACTAGTACAGCATTTTAAATCTCTACTTAATATAAAATACAAAAAAAAACTTGGTTCAACAAGCAGTGAATAAATTGCAGTACATCAGTCGAAATGGAATAATATACAGCAATGAAAAAAGAAGGAACTACTTATAGCAATATGGATGGATCTCACAGGCTGAAAATGTAAAGCAAAATAATTGAGACAGAAGAGTGCAACTCTATGATAATATTAATAGTAAGTTCAAACTAGATAAAATTAATGTTGGGAAGGAAAGTTATGACCAACCTAGACAGCATATTGAAAAGCAGAGACATTACTTTGTCAACAAAGGTCTGTCTAGTCAAGGCTATGGTTTTCCCAGTGGTCATGTATGGAAGCGTGAGTTGGACTATAAAGAAAGCTCAGTGCAGAAGAATTGATGCTTTTGAACTATGATGTTGGAGAAGACTCTTGAGAATCCCTTGGACTGCAAGGAGATCCAACCAGTCCATCCTAAAGGAGATCAGTCCTGGGTTTTCATTGGAGGGACTGATGTTGATGCTGAAACTCCAATACTTTGGCCACCTGATGCGAAGAGCTGACTCATTTGAAAAGACCCTGATGCTGGGAAAGATTGAAGGGAGGAGGGGAAGGGGATGACAGAGGATGAGATGATTGGATGGCATCACCGACTAAATGGACATGGGTTTGGGTGGACTCTGGCAGTTGGTGATGGATAGGGAGGCCTGATGTGCTGTGGTTCATGGGGTCACAAAGAGTCGGAGATGACTGAGGGACTGAACTGAACTGAACTGAATAGGAATCATGATTTTGGTTGCCTTGTAGGCATAATGACTTGAAGTGGATAGAAGAAGCCTTTTGAAATGATACCAATATTCTGTATCTTCTTTTGGATAGTTGTTACATTTACTATTATCTATATCTATTTTAGTGTATAATTAAGATTTATGTACTTTTCTGAATATATGTTCTATTTCAACAAAAAAACTTTCCCCACATTAAAAAAAAACAAAACAAAAAAAAACACCGAGACTCAAACAACTGAAGAGAGGGAAGTGCTAACATAGTAATAGAGCAATAGAAAAGAAATGTGAACAAATATCCCGTTATGCAGCTATGAAGAGATACCCCACGTCCAAGGTAAGAGAAACCCAAGTAAGATGGTAGGCACTGAGAGAGGGCATCAGAGGGCAGACAGACTGAAACCACAATCACAAACAGCTAGCCAATCTGATCACATGGACCACAGCCTTGTTTAACTCAATGAAACTAAGCCATGCCATGTGGGGCCACCCAGCAGATGGGTCATGTTGGAGAAGTCTGACAGACTGTGCTCCACTGGAGAAAGGAATGGTGAACCACTTCAGTATTCTCGCCTTGAGAATCCCATGAACAGTATGAAAAGGCAAAAAGATGGGACACTGAAAGATTAAATCCCCAGGTCAGTAGGGGCCCAATATGCTACTAGAGATCAGTGGGGAAATAACTCCACAAAGAATGAAAGGATGGAGCGAAAGCAAAAACAACACCCAGTTGTGGATGGGACTGGTGATAGAAGCAAGGTCCGATGCTGTAAAGAGCAATATTCCATAGGAACCTGGAATGTTAGGTTCATGAATCAAGGCAAATTGGAAGTGGTCAAACAGGAGATGACAAGAGTTAACATCGACATTTTAGGAATCAGCAAACTAAGATGGACTGGAATGGGTGAATTTAGCTCAGATGACTGTTATATCTACTACTGTGGGCAGGAATCCCTTAGAAGAAATGGGGTAGCCATCATTGTCAACAAAAGAGTCAGAAATGAAGTACTTGGATGCAATGTTAAAAGTGACAGAATGATCTCTGTTCATTTCCAAGGCAAACCATTCAGTATCGCGGTAAGCCAAGTCTATGCCCCAACCAGTAATGCTGAAGAAGCTGAAGTTGAACAGTACTATGAAGACCTAAAAGACCTTCTTGAACTAACATCCCCCCCCCAAAAAAAAGATGTCTTTTTCATTATAGGGGACTGAAATACAAAAGTAGGAAGTCAAGAAACACCTGGAATAACAAGCAAATTTGGCCTTGGAGAACAGAATGAAGCAGGGCAAAGGCTAACAGAGTTCTGCCAATAGAACGACTCGTCGTAGCAAACACCCTCTTCCAACAACACAGGAGAAGACTGTACACATGGACATCACCAGATGGTCAACACTGAAATCAGACTGATTATATTCTTTGCAGCCAAAGATGGAGAAGCTCTATAGAGTCAGCAAAAACAAGACTGGGAGCTGACTGTAGCTCAGATCATGAACTCCTTATTGCCAAATTCAGACTGAAATTGAAGAAAGTGGAGAAAACCACTAGACCATTCAGGTATGACCTAAATCAAATTCCTTATGACTATCCAGTAGAAGTGAGAAATAGATTTAAGGGACTAGATCTGATAGACAGAGTGCCTGATGAATTATGGAATGAGGTTTGCAACATTGTACAGGAGACAGGAATCAAGACCATCCCCAAGAAAAAGAAATGCAAAAAAGCAAAGTGGCTGTCAGAGGAGGTCTTACAAATAGCTGAGAAAAGAAGAGAAGCAAAAAGCAAAGGAGAAAAGGAAAGATATACACATTTGAATACAGAGTTCCAAAAATAGCAAGGGGAGATAAGAAAGCCTTCCTCAGTGATCAATGCAAAGAAATAGAGGAAAACAATAGAATGAGAAAGACTAGAGATCTCTTCAAGAAAAGTAGAGATACCAAGGGAACATTTCATGCAAAGATGGGCTCAATAAAGGACAGAACTGGTAGGGACCTAACAGAAGCAGAAGATATTAAGAAGAGGTGGCAAGAATATGGAGAAGAACTGTATAAAAAAGATCTTCATGACCCAGATAATCATGATGGTGTGATCACTAACCTAAAGCCAGACATCCTGGAATGTGAAGTCAAGGGGGCCTTAGGAAGCATCACTATGGAAAAAGCTAGAGGAGGTGATGGAATTCAAGTTGAGCTACTTCATATCCTAAAAGATGATGTTGTGAAAGTGCTGCATTCAATATGCCAGCAAATTTGGAAAACTCAGCAGTGGCCACAGGACTGGAAAAGGTCAGTTATCATTCCAATCCCAAAGAAAGGCAATGCCAAAGAATACTCAAACTACTGCACAGTTGCACTAATCTCACACACTAGTTGAGTAATGCTCAAAATTCTCCAAGCCAGGCTTCAGCAATACGTGAACCGAGAACTTCCTGATGTTCAAGCTGGATTTAGAAAACGCAGAGGAACCATAGATTAAATTGCCAACATCCAGTGGATCATGGAAAAAGCAAGAGAGTTCCAGAAAAACATCTATTTCTGCTTTATTTACAATGCCAAAGCCTTTGTGTGGATGACAATAAACTGTGGAAAATTCTGAAAGAGATGGAGATACCAAACCACCTGACCTGCCTCTTGAGAAACCTATATGCAGGTCAGGAAGCAACAGTTAGAACTGGACATGGAACAACAGACTGGTTCCCAATAGGAAAATGTGTACGTCAATGGTGTATAATGTTACCCTGCTTATTTAACTTATATGCAGAGTACATCATGAGAAAGGCTGGGCTGGAAGAAGCACAAAATCAAGGTTACTGGGAGAAATATCAATAACCTCAGATATGCAGATGACACCACCCTTATGGCAGAAAGTGAAGAAGAACTAAAGAGCTTCTTGATGAAAGTGAAAGAGGAGAGTGAAACAGTTGGCTTAAAGCTCAACATTCGGAAAATTAAGATCATGGCATCGGGTCCCATCACTTGATGGCAAAGAGATAGGGAAATAGTGGCTGACTTTATTTTTTTTGGCTCCAAAATCACTGCAGATGTTGATTGCAGCCATGAAATTAAAAGACACTTGCTCCTTGGAAGGAAAGTTATGACCAACCTAGACAGCATATTAAAAACCAGAGACATTACTTTGTCAACAAAGGTCTGTCTAGTCAAGGCTATGGTTTTTCCAGAGGTCATGTACTGATGTGAGTGTTGGACTATATAGAACACTGAGCCCCAAAGAATTGATGCTTTTGAACTGTGGTGTTGGAGAAGACTCTTGAGAGTCCCTTGGACTGCAAGGAGATCCAACCAGTCCATCCTAAAGGAGATCAGTCCTCGGTGTTCATTGGAAGGACTGATGTTGAAGCTGATACTGCTATACTTTGGCTACCTGATGCAAAGAGCTGACTCATTTTAAAAGGCCCTGATGCTGGGAAAGATTGAGGGCAAGAGGAGCAGGGGACGACAGAGGATGAAATGGTTGCATGACATCTCCCACTCAATGGACATGGGTTTGGGTGAACTCCGGGAATTGATGATGGACAGGGAGGCCTGGCATGCTTTGGTTCATGGGGTCACAAAGAGTCGGACACCACCGAGTGACTGAAGTAAACTGATATCCAGACTGCTAAAATAAATGCTTTATTGTATTGAAAAATTCAATTATGCAGCCTGTTACTGACAAAGAATAAAAAACTTTCTCTCTTAACTGGAGATTTCATGACTTTATGTGGGAATTTAGTGACTTTATCTGTGAACAAAATCTGGCTTCACATTTTAAAGTGATATAATTGAAAATACTTTAGCTTCATAGTGTAGGAAACCGATGCCCTTCTGTGTTGTTTGTAACCTTCAATGTAGGCTTATCATCTTTGCTTCTTTTTTAAGATGGTCTTTATGGGTTTTAAGATGGTGATATGAATAATGTTTTCCCATCTGGGTCTGTATCACCCTATTTCCCCATTCTAATTTTTCTCTTTCTCCAGTAGTTTTTTGGCTTTGTATTGGTAAATCAACTTCAGTCATTTGACATCTTGAACAGTGATAGTGATGCAAATCCTCTCTTACGTATAAAGGTTTCTTTATGTCAAATGTTCTGGAATTGTCAGCAAAAGCATTTAAGTCTGTAAAGTGTTTGAAGTAAGTCATAAACAATAAAAATGTGTCAAACATGTTATTTAGTCTTGAATATTAAAATGGGTGTAAAAGAGAACAAAATTGATGCCTTTTATTTTTTAGACTTTTGAATTATAGTGTTCTTTGTTAATATTATTGTATAGGAGAAAACCAGTATATCTGTTGAAGCAATACAAGAAACTGTTACTGATGGAAATAAGTAGTTGCTTCCTAGTTTATGGAAAGAAGGAGAAAAAGAAAATATAAAATGCTCAAGACCTTCCACATTCTTCAAATATCAGGAAAATATTTATTTCTCATCAGTTTTCTGATGTTGTAATATTTAAGAAGCACAAGCTAACACATTGGAAAAGAGATCCCTTGGGAGAGAGGTAGTCCTGAGTGAAAATGAAACTAGGAACTCTTTCATTTGATTATTGCCTTTTGATTTTTTTTAGATAAGGAATTTCCCAAGTTGGCTATGGCTTTTAAATTGAGGTACTTGAGGTGACAAGTCCTCATGGACAGGCATGGAATAACCTCACCAGGTAGACTATGTTAATGTGGCCCCAAGCCCATCCAAGTTCTCCGAATTTGAGTATCTGGTTGGCACTAAAGGAAGTGTCCAGTTACTCTCTGGAGCTTTCTAACCCTATTTGCAAGATAATTTAAATACCAGGATTGCAAATGAGTATGCCTTGTCAAGCTGAGCTAGCAGCTAAAAATTGCTTGACAGAAAAACTATCTTAAAATGTCCTAGAAACAGTTAATGGAAACCTGAATATTCTGAGTTTCTTACTGAATTCTATACTACATGAAGCAACTTCTCAATTCAACAGAGTGAGAAGACTATGGCTGGCCAGCAAGTCTCTTATTTTCTGTTTGTGTAGTCTATGTTGATTTTTAGTAGCAGTGACTTCTGATTTCACTTTAACAGATTTAGTCATTAAATTACCATAGGTAATAAGATCATTTTAGTCTACAGCAGAAAGTTTGGTAACAGTTGTTTTATTTATGGCCAGCCATCTTGGCATAATAGAGCATGTTCTTAATTAGGCTAGGATTCTTGGTTTCCTATAATAGTAATCTTGACCTGTGACCACAGATCACAACCCAGGCACATATAAAGTTCATAAGGGAGACTGAAAAACTATGTGTCTGCTCTGCATTACCTCATTCATACGACAAATAATGATTAAGCTCATATGATAATCATGGCATGTTGCCTGAAAAATGCAAAAGACAAACTGGGGGTAGTATTGAAAAACTATATTCTGTTCATGATGGACCAATAGGATTATATCAAAATATGATATTTATTTTACATTCACTTAACATTTGGTGAGTTGCATAGCAAAGGAAGTTTACATAGATTCTATGCCCTAGCATTTGAATTCCACAACCTATGATCTTCACTTCTGTTTGCAACAATTAACTCAGATATTACTATTCAAAATGCGAGCAAAATAAATTGATTACATCTTTTTGATCATAACACTGAATATTCTGACCAGTAATTCTAATTATTTAGGAGAACACATGGGCTAAAATTATCAGAGGCAACATCTCAGTTAAGTATCCTGCTGTGTTAGCTCACTGAGCCATAGTTTGCAAGCATGATAACATTTTATTGATTTTCAAACTTATTTTTAGAGCTATAATGTCCTTTGAAGAAAATGGCCTATGGAGCTCCTCTGTGGCCCTGGAGGCACCTCCACAGAACTTGAAGGATTCAATGATTATGGTTTAAAAAAGAATCAGACAAATGAAAAGAAGCTAAGTGGTCATTGATAGGAAAAGGGGTATACTGTAACACTTTCCTAAGAGGAAATGACCTTAAACAGTTAAAATAATTTAACTAGATCCACACATATCAAACATATAATAAGCTTCAACTGTAATATTCAATTCAAAAACAAATTATAAAAGGACAAATACCATAGGATACATTTGACAACTCTTCAGATCCGCTCTAACTTACAAATCTCTGAGGGCTCTTTGGCACTTTTTTCTGCCTAAGCCAATCTTTTAGCACTAATTCTGTTTGAACCGTTACTGGCTTTAGAAGGGTTACCACATTGCTTCATTTATCTGTAAAGTTGACCCATATCTCCCACCTTGAGGCCTTCCTTTTGCCTCTGAAGCATGAGATGCCATGGGACTATCTCAGGACACTTGCCTACAAAACCCAGAATTGCGAAGGAAGTCGTGGTCTATGGTGAGACTCTGACCAGTAGAGACTGTTGCTGACAGATAATTTTTTCTCCTCACCTCACCCAGATTTATTTTCTGAGTCATAGTAGTTGGAATACTCTCTGGATAAAAGGTCCCTAGAAATCAAGTAATCAGTTCTACTTGACCTCAAGCAGTGACCAGCTCAACATCATACTCCTAGGTCTTATTTTTGTCCCTGCTTCTCTATCCTTTTCCCTTTCTTCTGCTTCTGAAGGGTCATGGTGGAGAGGTCTGACAAAATGTGGTCCACTGGAGAAGGGAATGTCAAACCACTTCAGTATTCTTGCCTTGAGAACCCCATGAACAGTATGAAAAGGCAAAAAGATAGGACACTGAAAGGTGAACTCCCCAGGTCGGTAGGTGCCCAATATGCTACTAGAGATCAATGGAGAAATAACTCCACAAAGAATGAAAGGATGGAGCCAAAGCAAAAACAATACCCAGTTGTGGATGGGACTGGTGATAGAAGCAAGATAAGATGCTGTAAGAGCAATATTGCATAGGAACCTGGAATCTTAGGTCCATGAATCAAGGCAAATTGGAAATGGTCAAACAGGAGATGACAAGAGTGAACATCAACATTCTAGGAATCAGCAAACTAAGATGGATTGGAATGGGTGAATTTAACTCAGATGACCATTATATCTACTACTGTGGGCAGGAATCCCTTAGAAGAAGTGGAGTAGCCATCATAGTCAACAAAAGAGTCTGAAATGCAGTACTTGGATGCAATCTCAAAAACGACAGAATGATCTCTGTTCATTTCCAAGGCAAACCATTCCATATTATGGTAATCCAAGTCTATGCCCCAACCAGTAATGCTGAAGAAGCTGAAGTTGAACAGTGCTATGAAGACCTACAAGACCTTCTAGAACCAACACCCCCCCCCCAAAAAAAAAAAGATGTCCTTTTCATTGTAGGGGACTGAAATGCAAAAGTAGGAAGTCAAGAAAAACCTGGAGTAACAAGCAAATTTGGCCTTGGAGAACAGAATGAAGCAGGGCAAAGGCTAACAGAGTTCTGTCAATAGAACGACTGGTCGTAGCCAACACCCTCTTCCAACAACACAGGAGAAGACTGTACACATGGACATCACCAGATGGTCAACACTGAAATCAGACTGATTATATTCTTTGCAGCCAAAGATGGAGAAGCTCTATAGAGTCAGCAAAAACAAGACTGGGAGCTGACTGTAGCTCAGATCATGAACTCCTTATTGCCAAATTCAGACTGAAATTGAAGAAAGTGGAGAAAACCACTAGACCATTCAGGTATGACCTAAATCAAATTCCTTATGACTATCCAGTGAAAGTGAGAAATAGATTTAAGGGACTAGATCTGATAGAGTACCTGATGAACTATGGAATGAGGTTCGTGACATTGTACAGGAGACAGGAATCAAGACCATCCCCCAAAAAAAGAAATGCAAAAAGGCAAAATGGCTGTCTGAGGAGGCCTTGCAGATAGCTGTGAAAAGAAGAGATGTGAAAAGCAAAGGAGAAAAGGAACGATATACACATTTGCATGCAGAGTTCCAAAGAATAACAAGGAGAGATAAGAAAGCTTTCCTCAGCAATCAATGCAAAGAAATAGAGGAAAACAATAGAATGGGAAAGACTAGAGATCTCTTCAAGAAAAGTAGAGATACCAGGGGAACATTTCATGCAAAGATGGGCTCAATAAAGGGCAGAACTGGTAGGGCCCTAACAGAAGCAGAAGATATTAAGAAGGGGTGGCAAGAATACACAGAAGAACTGTTTACAAAAAAGATCTTCATGACCCAGATAATCAGGATGGTGTGATCACTCAGCTAGAGTCAGACATCCTGGAATGTGAAGTCAAGTGGGCCTTAGAAAGCATCACTATGAACAAAGCTAGTAGAGGGAATGGAATTCCAGTTGAGCTATTTCAAATCCTGAAAGATGATCCTATGAAAGTGCTGTACTCAATATGGCAGCAAATATAGAAAACTCAGCAGTGGCCACAGGACTGGGAAAAGTCAGTTTTCATTCCAATCCCAAAGAAAGGCAATGCCAAAGAATGCTCAAACTACTGCACAGTTGAACTCATCTCGCAAGCTAGTAAAGAGATGCTTAAATTTCTCCAAGCCAGGCTTCAGCAATACGTGAACCCTGAACTTCCAGATGTTCAAGCTGGTTTTAGAAAAGGCAGAGGAATCAGAGATCAAATTGCCAACATCTGCTGGATCATCAAAAAACCAAGCGAGTTCCAGAAAAACATCTATTTCTGCTTTATTGACTATGCCAAAGTCTTTGTGTGGATCACAATAAACTGTGGAAAGTTCTGAAAGAGATGGGAATACCAGACCACCTGACCTGCCTCTTGAGAAACCTATATGCAGGTCAGGAAGCAACAGTTAGAACTGGACATGGAACAACAGACTGGTTCCAAATAGGAAAAAGAGTACTTCAAGGCTGTGTTTTGTCACCCTGCTTGAATAACTTATATGCATAGTGCATCATGGAAATGCTGGGCTGGAGGAAACACAAGCCGGAGTCAAGATTGCTGGGAGAAATATCAATAACCTCAGATACGCAGATGACACCACCCTTATGGCAGAAAGTGAAGAAGAAGTAAAGAGCCTCTTGATTAAAGTAAAAGAAGAGAACGAAAAAGTTGGCTTAAAGCTCAACATTCGGAAAATTAAGATCATGGCATCGGGTCCCATCACTTCATGGCAAATAGATGGGAAACAGTGGAAACAGTGGCTGACTTTATTTTTGGGGGCTCCAAAATCACTGCAGATGGTGACTGCAGCCATGAAATTAAAAGACGCTTACTTCTTGGAAGGAAAGTTTTGACTAACCTAGACAGCATATTAAAAAGCAGAGGCATTACTTTGTCAACAAAGGTCTGACTAGTCAAGGCTGTTGTTTTTCCAGTGGTCATGTATGGATGACAGAGTTGGACTATAAAGAAAGCTGAGCGCTGAAGAACTGATACTTTTGAACTGTGGTGTTGGAGAAGACTCTCGAGAGTCCCTTGGACTGCAAGGAGATCCAACCAGTCCATTCTGAAGGAGATCAGTCCTGGGTGTTCATTTGAAGGACTGATGCTGAAGCTGAAACTCCAATACTTTGGCCACCTCATGCGAAGAGCTGACTCTTTTGAAAAGACGGTGATGCTGGGAAGGATTGAGGGTAGGAGGAGAAGGGGACGACAGAGGATGAGATGGTTGGATAGACTCACTGACTCAATGGACATGGGTTTGGGTGAACTCTAGGAGTTGGTGTTGGACAGGGAGGCCTGGTGTGCTGCTGTTCATGGGGTCGTAAAAGTTGGGATCGACTGAGTGACTGAAGTGAAGTGAAGTGAATCTACAAACAGTAGTAGAGGCATGTAAGATTTTGACTGAGGCTTTGATTTCTAGGGATGCCAAACTAAAGTACCATCTACATACATTTTAAAAAACCACCAAAATATTGTAAAGTAATTACCCGCCAATTAAAATAAGTTCATTTTAAAATATGAAAATATTTAAATTTATCAGTAACAAAATTCTAAAAACATGCAGCATACATCTATGCAACAATATCAGAATATTTCGTACCTCTTCATAGAAAAAGGAATGGGGAGAGGCTTTAAATGTATTAAAAATCTCCTGTTTATACAAAGAGAAGGAGAGAAGTGTGAAGTAAACATGGCAAAACTATGTTTATATGTAAAATCTGAGTGGTGGACATTATCTCTTACATTCTTGTATATTTTGCTTTTTGTTAAAGGTATCATTCAACTTTATATTGTAAGATCCATTTCAAACCTAACTTTATTATCTAAAAGAAAAATTTTTCAATGTACATATAATACACAATAATGTAACATGTACCCTTTTAGCATGTGTATTTGGTGTGGTATAAAGCACAGCAAACTGTGGTATAGCCACCAAATTATAGTATAGTCACAATGTTGTGTAACTATCACCACTTTCTAACTCCAGAATATATTCTTTATCTTAAAAGCAAACCTCTTAGCAGCTGTTCCCCATAACCAACCCCCTCTACAGCACCACTGCCTCTTCAGTCCGGAAACCACTAATGTACTCTGTTCTGTTGAATTTACCTACTCTGGATATTTCAAAGAAATAGAATCATAAGATATATGGACTTTTTTGACTGGTTTTCACTTAGTATACTTTCAAATTTTATCAATTTCTGTAGCATATATCAGTTTATCATTTATTTAAGGCTAATTAATATTGTTTTGTGTGGATCGCCCACATTTTGTGCATCTATTTTGGAGCTGATGGACATTTGTGTTGTTTTAACTGTTTAGTATAATATCATGAGTAATTCTACCATGAACATTCTTAATTAAGTTTTGGTGTAGAATTATGTTTTCATTTCTCTTGGGTATATATCTAGGAGTAGAATTGCTGAGTCATATGGTAGCTCTGTGTTTAACCAACTGTTTTCCAAAGTCGCTGTACTATTTTACATTCCTATCAGTGATGTCCAAGGGTCCTCATTTCTTTACATTCTCAGTAACACAATAATTTCTTCACTGACTATGGCCAAACTGTGGGTTTGAAGTTGTATCTAATTTTTAAAAATTTGCATTTCCCTGGTGACTAATGTTGTTGAGCATCTTTTCACATGCTTACCTGAGAAAGGTCTATTCAGATCATTAGTCTATTTTAAAATTTGTTTATTGGTCCTTTTATTTTTGAGTTATAAGTGTTCTTTTTATAGTTTCTATACATATCTCTTATGAGATAAATGATTTCTAATTTTTTCCCATACTCTGGGTTGTCTTTTCATTTTCCTGTCAGTATCCTTTGGGTTTCTCTGGTGGCTCAGATGATAAAGAATTCACCTGCAATGCAGGATATCTGGGTTTGATCCCTGGGTTTGGAAGATCCCAATCCCCTGGAGAAGGGAACAGCTACCCACCCCAGGATTCTTGCCTAGAGAATCCCATGGACAGAGGAGCCTGGCAGGCTACAGTCCATGGGGTTTCAAAGATTCAGACATAGCTGAGCGACTAAGCACACACACATATCCTTTGAAGCACAAACATTTTTAATTTTGACAACATCCAATTTTTTTTTCCCCTTTGGTTGCTTATGCTTTTTGGTGTCATTTATAAGAAACCGTTGCCTAATCCAACATCATGAAGATTTACCATCAGGTTTTCATTTTAATAGTTTTAAATAATAAAAAATAGTTTCATTTTTAGAGTTTTTGCTCTTACATTGAACTCTTTGATTCAATATAACATTTTTGCATATGTACCAGAGCTATCTTATCCATTCATCTGCTGATGGACATCTAGGTTGCTTCCATACACCAATACAGTATACTAATGCATATATATGGAATTTAGAAAGATGGTAACAATAACCCTGTATATGAGACAGCAAAAGAGACACTGATGTATAGAACAGTCTTATGGACTCTGTGGGAGAGGGAGAGGGTGAGAAGATCTGGGAGAATGACATTGAAACATGTATAATACCATGTATGAAACGAGTCGCCAGTCCAGGTTCGATGCACGATACTGGATGCTTGGGGCTGGTGCACTGGGACGACCCAGAGGGATGGTATGGGTGGGGGGGAGGGAGGAGGGTTCAGGATGGGGAACACATGTATACCTGTGGCGGATTCATTTCCATATTTGGCAAAACCAATACAATATTGTAAAGTTTAAAAATAAAATAAAATTAAAAAAAAAACATTTTTGCATGTAGTATGATGTAGTAGTCCAAATTGATTCTTTTTCTTGTGGATATCAATTTGTCCAAGCCTCATTTGTTGAAAAGGCTATTGTTTCCCCATTACATGAACTTGACATCCTTGTCTAAAAGCAGTTGACCAGAGGTGTATGGATTTATTTCTGGAATATCGAGTTCTATTCCATTGGCCTATATGTCAGTCTATCCTTACACCAGTATCACACTCTTTTGATTACTGTAGCTCTGTAGTAAGCTTTGATAGCAGGAAATATGAGTCCTTCTGTTTTATTCTTCTTTTTCAAGATTATTTTAGGTCCCTTGAAAATTCATATGAATTTTAGAATCAGCTTATCTATTTATGCTGAAAAAGAGAGCTAACATTTTGATAGTTACTAAATTGAATGTATATACCAGTTTGAAAGGTGTTGATGTTTTAAAAATATTAAAACTTCTAATTCATTTGCAAAAGCCTATTGTCCATTTATTTGCATCTTAATTTCTTTTAACAATGTTTGGTACTTTTTAGTGTATAAATATTGTATTTGTTTTGTTAAATTTATCCTTAACTATTCTATGGATTATTATAAGTGAAATTATTTTCTTAGTTGTATTTTTGGACTTTTCATTGCCACTGTATAGAAACACAATTGAATTTTCTGTGTTGTTCTTGTATCCTGAAACCTAGCCTAACTAGCCTATTCATTCTAATAATTTTTTGTGGATTCTAAGAACTTTCTACCTAAAGATGATAAATCATCTGTAAATAGAGATAATTTGCTTCTTCCTTATCCATCTTAATGCCCTTCATCAATTTTCTTGTCTTCTTGCCATGGCTGATTCCTCTAGCACAATGTTGAGTAGAAATATTGAGGGCAAACATCTTTGTTTTATTCCTGATCTTAGAGGGAAAGCTGTAAGTCTTTCCCCATTAACTATGATGTAAGTGTGGGTTTTTAAATGTGCTTTTTGTCAGGTTAAAAATGTATGCTTCTATTCTTTTTTGTTGAGTGTTTTTTTATCATGAAAGGGTGACAGTTTTTTTTTTTTTTTTCAGAAACTTTTTCTTCATCTATTGAGATGGTCATGTATTTTCCCTTTTTTTTCCTTAATATAGTGTTTTTTATATTGGTAGATTTTAAAATATTGAAACAACTTTGCATTCCCGTGGTGAATCTCAGCTCATCATAAATTATAATCATTTTTATATGTTATTGGATTCAGTTTGCTAGTATTTTGATTGTGTGCCTGTATCAATAATTGATATTTGTTTACAATTCTCTTGTGCTGCCTGTATCCAGTTTGGGCATGAGGATAATATTGGCCTTGTAAAATGACTCAGGAAGTGGTCTACCCACTTCTATTTTTTTGTAAGAGTTTGAGAAGCAGTGGTATTAATACTACTTTAAATATTTTGGTAATTCACTAGTGATAACATTTGGTCTTGGGCTTTTCTTTGTGAGAAGTTTCTTGTTTAATTTTTCAACTTTACTTTTTTCTGTCTACTCAGATTTTCTGAACCTTCTTGAATCAGTTTCAGTAGGTGTGTTTTTCTGGGTATTTTTCTTTTTCATTTCGTTATCTAGTTTGTTGGCATACAATAATATCCACTTATAATGTCTTTGATTTCTATGAAGTTGATAGTGATACTCTCTTCTTTAATAATAATTTGAGTCTTCTCTTTTTCTTGGTGAGTGTAGATAAGGTTTTGTCAATATTTTGATTGTTCTGTATTTTTTTTCCTCAATTTTATTTATTTCCACTGGTCAGTTCAGTTCAGTCACTCAGTCGTGTCTGGCTCTTTGCAACCACATGGACTGAAGCACGCCAGGCTTCTCTGTCCAGGGGATTCTTCAGGCTAGAGTACTGGAGTGGCTTTCCATCTCCTTCTCAGGGCGGGTAGGGGGAGGGGTCCTGACCCAGGGTTTGAACCCAGATCTCCACTGCAGGTAGAGTCTTTACCATCTGAGCCACCAGGGAAATCCCTTTGAGTGTGGCAGGATCTCCTTTTTAAAGGCTGAATAATGTTATATATATAATAATAATTACTATTGTAAATAATGCTACAGTGAATATGAGGTGCATTTATCTTTTTGTAGTAGTGTTTTCATGTTCTTTATATAAATATCCAAATATATTATAGATTTTGTGGATGTATAGTAGTTCTATTTTAAATTTTTTGAGAAATTTTGGTAATGTTTTCCACAATATTTTCAAAAATTTGCTTTCCCCACATTGCAAAAGTATTCCATTTCTCCACACCATTACCAGAACTTGTTACTTCTTGTTTTTTTTTATAATAACCATTCTATTAAGGTGTAAAATGATATCTCATTGTAGTTTTGATTTGCATTTCCCTAAAAATTATTGATGTTGAGTACTTTGCATGTACCTGTTGACCATCTATATGTCTTTTTTTGGGAAAATATCTATTCAGATCCTCCACCCACATTTTATTTATTTATTTTTTGCTATTAGATTGTGTGAGCTTTTTATATATCTTAAAAACTAGCACATTATCAGATATATGATTTGATAATATTTTCTCCCATTCAGTAGGTCCTCTTTTTATTTTGTTGATCATTTCTTTAGCTGTGTAGATGATTTTTAGTATGATGTAGTTGCAGTGGTTTATATTTGCTTTTGTTGCCTTTGCTTTTACTGTCAAATCAAAATATCATTGCCAAAACTGAATGTTAAAGAGATTACTACCTATGTTTTATCTTAGGAATTTTATGGTTTCAATTCTTACATTGAAGTCTTTAATCCATTTTGAGTTATTTTTTGTGTATGCAGCAAGATAGTGGTTCATTTTTATCCTTTTCCATGTGGTTGTCCAGTTTTCCTAATACCATTTATCAAAGGTATTTTCCTCCCCCCATTATACATTCTTGGCTTTTTTTGTCTTGAATTAATTGACCATATATGTTTTGGCTTATTATTTGCTCTCTATTCCATTGCACTGACATGTGTCTTTGATTTTATGCAAATACCATACTGTTTTGATTACTAGTATTATAGTTTGAAATCAGGGAGCATGACAGCTCCAGTTTTGTTCTTCTTCTTCAAGATTGTTTGTCTATTTGGGGGTATTTTGTGGTTATATAGAAAATTTCAGATTGTTTGTTAACTTTAAAATTAGGAGAAGAAAATATTTACAAAGAGATTTTTACTTTTTTATATTTACCTTTAGGCCTTATTTGAGATACAAGTTAATATCTAGTGCCCTTTAATTTCGTCCTGAATAATTTACTTTAGTGTTACTATTTCTCAGAAAGGAGGCTTCTTAATGATAGTTTCTCCAGCTTTTCTTATGTTTCCCTTCTGGCCTCCCTAGTGTCTGGTGATAAATCAAATGTTAATTTGTTATCCATCCCAACACATGTTACTTCTTCTTGCTGCTTTCTTCATTCTACCTTTGAGGGTTTTTTTTAAAATAGTTTGAATATGATGTTCTTAGATATTGATTGCTGATTCTATCATATTTAGTCTTTCTAGACGCCTGCATGTGTATATTACAGTTTTTAATCAACTTTGGGAAACTCTTGGTCATTATTTCTTCAAATACTCTTTCTACCCTTCCCTTGCTCTTCTCCTTCTGGGACTTCCACAGTACCCATGAGGGTATGCTTAATAGTTTCCCATATTTTTTGATGGGATAATTTTAAATTAACCTATCTTAAAATTTATTATTCTTTCTTCTGCCCATTCAAATCTGCTATTGAACCCCTCTAGTGAAGTTTTCATTTCAGTTATTGTACTTTTCAGTTTCAGGATTTCTATTTAGCTCATATTAATATTCATAATTTCTATTTCTTTATCAATATTCTGTATTTAATGATACATAAATCTCATGGTTTCTTATTGTTAAATACTCTGAGAATTGGGCTTTAAAAGAGACCCCACTCATTCTTCTCCCTCCAGTGATTGCTAGGCTGCTTATTTTCACCATGGTTGTATCTATGGCTCTTGGTTTTCAAATCTGCTGCAGAGATGTAGAGGTGATGGTAGTAGGACAAATTAAAATGTCACAGAGCTCGGTGCTGTTATTCAGATTCAGTCATTTTTGTTAAATTGCAATCTCCAGATTGCTGCAAGTCTTTGATTTATTTTCACAGTTGTGAAAAAGTTGATTCTGACAATTTTTGCCATTGTCCTAATTGTTTATTGCAGAAGATTTTTGGAGGTCCTTACTTTCTCTGATCCAACCAAGGAGAACACTTTGACCAGCAGTGAAACTTCCATGGAATGCATCAAATGAGAAAATTAATGTTACTATCGGAGATTGGAGGATCTCCATTACCAAAGAGAGGAAGCTCCATCTGGTGATCTTCATGGTCCTTTCCAACTCAATATTTTCTACCAGGATACCAAGATAGAATTGATCCCTATCATATTGAAATTTGTGCAAACAAAATAAGATTAAGTCAGGTGTTGGGATTTGAAAAACAAATATCTCCTCCCATCCCAAATTATCATTGGTTAGTATCAAAGTCAAAGATGACCACTCTTAGTCCTTTATAAACAAGGGAGCACAGGTATTTCCTGACCCTTTTCTGTGAAGTTAGCTCCATCATAGGAGCATTGTGTGAGATATTATACAAAGATGATACTCTGATAATTACCTTGTCATAAATGTTTAGAATCTTCTTCAAGAAGCATCTTCAATATCTGAAGCAAACCTGATAAAATTATAATGGTTAACTGCTGAATTACTCGACATGTAATGGATGGATGTGTTATTGAGGTTCGGGTGTATTTCATGGCACAATTCTGGCATGCGTATTTCCAAATTTTCAAACTATAAAGAGATATATTTCCACAGAGTTAGTATATTTAATAGTTCATTGCTTTTTTAATCTTTTTTTTTTAATTGGAGTATAGTTGCTTTGCACTGCTTTGTCAGTTTCTGCTGTCCAGCTATGTGAATCAGCCATATGTATGTGTGTGTGTGTGTGTGTGTGTATACACACACACTCTTTTTTGGATTTCCTTCCCACTTAGGTCACCACAGAGCACTGAGTATAGCTCCCTGTGCTATACAGTAGGTTCACATTAGTATCTATTTTATACGTGAAAGTGAAGTTGCTTAGTCATGTTCGACTTTTTGCAACCCCGTGAAGTGGAGCTTACCAGGCTCCTCTGTCCATGGAATTTTCCAGGCAAAAATACTGGAGTGTGTTGCCGTTCCCTTCTCCAGGGGATCTTCCTGACCCAGGGAGCAAACCCAGGTTTCCCACATTGCAGGCAGATGCTTTACTGTATGAGCCACCAGGGAAGACCATTTTATACATAGCAGTGTATATGTATGTCAATCCTAGTCTCCCAGTTAATCCCACTCTTTCCTTCCCAATTGGTATCCATATGTTTGCTCTCTACATCTGTCTGTATTTCTGCTTTGCAAGTAAGATTCTCTGTGCCATTTTTCTAGCTTACACATATATGCATTAATATATGGTATTCATTTTTCTCTGTTGAACTTACTTCACTCTGTGAAAGGCTCTAGGTCCATCTACATCTCTTTAAATGATAGAATTTTGTTCCTTTTTATGCCTGAGTTATAGTCTTATGTATATATATACTACATCCTCTTTATCTTGTCTTGATAGACATTTAGGTTGCTTCTATGTCTTGGCTATTGAAAATAATCCTGCAGTGAACACTGAGGTGAATGTATTTTTTTGCATTATGGGTTTCTGTGGGTATATGCCCAGTAGTGGGATTTCTGGGTTATATGTTGGTTCTATGTTCAGTTTTGTTTTTGTTTTTGTTTTTGTTTTTTTTTTAAGTACTTCCATAGCATTCTTCATTGTGGCTGTATCAATTTACATTCCCACCAGCAGTGTAAGAGGGTTCTGATTTTTTTCCACACCCTTTCCAGCATTTATTGTTTGTAGATCTTTTGATGATGGTTATTCTGAGATGATACCTCATAGTTTTGATTTGCATTTCTCTAAAAATTAGTGATGTTGAGCATCTTTTCATGTATTTGTTTGCCATCTGTATATCTTCTTTGAAGACATGTCTGTTTAGGTATTCTACCCCATTTTTTGATTGGATTTTTTTTAAATACTGAGGTGCATAAGTTGTTTGTTTATTTTAGAGATTAATCCTTTATCAATTGCTTTGTTTGCAAATAAAAGATGACACAAACAGATGGAGAGATATACCATGTTCTTGGATTGGAAGGGTCAATATTGTGAAAATGATTATACCACCCAAAGCAATCTACAGATTCAATGCAATTCCTATCAAATTACCAGTGACATTTTTCATAGAATTAGAACAACAACAACAAAATATACTTTGTACAGGAACACAAAAGACCCCAAATAGCCAAGCAATCTTGAGAAAGAGAAAAAAGAAGCAGAGAAATCAGTCTCCTTTTCCTCAGATTATACCACACAACTACAATAATCAAGCTAATATGGTACTGACATAAAAACAGAAATATCAATCAATGGAATAAGCTAGAAAGCCCAGAGATAATGCCATGCACCTATGGTCACCTAATCTATGACAATGAGGCAAGAATATACACTGGAGATAAGATAACATCTTCAATAAAGTGGTGCTGGGGAAACTGGACAGCTATGTATGAAAGAATGAAATGAGAACACTGCCTAACACCATACACAAAAATATACTCAAAATGGATTAAAGACCTAAATATAAGACCAGAAACTATCAAAATCTTAGAGGAAAACATAGGCAAAAAGGTTTTTCACATAAATTGCAGCAAGATCTTTTATGACCCACTCATGAACATAAAAACAAACATAAACAAATGAGACTTAAACTTGAAAGCTTTTGTGCAGCAAAGTAAACAATACCAAAACACAACCCTCTAGTCATTGCTTTTTTAAAAATTTTATTTATTTTTTATTGAAGGATAATTGGTTTACAAAATTTTGTTGTTTTCTGTCAAACTTCAACATGAATCAGCCATAGGTAGACATATATTCCCTTCCTTTTTAAAAATATAGTCCCACCTCAGATTCAGAGTTATCTCTGTGTCTCAAACTATAACGCAGTATCAGTATTTGATGTGAAAATTGGATTGTCTTGAATTTGTTCATTTTGTGTCATATATTAGAGTCATTGTGATCTGATTGTTTTCACCTAAAAAGCACCTCTTTTAAAATCATATGAGTGCAATACTATGTTGAAATGATTATTATTGTCCTCTCCAAGTACCTTGCATCATAGTTGATGCAGACCATCACATGATGGTACTTTCAGACCTATAAATGTAATATTAGCATTCAATTTTACTACACTGTGGAACTTCTGCTTGACATATTGTTCTTTCACTTACTTTTGAATTTTCCATTGCAACAAGTTCTTTGTAGCTGGTAAACATCATTGTTTAGAGCTAATTAATAAGCTCAAATTCAGGAACTCAATTTGATGAACCAGTTAGTCTCAATTTCCTTTGACTTTGAAGTCTATCCTGTGTACCAAGCTGTATTGGGCCAGGAATCAACTTGAACTTTTCTTCAACTTGAACTTCCTGTGTGACTTTGGGAAGATTACACAACCCGCTGGACCTCAGTTTCCTTAATTGTAAATGAAAATATTTGTACTAGGTGATCTTAACTCTAAGATTCTTTGACTCTTAACAAGTTGGAGCATGTGAAAGAACTTGGTGAACTTAATGGATGCTTGTTTCTCCTATTGATGACAAAAACGATATTACCATTCCCAAGCCCACTCCTCATTCTATCTCTTTGCAATTTAAATCTTACATATTTTAGAAAGTTCAACACAGTCTACATTACCTCCATGTAGACTTCTCTGACTCTGCCAGCAACCCTCAGTGATTATTTCTTCTCCTCCTCCTCTTCCTTTACTAATTATCATCACTTATTATCATTACTACATTTTTTGCCTTCTCTATCCCTTTGTATTGTTGTTTAACTTTAGTGCTTTTGATTATGGGGATGATAAACTATGAACATTTATATTCCACAAAGCATATTGCCCAATGTATTGTGTGAAAAATAGGTTCTAGATTTGCTGGATGGATGAAAACAGTTTAAAACACACTCTAAAAGTATAGTCTTAAGTTCACAATGCAAAGCATAAATGAATTTTCCCACCTTTATTTCCCAAAAGATACATATTTTTGAAGGTATTTAAGGAAGCATGAAATAGAATTTGGAGTTTACCTTACATATAAACCTCTTCCCTTCTAGTCTTGACATTTGTCCGCCACATAAAGTCAAGAATCTTCCTTTTGCATTTGAGTGCCCTACCATGGCACTCTTTTCCTTTTCTATTCTATAGAATACAACATGATTTAATCATTCAGGTATGACTGACACATTATTTTCTGTTACCTTTTTAAGAAACATGACAAAGAATGTCATGACTGAAGGGAGTGCTTGGTTACTTGAAAGTACCAGAGCCAGATCTCTAGTGCTTGATGAAAATAAATGGTAGCATGTCAACCACTAAGTGTATCTCCAGTCTATTCTCCAGTCTACAGGTGTGAAGGGGAACAAAGTCAAACTCAATATTCATGGCAACGTTGAATTAGATTCATTATAGGTATTAGCCTAGCTTGTCCCAGTCCCTTGAGGATTTGCCAATAAATGTCTTCTGCATCCTTTATTCTCTTTTTTGGCTTGAATAGAGAGTTTGTTTGAACACAATGCTTAGCAACTCAAAGTGTATCTGTCCCAGGAGACTTGAAGAAACGTTTCAGATTTAGTCATGCTGAGGGAGCCACATTGTTCCTCTATCAGGTCAGGGCTGTGCCACACTTAAAGAAATTAGTTATTACCAAAAAAAATATTTTTTTTCTCTCCATTTCTGTGCCAGAATGAGACTCTAGGTAATAAGCAAATTTGATGTTGCTTACAGAAATTTCAAGGCTTCCCAACTCCTAGAACTCAAGTAGCCATGGAAATAAGTACTGGCAAAAAATGAGCTTGGCCTGGGTGGAAATTGGGAATTATGTGAGGAAAGGGAACTTAAATATGTGCTATGTGATGTTACTGTGTAGGATTGGGAAGATTTGTGTTGAGTTGGTATTTTAAGGAATAATGGGCTTCTTTGTGTAGGTTTGTAAGGTAGGTGGTAGTAATGGTAGTGAGAAGAATAGGTTGGCTTTGCTCTAGGCAGGATTGGTGGTAATAATATAAGCTAAGCTAAGCTAAGTCACTTCAGTCATGTCCAACTCTGTGCGACCCCATAGACGGCAGCCCACCAGGCTTCCCCATCCCTGCGATTCTCCAGGCAAGAACACTGGAGTGGGTTGCCATTTCCTTCTCCAATGCATGAAAGTGAAAAGTGAAAGTGAAGTCGCTCAGCCATGTCCGACTCTGTGCGACCCCATGGACTGCAGCCCACCAGGTTCCTCCATCCGTGGGATTTTCCAGGCAAGAGTACTGGAGTGGGGTGCCATTGCCTTCGCCGGGTAATAATATAGATTGTATATATTTCTGTAAAGGATATTTGAAAATTAAACTGATCTTAGATTCATTCATATTTCATTTCTTTAAGGAAACAGAAACCTTTCTTATTGTGGTGTCAGGAAAGAAACAGATGACTTGTTCTTCTTATAATTTTACTAGAAAAAAAGATGTGCCATGCCCCCAGTTTGACTTAAATGCATAATTCAAGATTATAAAAAAAATAATATACCTTGTCCCTATGCTACCTTTGGCATGATTCAGGTTTTCAGACTATTGTGAATGAATTTGACAAATGTGATATTGGCATAATTCATGGAATTCATGGCATTTTTATAGTTATGAGAAATGTGAGCCCCATTAAAAACTCCCTATTTAGTCTTCTTTTTGTTTATGACATGAATACTCTTGACCTAAGAGACTCAACCTTATATTAAGTGCTATGCCCCAAAGGACCCTCTGCAACACCACTGCAGGAGGGTTCTTTCACTGCCGCCTGCTCACATCAACGGTTCATACTACTTGTGTTCTCAGGCCCAGTTGGGGTCTCTCTAGCAATACTAGTCCCAGGAACTTGCTTGCCAATGTCAGTGTATGTTCCTCAGCTGCAGATATCTAACATTGTACCTGAAGTGCCACTTGTGCAGCCCAGACTTTCTGATTGTAGTGTTTATATCTGCTACTGGTTCATCAGTTTTTGTTTATCTGAGTCAGCTCTGCTCAATTTCTGGCAGGTTGTTAACCAGCATATTTGGAACAGCAATTCATTCTTTTATTTTGACATTCACACCTGACATCTTCATTAATGCCAAGCATAAAGTTCTCAGATTCCAGATCTATTTGGTGTCTCTGTATTCCTTCTGCATCCAGCTCTTTGCCACAAACTATATTTCATGTAAATGCCACTTTTTTCAACCATTTCACATGTTTTACAGTGGAACCATATGCCTTATAGATATGATGCCTTTTCAAGTCTGTATCCAAACATAGCTTGTCAATGACCTCTCACAAATTCTAAGTCAGCTTGTAAGCTTTTGCACTTATTCTGAATGTTTTCTTTAGGCCTTGTAAACTACTTCTCATGTTATTGCCTGTATTCTGTATTCTTATGTGTTTTGTTTTTTTTTTTGACATTAAGCACAACTACCTTACCACTTTTTTATTGTCGTTTTAGTTAATCACATTCAGCTGAGTGGTTGCCACAGGAGACTACTTCCTCTCTGTGTTTATTGAGTTTTGGAGCTCTGTCACAGATATTCTTCTACTTTGGATGTTCTTCAATTCTGTGACCATTTCCTAAGCTCTTAATATATCAGTGATGTTAAATTATCAGAAACCTATATTGAAGAGGAAATAGTGTTGCTTAATTTAGGGAATTAATGTAAGATTTATGGTCGAGGCACTATGAGTCACTTACTTGAAGATCAGCAGGTAATCCTGGGAGAGCCACAGGTTAGTAGGTGGTAATCTGAGTTGTACATTTGATGTGAGAGCTGTTGGTTTTACTTGTTTACACAGTTGTCACCATTATTGCACAATTACATTTATTGAGTGTTCACACTGTGTTAAGCAGTCTTCCAAGGGCTTTATGTGAAGTATCTTATTTAATATTCACTTTAACCATTCAGAGTAAGTGTTATTATTATCTCACTTTTTTTAAAAATTTTATTTTATTTTTAAACTTTACATAACTGTATCTCACTTTTACAGATGAAAAATCATAGACTTGTTTGAAAACATACATTGTAGATCAAGTATTTGAACGTAGGTAGTATAACTTCAGGGTTCATATTTCTCTAACACTTCACATTGTGAAGTGAAAATGAAAGTGTTAATAGTAAGATTAATAGTAGGTGTTAGTAGTAGAGAGTGTTAGTAGTAGGACTGGAAAATGTTAGTAGTAGGATTGCAAAGTGTCATGTCTGACTCTTTGCAATCCCAGGGACTGTAGCCCACTAGGCTCTTCTGTCCATGGAGTTCTCTAGGCAAGAATACTGGAGTGGGTTGCCATTTGCTTCTCCAGGGAATCTTCCCAACCCAGGGATTGTACCCAGGCCTTCTGCAATGCAGGCAGATTACCCTCTGAGCCACTAGGGAAGTCCACACTAAGGCACATTGTACAGTAATTGTATAATGATGTTTATTGGGTAGTCATGATGATCTAAGCACACAGTATAGTTAGCCACCATGTAGTCAATAGTTTATTGAATTGTTTCATCAAGTAGTGCTTCCAAAATGATACAGCTAGTATATAGCAGGGAAAGATTTGAACTCATATCCATAACCACTTTGTTATTTTGCACCAGTATAGGATTAAAAACCAATAAACAGAAAAGCTGATCTATTTGTTTCTATAGCAAGAAGCAAAAATAGTCATATCTTTAATCCTGCTGCTTGCAGGGCCTATTACATGGAAGATATTGGGATATATAACCAGTGTCAATAATGTATGTATAGTTATTCCTGATGTTAAAAATGATAGAATTTCCTCAAACATGGAATCATTGCCTTTCTTCATTGAGACATTTGGCTTACCAAAGAATTCTAGAACCATCTTGTCAGAAGGAGCATTAAGGAGAGGTGGAATAGTATGTGGCATGTACCCCTAAGAAAAGTGAATGTATATAAATGTGTATTACAGTAGAAACAGTAACATTACTAAAGAAAGTGTGATCAAGTAGCTGTACTCTTATAATACCCCACCCTTAGAAAACAAACTGCCAGTTAACTGCTAGGATCTAGCTATAACTGTCTACTCGACAGAAGAAATTGGCATGTTGAAGAAGCAGGATATTTGATTGGAGAAGATATGGAAAGATGATTTAGAAATATGAACTGCTGCCCATGGAAGGAAGGCCAGGATGGACTTCCAAGTGGGAGGTGCACAGTACGGGAATGCATGGCATTAATTGTGGGAAGCCCACTGAAAACATAGGCACATACTTAAAGACAGATGCTATCCACTTCAGAACTTTGATCTTGGCTAACCTTAATTTTAGGTATTATTTATTTCCACTTCTGAGAATCTTAAAATTATCTGAAAGAAATTAAAGGACTATATTTTAATTCTAGAGTTTGTATTTAGAAATTTTTATATCCTAACATACTGATGTTAGCAGGGATTTAGAATTTGTTGCCAGGCTTTTCTTGGAAATTTTCCCCCCTGGCACAGCCCTAGAAATGCTAACTTGGAAAAATGGCATCTGGCTGGCAGTCCCTTAACACAGACACTCTTGAATTTTCGCTAAAGTATGTATGAAGATGTGAAAAATCATGAGAACTCACAAGAATGCTGAAAATTTGGACTAACAGTCAAATTATTTCCAGAACCTGGGAGAAATTTCCACAAAACTAAAAATCAGAAAGAAGTGGATTGAAAAGAACAGTCCTTGGATCAGTTGCACTATGTTGATAGAAGTTTGATAAGCCAATACATCATGATTAGGTAGGAAAAAACTCTTCTTTGTTCCCAAAGTGTCTAAATGCTGGTTCCTAGAAAAAATTCTATACCTAGGAATGTGGAATAGTTGTCTTATTGCATAGAAGGCACTATTTTAGAGGCCTACAAGACTGGCCATCATCCCTGAAAAAATTGCCATTCTTTCTATGTATACTCAGAAACTGAAACTACCAGAAAACTATTAAATAAGAGAAATGATAGGGATGGTTTTGGGAATTTGACTATGAAACCTTGTTGAATCACATCTACAAGGACCAGTTCCCACAAGCAAATTGCTGTATGTAGGGACAGAGAAAAGAAGAATCTTGGTAGGAGGGTATTCCAAGGATTGTAGTTTTAATGTATTCCATCAGTTAAGATTATTAACAAGGCAGGCACTTGGGTCAGTGTGAAAGTCCCTCAGTTGTGCCTGACTCTTTGTGACCCCATGTCCTATGCAGTCCATGTCTACTATTCTCTAGGCCAGAATACTGGAGTGGGTAGCCTTTCCCTTCTCCAGGGGATCTTCCCAACCCAGGGATCGAACCCAGGTCTCACACATTGCAGGCAGATTCTTTACCAGATGAGCCACCAGAGAAGCCCAAGAATACTGGAGTGGGTATCCTATCCCTTCTCCAGCAGATCTTCTGGACCCAGGTGTCGAACCGGGGTCTCCTGTACTACAGATGGATTCTTTACCAACTGAGCTATCAGGGAAGCCCTTGGTCAGGAGAGGACCTAATCTTTTTTTGGGAGGAGGAAGGATTTGTTTTAATTGATGTACGTTTGATTTATAATATGTTAGTTTCAGGTGTTCAACATAGTGGTTTAATATTTTTAAAATTAAATTGGTTTATTTATTTTAATGGGAGGACAATCACGTCACAACACTGTGCTGGCCCCTGCCACATATCGACACGAATCAGCCATGGGGGCACATGCACCCCCCCCCATCCTGAACACCCCTTCCACCTCCCTCCCCACCCCATCCCTCTGGGTTGTCCCAGAGCACTTGCTATGAGTGCAACCTAGGTGTCTATCAGCATACAAATGGATAAGGAAGTTGTAGTACATATATACAATGGAATATTACTCAGCTATAAAAAGAACACATTTGAGTCAGTTCTAATGAGGTAGAGGCAGGTCAGGAAGCAACAGTTAGAATTAGACATGGACCAACAGACTGGTTCCAAATAGGAAAAGGTGTACATCAAGGCTGTATATTGTTACCCTGCTTATTTAACTTATATGCAGAGTACATCATGAGAAATGCTGGGCTGGAAGAAACACAAGCTGGAATCAAGATTGCCAGGAGAAATATAAATAACCTCAGATATGCAGATGACACCACCCTTATGGTGGAAAGTGAAGAACTAAAGAGCCTCTTGATGAAAGTGAAAGAGGAGAGTGAAAAAGTTGGCTTAAAGCTCAACATTCAGAAAACTAAGATCATGGCATCTGGTCCCATCACTTCATGGCAAATAGATGGGAAACAGTGGAAAAAGTGGCGGACTTTATTCTGGGGGGCTCCAAAATCACTGCAGATGGTGACTGCAGCCATGAAATTAAAAGATGCTTACTCCTTGGTGGAAAGTTATGACCAACCTAGACAGCATATTAAAAGGCAGAGACATTACTTTGCCAACAAAGGTCCGTCTAGTCAAGGCTGTGGTTTTTCCAATAGTCATGTATGGATAACCCACTCTAGTGTTCTTGCCTGGAGAATCCCAGGGATGGGGGAGCCTGGTGGGCTGCCATCTATGAGGTTAGACGGACACGACTGAAGTGACTTAGCAGCAGCAGCAGCAGCATGTACGGATGTGAGAGTTGTACTGTAAAGAAAGCTGAGCACCGAAGAATTGATGCTTTTGAACTGTGGTGTTGGAGAAGACTCTTGAGAGTCCCTTGGACTGCAAGGAGATCCAACCTGTCCATCCTAAAGGAAATTAGTCCTGAGTGTTCATTGGAAGGACTGATGTTGAAGCTGAAACCAATACATTGGCCACGTGATGCAAAGATCTGACTCATTTGAAAAGATCCTGATGCTGGGAGAGATTGAAGGTGGGAGGAGAGGGGGATGACAGATGATGAGATGTTTGGATGGCATCACCAACTCAATGGACATGAGTTTGAGTAATTTCTGGGAGTTGGTCATGGACAGGGAGGTCTGGCATGCTGTGGTCCATGGGGTCACAAAGAGTCGGACACGACTGAGCAACTGAGCTGAACTGAACTGAATGGATATGCACATGTAGAGGATTGACTTGTGGACACAGAGTGGGAAGAAAAGGGTGGAATGAATTTAAAAAATAGCATTGCCATATATACACTCTCATGTGTAAAATAGATAACTGCTAGGAAGTTGCTGTATAACACAGGGAGCCCAGTCTGGCACCCTGTGACATGGCTGGGTGGAGGGGAGGGAGGTTCAAAAGGGAGAGGATATATGTATCCTTATGGCTGATTGATGTTGTACAGCAGAAACCAACACAACATTGTAACATAATTTTCCTCCAATTAAAAACAAAGAAAAACCTATACACAGATATTTATAGGAGCTTTGTTCATAATTTCTAAAACCTGGAAACAACCAACATGTTCTGAATAACTAATGGATAAAAAACTGTGGTGCATTCAGACAATGATACATTATTCAGCACTAAAAAGAAATGAGCTATCAAGCCATGAAAAGACATAAAGGAAATGGAAATGTGTATTAGTGAGTGGAAGAAGGTCTACATACTATATGACTCTTGGAGAAGGCAATGGCACCCCACTCCAGTACTCTTGCCTGGAAAATCTCATGGACGGAGAAGCCTGGTAGGCTGCAGTCCATGGGGTCGCTAAGAGTCTGACACGACTGAGCGACTTCACTTTCACTTTTCACTTTCATGCATTGGAGAAGGAAATGGCAACCCACTCCAGTGTTCTTGCCTGGAGACTCCCAGGGACAGGGGAGCCTGGTGGGCTGCCGTCTATGGGGTTGCACAGAGTCGGACATGACTGAGGTGACTTAGCAGATATGACTCTAAGATCTGGAAAAATTGTATACACAGTAAAAAGATAACTCATTTCCTGGATTGAAGGGAATTGAGAGGGATGAATAGGTAGAAAGTGAGAAAGTGTTAGTCACTTAGTCATGTTTGACTCTTTGTGACCCCATGGACTGTAGCCCACCAGGCTCCTCTGTCCATGGATTTCTCCAGGCAAGACTACTGGAGTGGGCTGCCATTCCCTTCTCCAGGGGATCTTCCTGACCCAGGGACTGAAACCACATCTCTTAGGTAGAGACACAGAGTATCTTTGAGAGCAGTGAAAATACTATGTATGATAATCTAATGATGAATGTATGTCATTATACTTTTCTAAAACCATAGATTGTAAAATACCAAGAGTAGACTCTAATGAAAACTGGGGACTTTGGGCAATTATGATGTTTCAGTGTAGGTTTATCAATTGTTAAAAATGTACCACTTTGGTTGTTAGTAATGGGGAAGGTAATACATGTTGTGGGAATAGGGGGCACATGGGAAATTTTTTGTACCTTCTCCTCAGTCTTACTGTGAACTTAAAAATGATCTAATGTATAACAGAATAAAAAAGAAAACTTTGTTATATGATGTGTAAAAGTTGACAATAATTTTGATCAGTGTGACTAGAGACTGTAATTTTTATGGCAAAAGGGAAACAGAAAGAGAATCATAGAATGATATGTAAATGTTCCTCTGGAGAGAATTTATGACTTCTAGCCAGCAGTTTCCTTCTAAGCATGTGAAAATTAACATAACATATCATCTGTTTTAATCCATAAATATACTTTTCAGCAATCATTTTCTCTTGAAGAGAGTGTCTTACTTGCAGAGCCAGAGTGTTTCTTTTTTCATTTGTTCTGTTCTCCTGTCTTGGTAGGCCCAGAATGGACTGGAAACTTTCCAAAGCTGAAATTAAATGTGATCTTACAGGATCTCAGTTCTTGGAAATTTTGTGAATGTGTATGTAACTATTGTGACAGGACAAGTATGTAATATCGTTAGAGCAGAAAATTTTCATTTGGGATGTCCCTGGCTCTCTTTTCCTGAAGCTTTTTCAACATTTCTCTATATATATCCAGAAGTGAAACCTCTGGCTTGTATCTCACCTGAGCAATGTGTTTCTGTAATGCCCTAGTTGGACTTTTTCAGACTCTATGATTTCTACTATAAACAGAACCCAAACTTGTACAATGAGCATATTATTATATTCTGCACTGAGCATAGCTGATGGTGTGTTGTACATTCCTTGATACTATGTGTTTTTCCTTTCCTTTTTCACAAATGCCATTATTTCTTCCTCTCTTTCTCCCACCTTTAACCATTTTACCATAGCTTTCTTCCTCCATTTCACCATAGCTTTCTTCCTCCATTTCATTCCCAGTTTCCATTTCCCATCTCCCATTACCAAAAATATAAAGCCAAATACCAGTCTGGAAGGTCCATACAAGAATATTTTCAAACTGTGTGTTATTACCAATTGCTGCTGCTGCTGCTACTAAGTCACTTCAGTTGTGTCCAACTCTGTGTGATCCCATAGACGGCAGCCCACCAGGCTCCCCTGTCCCTGGGATTCTCCAGGCAAGAACACTGGCGTGGGTTGCCATTTCCTTCTCCAATGCATGAAAGGGAAAAGTGAAAGTGAAGTCACTCAGTCGTGTCCGACTCTAGCGACCCCATGGACTGCAGCCTACCAGGCTCCTCCATCCATGGGATTTTCCAGGCAAGAGTACTGGAATGGGGTGCCATTGCCTTCTCCATTACCAACTAGTGTATGTGAAATCAATTTAGCAGGTTGCAACCAGCATTTTAAAATGTAAAAACAGGAATATCATGTATAGAAAGGCAATTCCTATTTTATGAAACAAATACAGGAGGGCACTGTTTTCATTTTAAGATGTATATTATGCTGTGATGCAAGCTCAAAAATATTTGAAAAACATTACTATAAAGCATATGTATGGTATAAGACATAGATTTAGAGCCTGATCAAGTAATCTGTCAATCAGGCAGCTGACCTAGGTGCCAATCCATAAATTTAAAGAAAATATTCATAGATACTATGAGCAAATGGAGAAAATTCCTTTTCATTTGGTTCAGGTGCTCAGTCATGTCCGACTCTTTGCAACCCCATGGACAGCAGCATGCTGGGCTTCCCTGTCCATCACCAACTCCTGGAGCTTGCTCAAACTCATGTCCATCGAGTCAGTGATGCCATCCAACCATTTCATCTTCTGTCATCCCCTTATCCTCCCGCCTTCAATATTTCCCAGCATCAGGGTCTTTTCCAGTGAGTTAGTTCTGCACATCAGGTGGCCAAAGTATTGGAGCTTCAGCATCAGTTATTCCAATGAATATTCAGAACTGATTTCCTTTAGGATTGAATGGTTTGATCTCCTTGTAGTCCAAGGGACTCAAGAGTCTTCTCCAACACCGCAGTTCAAAAGCATCAATTCTTCGGTGCTCAGCTTTCTTTATAGGCCAACTCTCACATCCATACATGACTACTGGAAAAACCATAGCTTTGACTAGATAGACCTTTGTTGGCAAAGTAATGTCTCTGCTTTTTAATCTGCTAAGTTTGTCATAGGTTTTCTTCCAAGGAGCAAGTGTCTTTTAATTTGATGGCTGTAGTCACCATCTACAGTGATTTTGGAGCCCAGAAAAATAAAGTCTGTCACTGTTTCCATTGTTTCCCCATCTATTTGCCATGAAGTAATGGGACTGGATGCCATGGTCTTAGTTACTTGAATGTTGAATTTTAAGGCCAACTTTTTCACTCTCCTCTTTCACTTTCATCAAGAGGCTCCTTAGTTCTTCACTTTCTGCCATAAGGGTGGTGTCATCTGTATATCTGAGGTTATTGATATTTCTCCCAGCAATCTTGATTCCAGCTTGTGATTCATCCATCCTGGCATTTCACATGATGTACTCTGCATATAATTTAAGTAAATAGGGTGACAGTATACAGCCCTGATGTACTCATTTCCCAATTTGGAACCAGTCCTTGTTCCATGTACGGTTGTATGTGTTTCTTCTTGACCTGCATACAGATTTCTCAGGAGGTAGGTAAGGTGGTCTGGTATTCCCATCACATTAAGAATGCTCCACAGTTTGTTGTGATCTATGCAATCAAAGGTTTTGGCATAGTCAATAAAGCAGAAATAGATGTGTTTCTGGAAATCTCTTGCTTTTTCATTGATCCAATGGATGTTGGCAATTTGATCTCTGGTTCCTCTGCTTTTTCTAAATCCAGCTTGAACATCTGGAAGTTCTTGGTTCACATTCTGTTGAAGCCTCATATGGAGAATTTTGAGCATTACTTTACTAGCGTGTGAGATTAGTAGAATTGTGCAGTAGTTTGAGCATTCTTTGGCATTGCCTTTCTTTGGGATTGGAATGAAAACTGACCTTTTCCAGTCCTGTGGCCACTGCTGAGTTTTCCAAGTTTGTTGGCATATTGAGTGCAGCACTTTAACAGCATCACCTTTTAGGATTTGAAATAGCTCAGCTGGAATTCCATCACCTCCACTAGCTTTGTTGGTAGTTTTGCTTCCTAAGGCCCACTTGACTTCATATTCCAGGATGTCTGGCTCTAGGTGAGTTATCAAACCATCATGGTTATCTGGGTCATGAAGATCTTTTTTGTATAGTTCTTCTGTACACCTCTTGCCACCTCTTCTTGATAACTTCTGCTTCTGTTAGGTCTATACAATTTCTGTCCTTTATTATTGAGCCCATCTTTGCATGAAATGTTCCCTTGGTATCTCTACTTTTCTTGAAGAGATCTCTACTCTTTCCCATTCTAATGTTTTCCTCTACTTCTTTACATTGATCACTGAGGACAGCTTTCTTGTCTCTCCTTGTTATGCTTTGGAACTCCGCATTCACGTGGGTGTATCTTTCCTTTTCACCTTTTCCTTTAACTTCTGTTCTTTCCTCAGCTATTTGTAAAGCCTCCTCAGAAAAACATTTTGCCTTTTTGCATCTCTTTTTCTTGGGGATGTCTTGATCACTGCCTCCTGTATAATGTCACAAACCTCCATCCATGGTTCCATTTACTGGGACTCTATTAGGAGAGTAGTTCTTGTGGACAAAATAGATGAGTTTATAGACAGGATTGTATTGCTTAGAGCAGCAGGCAAAGTCTTAGTCCTTTTTTTTTTTTTTTTTTTAATGTTCTCCCATTTCCACACACAGCTAATACTGATGTTTTAATCCATTTTCAACAAATATTTAAATGAGTTTAATTTTACAGGGCACCAGATTGTTATCCTGCTGAATTTGCTTATGTGTCTTGACTCAAGTTTGTGTAGATCTTAAACTCAGAGGAAGCAATGCTGTTGTAAAAAATGTATTTATTAGTTAAGATTGTAATAGCTTTTGTAATAATGAAGCTCAATTTTAGGATTTAGTACAATATAAGACTTCTTGTTATTCATATGATTTACATTGCAGGTGTGGAAAAGTCAGTGGGTAGCTTTCCTCCAAATGATGATTCAAGTAGTCAGAATTTTTTCCCATGCTGTGACTCTCTCAGACTTTTAGAGTCTTCTGCGTCCAGCCTGAAGATGGGGAAATAGAGTGTGACAAACACAAACCCACTTACTAAAAACTCTGACCTGGAAATGATACCCATCACTTCTGTTCACATTGCATTGGCAAAAACTTGATATCTGACCACATCTGGAGGTATCCCTCCACACTGGGAGGGACTAGGAAATGCCCTCCTAGCTAGTTGCCTGCCTCTCAGTAACACCACTACATAGTAAAGAGGGGATGCATTTTTGGGGAACAGCTTTCTCTTTCAGTCACCCAAGTTATAGTATTCATAAAAGTGTCTCTGGAAATTGCCAACTTACTGGATTTTTGGAACACATTGCTCTTCTTTTTACCATCTCCATGCTCTTTTGCATCGTGACAGGGTTGTGTTGATTATTGGTGCTTATACTTTTCTGGATAAATATAGACCATTTCATTTCTGTCTTACTAAGGTAGTGATTTTGGCATCTTTACATATAGTTGCACACTGCTCTTTGTTTAAATGAATGTAGTTAGCAAACATGAAATGTATAAGTAAATCCTAAGTTGTGGGCAGCTGCCTCATTTGTTCAGCTGTATGATTTCCATTTGGTTGACCAGGCAGAGTGCTTTGCATTTTATGATTTGTGATATTTGGATGCAGTAGAATGGCTTTAAGTTTTGATTAAACAGAAAGCTTGAAAAGGTTTAAGCAGTAAGCTGTATAATATTGAAAACATTATAATCTGGTTTAAATAAACAATCATCTGAATGAATTAGATATAAACACATTTATTTTGGGCAGAAAACATTTACTTAGAAATTGTGCCTATGATTTTTCTTTAGGCTTCTGAATATCATAATAGTTCATGATTATGGGTTGCAATTGTTGGCAGAGGCATTATTGCTTTATTAGAATTCTCGTTCAATATCTGTATGGTACTATTATTTGATTATCACTGTATTTATTCTCCTCTGACAATCAGAACAAAATATTAAAACTTGGAACTTCGTAATATCACCTGGAGTTTTCTTCAGAGATACCTGTCAACAGTGTGACTATGGAAAATTGTGTTGCCTATGTCTGAAATTCAATGTGCAAATATCCTCAAAATAATGAATGCAAAAGATTTGTTAAATTAGTACTGATAAGATGGCTTTGCCTTCACTGAAATGAGTCCAACACTAAATTTATATAATGAATTACTCTCTCATCTTTCCTTTTTGTTTCCTGATCTAGTTTAGTGAGCAGGAAAATTAAGTGCTAATATTAAATTCACTGGAGTATACAAGAAAAAGGAATAGCGTCCACACTGTTGATTAAATGGCAAGGTAGAAGGCTGGCCATAAGGTTTAATTGGAAGCATGGGAGCTGTTGGTTTCTTTGTGTTATCTGACCATCGGAATGTTGATTCTTTTCTAACAAATCATCAAGAGACAAAAGAGAAAAAATGGTGACATGGGGAATAAAAGTATTTCCTCATTTCCAAAATAATTGATCAGTAACCACTCTAAAGTTATTCATTACTTTATGTCAGTGTTTTGCAACATGAATTCCATAGAAATATTCACCATGTGAAATACTCCACAAAAAAAAGACTTTAAAAGAAAATAAGTTAGGGAAACACTAAATCCTTTCTTACAGATGATCACAATGCTTGTTAGCATTTTGAAGGCTTTCAGAAATCCTTCTGTTAGGAAGCCTATTTGACTTTAAACCTAGAGATCTCAATTTATTTTAAGCCACTATTTTTTTTAGTAAGTATTAACCCTAATCCCTGGATTTCTGCCCAGCCTTTTTTTCTTATAAGAAAAAGGTGAAAAATAATGCTTGTAGTTTATAAAATATAGAAATAGTTTTGTTTTCAAAACCCAAAATATAGTACCCAAAAGAATTGAAAACACTTTTCCAAATGAAAATTTATACATCAGTGTTCATAGCAGCAGTATTCACAATATCCAAAAGTGGAAACAACTCAAATGTCTATTAATTGATGAATGAACAAATAAATGAGGCAAATCCGTGTAAAGGAATGTTGTTTGACTATAAAAGGGAATGAGGTACTGGTACATGCTACAACATGGATGAACTTTGAAAACATACTAAGTAATAGAAGACAATCACATAAGACTACGTATTATATGATTTTATGTATACAAAATGTCTAGAATAAGCAAATATATATAGACAAGGTAAATTTTGTGATTGGTTAAGAGTCAGGAGATGGGGATTGGGGAATGGCAGCTAAATGGTATAGAATATCTCTTTGTGGTGACGAAAATGTTGTAAAATTGACCATGGTGATTTTTGCACATATCTGTTAATACACACAAAACCACTGAATTGTGTACTTAAAATGATTGAATTTATTGTATGTGAATTATATCTGAATAAAGTTGTTAAAAATGAATGATAGTCATCAGTCAGTAAATGCTTAAATGTCCATAAATTCTTCTTAAATATAAACAATATCTGGTAAAAGATGGAGTTATCTTGAAAAAGCTGCTCAAATTAAAATCAAATTATTTAAAGATTTTTTAACTTAAGTCATTAATAGCAATATTCAGTTCAGGTCAGTCACTCAGTCGAGTCTGACTCTTATGACCCCATGAACTGCAGCACACCAGGCTTCCCTGTCAATCACCAACTCCTGAAACATACTCAAATGCATGTCCATTGAGTTGGTGATGCCATCCAACCATCTTATCCTCTGTCGTCCCCTTCTCCTCCTGCCTTCAATCTTTCCCAGCATCAAGGTCTTTTCCAAACAGTCAGTTCTTTGCATCTGGTGGCCAACGTATTGGAGCTTCAGCTTCAACATCAGTCCTTCCAATGAATATTCAGGACTGATTTCCTTTAGGGTGGACTGGTTGGATCTCCTTGCAGTCCAAGTGACTTCAAGAGTCTTCTCCAACACCACAATTCAAAAGCATCAAGTCTTTGGCAGTCAGCTTTCTTTATAGTCCAACTCTCACATCCATGCATGACTACTAGAAAAACCATAGCTTTGACTAGGTGGACCTTTGTTGGCAAAGTAATGTCTCTGCTTTGTAGTATGCTGCTTGGTTGGTCATAACTTTCCTTCCAAGGAGCAAGTGTCTTGTAATTTCATGACTGCAATCACCATCTACAGTAATTTTGGAGCCCAGAAAAATAGTCAGCTATTTGTAAAGTCTCCTCAAACAACCATTTTGCCTATTTGCATTTCTTTTTTGGGGGGTATAGTCTTGATGACTGCCTCCTGTGCAGTGTCACAAATCTCTGTCCATAGTTCTTCAGGCACTCTGTCTATCAGATCTAATCCCTTGAATCTATTTGTCACTTCCACTGTATAGTCATAAGGGATTTGATTTAGGTCATTTGAGTGATCTAGTGGTTTTTCCAGGAGTCCAAGGGACTCTCAAGAGTCTTCTCCAAAACCATAGTTTAAATCATCAATTCTTCAGCGCTCAGCTTTCTCTATAGTCCAACTTTCATCTCCATACATGACTACTGGAAAAACCATAGCTTTAACTAGATGGACATTTGTTGGCAAAGTAAAGTTTCTGTTTTTTAGTATGCTGTCTCGTTTGGTCATAGCTTTTCTTCCAAGGGGCAAGCACCTTTTACTTTCATGGCAGGCCCCATCTGCAGTGATTTTGGAGCCCCCCAAAATAAAGTCTGTCACTGTTTCCACTGTTTCTCCATCTATTTGCCATGAGGTGATGGGACCAGATGCCATGATCTTAGTTTTCTGAATGTTGAGCTTTAAACCAGTCTTTTTACCCTCCTCTTTCACTTTCATCAAGAGGCTCTTTAGTTATTGTTCAGCTTGTTCTTCATCCAGCCCAGTGTTTCTCATGATGCACTCTGCATAGACGTTAAATAAGCAGGGTGACAATATACAGCCTTGACGTACTCCTTTCCCGATTTGGAACCAATCTTTTGTTCCATGTCCAGTTCTAATTGTTCTAGTTATTGTAAATAGAGCTTCAGTGAACACTAGGGTACATGTGTCTTTTTCACTTTTTGTTTCCTCAGGGTATATGCCTAGTAGTGGGGTTGCTGGTACATATGATGGTTTTATTCCTAGTTTTTAAGTAATCTCTATACTGTCTTCCATAGTGGCCATATCAATTTACATTCCCAGCAACAGTGTAAGAGGATACCCTTTTCCCAACATCCTCTCTGGCATTTATTGTTTGTAGACTTTTTGATGATGGCCATTCTGACTGGAATGAGGTGCTATCTCATTGTAGTTTTGATTTGCATTTATCTAATAATGAATGGGGAGAAGGCAATGGCACCCCACTCCAGTACTCTTGCCTGGAAAATCCCATGGACGGAGGAGCCTAGTGGGCTGCAGTCCATGGGGTCGCTAAGAGTCAGACACGACTGAGCGACTTCACTTTCACTTTCCACTTTCATGCATTGGAGAAGGAAATAGCAACCCACTCCAGTGTTCTTGCCTGGAGAATCCCAGGAACGGGGAAGCCTGGTGGGCTGCAGTCCATGGGGTCGCACAGAGTCTGACACGACTGAAGCGACTTAGCAGCAGCAGTGGTAATGAATGATGTTGAGTATATTTCCATGTGTTTGTTAGCCATCTGTATTTCTTCTTTGGGGAAATATCTGTTTAGGTCTTTTCCCCACTTTTTGATTGGGTTGTTTGTTTTTCTGGTGTTGAGTTGTATGAGCTGCTTGTATATTTTGGAAATTAATCCTTTGTCAGTTGTTTCATTTGCTATTATTTTCTCCCATTCTGAGCATTGTCTTCACCTTGTTTATAGTTTCCTTTTCTGTGCAAAAGTCTTTTTAATTTAATTAGGTCCCACTTGTTTACTTTTTTTTTTTCCCCATTACTCTAGGAGGTGAGTCATAGAGGATCTTGATTTGATTTATGTCATCCAATGTTCTGCCTATGTTTTCCTCTAAGCATTTGATTGTTTCTGTTCTTACATTTAGGTCTTTAATCCATTTTGAGTTTATATTTGTATATGGTGTTAGGAAGTGTTCTAATTTCATTGTTTTATATGTAGCTGTCCAGGTTTCCCAGTACCACTTATTGAAGAGGCCTTCTTTGCCCCATTGTATATTCTTGCCTCCTTTGTCAAAAATAAGGTACCCATATGTGTGTGGGCTTATTTCTGGGCTTTCTATCTTGTTCCATTGGTCTATATTTCTGTCTCTTTGCCAGTACCATACTGTCTTGATGAATGTAGCTTTGTAGTATAATCTGAAGTCAGGAAGGTTGATTCTTCCAGCTCCATTCTTCTTTTTCAGGACTGCTTTGGCTATTCAGGATCTTTTGTGTTTCCATATGAATTGTGAAATTTTTTGTTCTAGTTCTGCGAAAAATGCCAGTGATAATTTGATAGGGATCATATTGAATCTGTAGATTGCATTTGGTAGTATGCTGCTAAGTCACTTCAGTTGTGTCCGACTCTGTGCGACCCCATAGGTGGCAGCCCACTAGGCTCCCCAGTCCCTGGGATTCTCCAGGCAAGAACACTGGAGTGGGTTGCCATTTCCTTCTCCAATGCATGAAAGTGAAAAGTAAAGTGAAGTCGCTCAGTGGTATCCAACCCTCAGCGACCCCATGGACTGCAGCCTTCCAGGCTCCTCCATCCATGGGATTTTCCAGGCAAGAGTACTGGAGTGGGGTGCCATTGCCTTCTCCGATTTGGTAGTATAGTCATTTTCAAAATATTCATTCTTCCTACCTAGGAACATGGAATATCTCTCTCATCTGTTTATGTCATCTTTGATTTCTTTCATCAGTGTCTTATACTTTTATGAACACAGTTCATTTGTCTCCTTGCTGCTGCTAAGTCACTTCAGTCGTGTCCAACTCTGTACAACCCCATAGATGGCAGCCCACCAGGCTCCCCCGTCCCTGGGATTCTCCAGGCAAGAACACTGGAGTGGGTTGCCATTTCCTTCTCCAATGCATGAAAGTGAAAAGTGAAAGTGAAGTCACTCAGTCGTGCCCGACTCTTAGTTAAGTTTATTTCTAGATATTTTATTTTTTTGTTGCAATGGTGAATGGGATATATTCCTTAATTTCTGTTTCTGATTTTTCATTGTTAATACATAGGAATGCAAGTGATTTATGTGTGTTGATTTTGTATCTTGCAACTTTGCTAAATTCACTGATTAGCTCTAGTAATTTTCTGATAGTATCTTTAGGGTTTTCTATGTATAATATCATATCATCTACAGACAGTGAAAGCTTTACTTCTTCTTTTCTGATGTGAATTCCTTTTATTCCTTTTCCTTCTCTGATTGCTGTAGCCAGGACTTCCAAAACTATGTTGAATAATAGTGTTGAGTGTGAACACCCTTGTCTTCTTCCTGATCTTAGGGGGAATGCTTTCAGTTTTTAACTATTGAGAATAATGTTTACTGTGGGCTTATATATGGCCTTTACTATGTTGAGGTAGGTTCCTTCTATGCCCAATTTTTGAAGAGCTTTAATCACAAATGGGTGCTGAATTTTGTCAAGGCTTTTTCTGCAGCTTTTGAGATTATCATATGGTTTTTATCTTTCAGTTCGTTAACATGGTGTATCACATTGATTGATTTGCATATATTGAAGAATCCTTGCATCCCTGGAATAAACCCAACTTGATCATGGTGTATGTGCTTTATAACGTGTTGTTGAACTCTGTTTGCTAGAATTTTGTTGAGGCTTTTTGCATCTATGTTCATCAGTGATATTGGCCTGTAGTTTTCTTTGTGTTGTCTTTGTCTGGTTTTAGTATCAGGGTGATGGTGCCCTCATAGAATGGGTTTGGAAGTGTTCCTTCCTCTGCAATTTTTTGAAAGTGTTTTAAAGGGATAGACATTAGCTCGTCTCTAAATGTTTGATAGAATTCACCTGTGAATCCATCGAGTCCTGGGCTTTTAGTTTTGGGGAGATTTTTGATCACAGCTTCAATTTCAGTGCTTGTAATTGGGTTGTTCATAACTTCTAATCCTTCCTGATTCAGTTGGAAGATTGAACTTTTCTAAGAATCTGTCCATTTCTTCCAGGTAATCCATTTTATTGCCATATAGTTGCTCATAATAGTCTCTTATAATCCTTTGTATTTCTGCATTCTGTTGTAACGTCTCCTTTTTCATTTCTAATTTTGTTGATTTGTTTCTTCTATCTTTTTTTCTTGATGAGTCTGTCTAAAGGTTTGTCCATTTTATCTTCTCCAAGAACCAGCTTTTAGTTTTATTAATCTTTGCTATTGTTTCTTTCATTTTTTCCCATTTTTTTCTGCTCTGATTTTTATGATTTCTTTTCTTCTGCTAATTTTTTTATTTTCCTTTGATTTCTCCAGTAACCTCTTCATTATTTAGAAACATATTGCTTAATCTCCATGTGTTTGTGATTTTTACTTTTTTTTTTTTTTGGTAATTGATATCTAGTCTCATAGTGTTGTGATCAGAAAAGTTGCTTGGTATGATTTCAATTTTCTTAAATTTACTGAGGTTAGGACTTGTGACCAAAGATGTGGTTTATCCTGGAGAAAGTTCCTTGTGCACCTGTGAAGAAGGTGTATTCTTCTGCATTTGGCTGGAATGTCCTGAAGATACCAATGAGTGTTGATCTCATTTTTGTTTTACTTACAAGTTTGTTTTATTTTCTGTATTCTACATATTAATTATATAGTACAGTGTTTATCTTTCTCTGACTTATTTCACTTAGCATAATATCCTCCACATCTGTACATATTGTTGAAAATTTTCATTCTTTTTAAGGCTGAGGAGTATTCTATTGTGTACTATTCTAATACTATATATATATGCACACACAATAGAATACTATTATAATACTACTATACTGATAGTGTGTGTGTGTTTGTGTGTGTGTGTGTATACACGTTTCAGTTCAGTTCAGTCGCTCAGTCGTGTCTGACTCTTTGCAACCCCATGAATTGCAGCACGCCAGGCCTCCCTGTCCATCACCAACTCCCGGAGTTCACTCAAACTCACGTCCATCGAGTCAGTGATGCCATCCAGCCATCTCATCCTCTGTCATGCCCTTATCCTCCTGCCCCCAATCCCTCCCAGCATCAGAGTCTTTTCCAATGAATCAACTCTTATATATATATATATATATATATATATATATATATATATATATATATCTGATCTCCTTTATCCATTCATCTGTTGATGGACACTTAGGTTGATTCCACATCTTGGCAATTGCAAATAATGCTGCTATGAACACTGGAGTTCATGTGTCTTTTTGAATTAGTGGTTTTTTTTTCCAGTTGTATACTCAGGAGTGGATTTCTTGGTAATATGGTAGTTGTGTGTTTAGTTTTTTGGGAAACACCCATACTGTTTTCCATAGTGGCTGCAGCCAATTTACATTCCCCTCAATAGTCCACAAGGCTTTCCTTTATTCTATATCTTTACCAGCACATTGTGTTTTGTCCTTTTACTAAAAACTGTTCTGATAGTTATGAGGTGGTATCAGTATCTCATTGTGGTTTGATTTGCATTTTCCTGATGATTAACAGCTTTGAGCATCTTTTCATATGCCTGTTGGCCATCTGTTCATCTTTGTAAAAATGTCTATTCAAGTGTTCCTCCCGTTTTTAATGTTTTTTTTTTTCTGTTGTGTGAGTTGTTTAAATATTTTGGATATTAACCCATTATCAGTCATATCATTTGCCAATATTTTCTCCCATTGAGTAAGTTATCTTTTCATTTTGGTTTTGTTTCCTTGGCTATGCAAAAGCTTAAAAGTCTAATTAGGTCTCATTTATTTATTTTTGCTTTTATTTCCTTTTCTTTAGCAGAGAAATCCAAAAATATTGCTGTAATTCATGTCAAAGAGTGTTCCACATAGTTTTCTTGTAGGAGTTTTATGAGTTTTAGTCCTACATTCCATTTTGAGTTTATTATTGTATATGGTGTTAGAGAATGTTCTAGTTTCATTTGTTTACATGTAAGTGTCCGATTTTCCCAGCACCACTTAATGAATGGACTGTTTTTTAATCCATTGCTTATTCTTGCCTCCTTTGTCATAGATTAATTGTAGGTTCATTGGTCTGTTTCTGGGCTCTTTATTCTGTTCCATTGTTCTATTTGTCTGTTTTTGTGCCTCCACTAGGCTGTTTTGTTTACTGTAACTTTATAGTATAGTCTAAAGTTAAACTATTCTTCTTTCCTAATATTACTTTGCCTGTTCAGAGTCTTTTGTGTTTCCATACAAATTTTAAAATTACTCTAATTCTGTGAAAAATGCCATTGGTGTTTTGATCTTCATATAGTTTAATTTGTCTTTCTCCAGCTTATTTTAGAATTTTAAGGGAAATTTTTCTATTAGAGTCATAAGAGTAGTCATATTCCTCCAGATTTTTTAAAAGGTGAATAAATATGGTTTAACTGTAAGATACATGCTGAGTTTTACTATTTTTAACTGAGTTAAAGTGTATGAAGTATGATGTATAATGATATAGCATTTGATACAATTTCAGAAATACAGTTGAGGAGGTACTTATTTGTGGAAATAAAATAACATGAAAAATGTTTAGAAACTTATCAGCAAAAATGAAAAAAATAGATGGGACAATAACTAAACTAAGTGGTTAGGGAACATAAGACCTCAAGTTTTTTTTTATTTGGGTTTTTCCTTTTATTTTTCAAATTAGAAAAACACAACTCACTTAAAGTGAATATAAAGCCATTTATGTTTCACTGTCTGAGTGGAAATTGCCAAAAGTAATGAAAGTACCAAATTTTTGGTTCCAATTGGAAAATTCTAAATAAAAACCATGTCATGCAAATGACTGTAAATTTTTCATATCCAGCTTAACAGTTCAGTTCAACAAATATTTACACTGAGCAGCCTACCATTGTGTTTACTAAGAGTCTGGGCTTTGGAATCAGATGACCTGAGGAGGTTTTCCCAGATCACAGCTCATTATCTGACTTTTAGTGAGTTAAAATGTCAATTGTCTTAGTTTCTTCCTCTCATACCTACTTTGCAGTGGTGCAGTGAGGATTCAACAGAAAAGTGTGTGTGTGTGCCTGGCTATAGTAAGCACTCAATAAGCAATAAACAGTAATACAAACTCTGTGTCAGACTTTGTTTATACAAAGACCGATAAGACATTATGTGTTATTAAAGTATAAGCAAAATATATATTGAGACATGACTCTAATGCAGCTGGCTTAACAATGAACACATATGTCAAACTGTTACATTACTTAGTTGTCTATATTATACAAATTATAGGAAAAAAATACTACACAAGCAATGCTAAATTGAGTTCTATATGTGTAAATATCAAATAATATATGAGTTCCCAAACTCTGATATAAAATTCCTGGTATGGCATAAGTTGGCTATGACTTTACAATACACACTGTGGTAGCTTTAAAATGCATTTTGGGGAAATTCATTATATCCTTAAAATCTTCAAAGTGAGATCAGCATGTAAGGAAAGTGAAGTTTGCTTTACTTTTAAAATAACTTTTTTAAATAAAATTGATATTTTGGAAAATATGTGTTTTTTTGTTGCTTAGAAGCTTCACACGAAAAGCTTCTATGAGGTCAAAAGAACATACCTCAACCATCTATGCATTTATTGGTCATTCTCTATAGACTGCTTTGTAGTGAAAAGAGAGAGCCCTTCAAAATGCAGTCATATATAGAATAAAGTACAAGAACACAATATGATTTATTTCCATGCAAAGAGTGAATTTATTTTAATAGGGGAAGCATCGATATACAAAACAATGTTGTAATTATCTCATTGAGAGTTGTTTGTTAATTTCTTAGAAGGGAAGAGCTTTTGAGGTGTGCCATGGGCCCTGGTTGTTTTTTAGTTAAATGTAACTTATATTGTTGATGAATAAAGGATAGTTGTTTTCTACATCATTTATTCCCCTTCTGCATCCATCAGCTGATACAGATAGAAGAGTATCACTGGGATGATGACAAGCCCTTCTTGTGCCCAACTTACACCATTCAGTTTTCCAATTAATTTAGCATTTTATTCAGACAGAGCTCTCTGTCAACTCGCAATCCACACTTGCCAAATTTTGATCAGAGTTTACTATAGTCACTCCCAAGGTCTACATGTTTCCTCTGAATCAAAAGAAGAGGTTCATTAATGTGCAAAGTAATATTTAAGTATGGATTATATTTTGATGTGTTCTCTAGCAATTCATCATTCCTAGATGGCATATTATGTGTGATTATAAATAACGTGCTTGCTTCTCCTGGGTGGCTTATAAATGAATTGTGAAGGTAGTTCCATACATATTGTAGAAATATTTGCACACTTCCTATAGATAGCTTCATTGAAAGGTCACTTTTGTTGTTTACTTTGTGCATGACTGAGAGGTTACAGAGGTGAGGAAGTCTCGGCCCTACCCTTAAGGATGTTGGTGTCTAGTTAGTGTTCTTCATTGCTTAGTCATGTCCTACTCTTTGCAACCCCATGGACTGTAGCTCACCAGGCTCCTCTGCCCATGGGGATTCTCCAGGCAAGAACACTGGAGTGGGTTGCCATGCCCTTCCCCAGGGGATTTTCCCAGCTCAGGGATCAAACCCAGGTGTCCCGCATTGCAGGCCAATTCTTTACCGTCTGAGCCACCAGGGAAGCCCTGTGTAGTTAAGGAAATTAAATGAGTCAATCAACACTTACAGTACAATGTAGTAACTACCCTTATAAAAGAAAACACTGGTGCTGTGGAAACTAGAGTTGGTACAGATAAACAAGTTACAGAAGCCTTTATGAAATGATATGAAAATGTATACTTGGATAGATAAGTTCTGAGATACACATGTCATATATTTTATCTTGCCTTCCTCTTTAGTGACAAAATTTTTAACAAAACATTCCAGGTGGAAAAGAGTTACATAATTTTTTTATTTTCTCTATTCCAAGGAATTCACATACCCAGGCTCAGAATAAAGGTTGAGGACCTTTATTTGGCTTCTCTGTTATGATACCCAGAAGCCAAGCTAACTGGCTTAGCATAATAAGAACAATAAATCAAGAAAATAGAGTTAAGTTTCTGAATGGAACAGAGGTATTCATCATTATGAGTATAACTTTATTTTTCTCTCATAAACTGCAGCCATAATATACGAGTTTTAATGTGTTTCTGATTTTCCTGGAGACATGAATCACAGATTCAGTCATCCTAATCAACAGCCAAACATGCTAAACTGGACCCTAGCACATTTAATATGTTTCCTTAGCACAGCTCATACTATAGTTTTCTTTTCCCTCTGTATTTTTCTTCTTTATACTTTCTGTAGAATGACTGTCTTTGACAGTGAATTGAACAAGAGTGAGGAGGATGGAGTTAGGCTGTGTTCCAAATTGACAAAATTAGTCTGTTGGAATCAAAAGGTGTCCAGGGACAGTTACAATGAAGACAGAATTGAGGAGGAGGGGATTCTTCCTTTTTGCCTTGGGCCAATAAGTAACTAAATTAACACAGCTAGCAAACTATTTAAAAAAATTCTATGTGTGTAAGATGGATTCAGAGGAAAACAGTGTTACCTCTAAAGCAGTCTGCAGGTAAGCATGTTATTTCACATAGCAGACCGTGGCTCTAGAGAAGAGAAATCATTGTGATTTTCTGTCATGATAGGAATCAGTCTTCAGATCATAAATAAGCAACATGGAGAAGTAATTTTTCCCTTCTTGTCATCATGACCCACAAAACCATGGATGTTTCAAAGTACGCAGTCAATTCAATATATATTTCTTGGGGGCCTGCTAGGTGCTATGTGCTAGAAATATAGTGATACTCAAGAAAGACATGAAGTCTGCAGTGTGGCAGGCAAGGCAAATATTGCACAAGAAGTTACAGGTATGAGTGTTATGAAAGAAATTTAAAAGATCGTGGGAGTGTCAGAGGGGACCTAATTTAGCCTTGGAGCAGGTAGATATGGTCAGAGTCTCCCATCTTGGAGATAGGAAGGACAAAGGAGATTCTTTAGCACTGTACCTACCACCTTGGTACTTTGTTCTTCTTGACATTCACCCCAAGGATAATGGAGCCATTTAAGTTCAGTGCTAAACTCCCCTTGCTCTGCAAACATTCTAGAAGGGTTAACCCTTATCCATCACTTAGGAATGCTTTTAGTTATGTTTTCCAAGAGTTCTGTGACATTCTCAGGCCCAGTGCAGTGTCTTTACCCTTCTATTTGGTTTCAGAAGCTTGTCTCTCAGGAGGAAACATATGGAGTTAAATTTTGTTTTATCCAGTTCTACAGTTCATTCATTGAGAGTCTTCTGGGCCAAGGAATCCATTGTCAGTAGGAGTTAGTTTTCCCTACTAATGAAAAACTACTAGGGAGGCAGAAAAAATAATCTTTTTTAAAAAAGTGGTGTGTTTGGTGGGGAGGGGGGCTGTGAAGATAACAGTGTTTATTCCGGAACTTCCTTAAAGGAATTCAAAGTTGATTTCTGGAGTGAAAGGAAGTGTATACAAAAACTGGGGATCAGTGCTGTGCTCCTTGAGTATGCCTCCAAAAGCATGGTAAATTGTCCTTCTGAAGCTCAGTCCTGTTGTGGCCTGAGTAAATGGCATAGAGGAAAAAGTATTGCTTTTCCTTCACACCCAGTTCTGGCTGACCTGGCAGGTAAAATGCAACCTTGGGATATATTGATATCCTTGAGGAAAATCTGGACTCTATTAATCCTGGCAGTGCTACTAACCTTGGATGACACTAATCCTGAGCAGCTAGGCTTTCTTTTCTGGGACTCAGTTTGACCATTTGTAAAAATGAGAAGGTTCAATTGTAATTCTGTGGTTTTCTTCCTAGGCATTCCACGATGATACCATTAGGAATAATTGCATTGGCCAAGAGTTTGCCACTTCACACATACACAGACGTGCGTGTGCACACACACCCTTGTTTTCAACAAGAATAGTTCAGCTTTTATCCACCTTCATGTTCTAATCTGTTCAAGATTCATATGTTGAAATTCTAATCCCCAGTGTGATGGAATTTAGAAGATAGGCCCCTGGGAAATAATTAGGTCCTGAGGATGGAGTCCACATGAATGGGATTTTTGAGTGCCCATGTGATCATTTCATAATGTATACAAAAATCAAATCACTATGTTGTCCACCTGAAACTAATCTAGTGTGTTAATTATAACTCAAATTTTTTTTAAAAAAATGAGAAGTTCCCTTAGAGCTCTCTTGCTCTCTTTCTGCAAGAGAAGATACAATAAGAAGCAGTCTACAACACAGTAGAGAGTTCTCACCAGATCCCAACCATGCTGCTATATTGACCTCAAATTTCCAACATCCAGAACTGGAAGCAGTACATTTCTATTAGTTAAACACCACCGAGTCTACAGTACTTTGTTGTGGTCTATGATATTGAATTGAAACAGTAATTTTAAGGGACTTTGAGGGGCATCAAGATCTAAGGAAATATCCAAATTGCTTTTATTTGGAATTTTTACCATCAGAAACTTGGACTTTGGCAATTGGACTTTATACTATTTTTATTATTGTCATTATTTTGTTTTATTTACTCTTAATTTTGCTAAAGTTGCTTTTTTAAAATTTATTTTATTTTTAAACTTTACAATATTGTATTGGTTTTGCCAAATATCGAAATGAATCCACCACAGGTATACATGTGCTCCCCATCCTGAGCCCTCCTCCCTCCTCCCTCCCCATACCATCCCTCTGGGTCGTCCCAGTGCACCAGCCCCAAGCATCCAGTATCGTGCATCAAACCTGGACTGGCGCCTCGTTCCATATATATTATACATATTTCAATGCCATTCTCCCAAATCATCCCACCCTCTCCCTCTTGCTTTTGAAATGTCATATCTTAATTATGTTCCAGAGAAAATGTATTTCTTTAGGGACATCTTTGGCAGGGCTGGCATCATCAATGTGTGACCCATGCAGTTGCTTTGTTTACTATTCTTCTGGTGTTTTCTTGAAATTCTTGATGACTTTTGAGCAAGAAATCCAGCATTTTCATACTGTACCAGGTTCAACAAATTATATAACCAATCCTGGTCCTTGGTGTCTGTTTTATCCTAATTTTACTGTGTTACGTGGCCCATGGATGGTGGTAGTAGGGAGGAAAATGAACAGAGAGAGAGTAATGTGGTTTGTTTTAGACTCCAGACACCTAGAGTTTGTCATCAAGCCTGATTTCCAGGTTGAATGGCTGGAAGTTGAGTTGGCCCTGCTTCTTGAGATTGGGGGGTAAAGTGTGAAGTTCTCCACAGCCTAGGTATAGTCATTTCTGTGTTGCTGCTTGGATAATTCATGTCTGTCACATATGAATTATTTTAAAGGTGTCTGACATGAGCTATCTTGTAAACTTGGCTACAGGAGGTAGGCAGATGGAGTGCTGGATTAGGAAGATTTATTGCTGCCATCAGATAAGAAAAGAGAACCCTGCTAACAGCTTCCTATCACTCTGGATGCCATATATGGTACATATTAATAAGTGAATGCTGGCACATGCCTAGGTCTCCCCCTTAGGACAGGCACTGAGGCATCATTGAGATTATTTATTGTTATTGTTCATGGTATTCTTATGAAGCCTGCAGGATGAGGCCTAATATGATGGTTAACATTGCAGAGCTGTAGGCCTCAGAGAAGATATATATCCCAGGCTTAGCAACCTAGAGGTAAGCTCCCAGCTAACAAGCATGATAAATTAAAAACTTGTTTCACGTGGATATCATGGCACAAATAGAGTTGTTAGTTAGTGACCCACTATCGCTAGGATGCATACTCTGAGGGGTTCTTCATGAGCAATACTGGGTCTTTTTCCTTCTGACAGGTTCTCCTTGGAATTAGCAACAGAAATATTCTGGCTATATGGGTGCAGTCTGTGGCTGTAGAAAGTTTTAAGACAAATTAATTTGCTAGTCAATAACCAGAACCTTGCTGGTGTCTTTTCTGATCAAAATAGAAAGAAAACCATCTCTATTTTCCTGGCCTATTAAAAAAAAAGATCCAAAGAAAGTATGTATACCCTAACTTATCTCATGCTAGGGAAAGAGGTTTAAGAAGAATGTATCAGAATAGTGAAGTTTATTTGAATTAGCCCTTACTATTTGCAGCTTACATTGACCTCTCCGGGAATGGGCTATCATGTATCTTGTCTTTTTCTAAGCTAGTATCTCCATTTAGCATAGGCAGAGTTGATATGTGGGTCTTGTAGCAGCTTGGACTCTTGGTGTTCAGGGACTTATGGTAGTCCCTTGCAGTTTCTGAAATCAGTCTTTCTTTGAAATGGGGCCACTCAATTTGTAACTTCTTTCTCCTACAGTCATTTAGAGTTATGAATTTGCATGAAAGAAATGGAAATCGGAGCATATTTTTGAATAGACTGTATAAAAAGAGCTTTCCAGGAAGATTGGTGCTTTTGCCAATATAATCTAGGTTTATTTCACTTTGTACCTCAGTCTTGCACTTTTCTCTTGCGTTTAAATGTATGAACTGGGAATTATACCCCACATTCATGTGTGGTACGGCCAATGACCATTCACATCAAAGGACCCAACTCCTCTTGCTTAAGGTTTCATTCTCTCTGGGCTGGTAGAATGTTGGCAAACTCCACATTATGCCTTTCCCTTGCTTCTGTTCCTCTTCCCTACCAACCAGCATGCCTTTCTCTGTTCTCTCCCTGCCTAAACCTATACTTCATGGCTCCCTCTTGTGCCACCATCTCCCTGAAGCCTTTTCTCAGTACTTCTTCTCAAACCAAACATCCTGTCCTTGAAATTCAGATAGTACTCTCAAGTCAGTACCGTAATGTTTTATACTTAGTTATCATATAACTTGGGCTTCCCTGATGTCTCAGATAGTAATGAATCTGCCCGCACTGCAGGAGAACTGGGTTCAATCCATGGGTTGGGAAGATCCCCTGGAGAATGGAATGGCAACCCACTCCAGTATTCTTGCCTGGAGTATTCCATGGACAGAGAAGTCTGGCAAGCTACAGTCCATGGGGTTGCAAGGAGTTGGACATGATTGAGCAACTATCACACACATCCTTTAACTTGTGGCTTGCCTGGTGGCTCAGCGATAAAAAATCTGCCTGCAGTGCAGGAGACCTGGGTTCAATCCCTGTGTTGGGAAGATCCTCTGAAGAAGGAAATGGCAATCCACTCCAGTATTCTTTCTTGGAAAATCCCAGTAACAGAGGAGCCTGGTGGCCTATAATCCTTGGGGCCTCAAAAGAGTTGG